>NC_090445.1:934940831-935243862 GCF_031143425.1 Pleurodeles waltl | reverse complement strand
TCTCACACCCATTTATTCACATGCACTCACACACCCATTCACAACACTCACTAACAAATATTCATACACACTTGGACACACAAAACCTTTAAAAAAAAACTTACCTGAACAGCTCCAAAAGGAAAGATTCGGAGGTCCCAGAAGGGTTGGGACTGCAGCCTTCCTTTATTGGCTGGCCTAAGCTCAGCCAATGAGGGAAGGCAGGAGTCCCAACTCGTCACAGAATGGGATGAGATCAGTGGGGCAACTGACCCCACCCCACTCTGTGATGAGGTGTTACTGATTGACCCTCGGCCCTGGGTGCTTCCGTGCTTAAAACTGAAGCACCCAAGTCCAAAGCAATCAGTGATGTTCCCCCTCATCATCAGGGGGATGGCCTCGCAGCACCTTTGCCAGGTTGAAGAGGCCACGTCCACAGGGCTGTGACTTCTTCAGGCCAGCAAAGTTCAGCTCAGGCAGCCAGGAGTCCAGCTCCTGGCTCCCTGATCTGAACCAGAAGAGTATCTGTCAGGTTAATTTTTGTTCAGCCTCACAGATACTCTTCATGTCAGAAAAAAGGTAGGGGTGTAATGCTATCTGTATTTAACCACCGGCTCCATCTTTACCACTTACTCCACTGATGCAAGCCAAGCACAGCATTTTGTGCTTAGCTTAACTTCATACGCCGTCACATTGATGGCGCAGGTATTTTTCCACGCAAAGCTTGTTAACATGTTTTCACTTTTTCTCACTAGGGAAGTGAACATAACATGCGGGAGGAATACAGATAAGGATGTACCAGGCTGAGAATGTTTATGGTAGAGCAGGGTACAGCTCTGTCTTGGAAATACACCATGAGATCTGGCCAGTCTCTATCGTGTTTTTTCAACACTTACCTGGCACTTGATTTCCACAACTTACTCAAAGGGAGGGGGGTTTCTAGAACTTTCCTCTTACGTTTGTTTAAAGTATATGAGGTGGGAAAGCTTGGCAAAAGGAAGTGAAGGAACTCATCTCTGGGGACGCATTGCCCAGAGAGTAACCCCATCAGGGTTATTCTCTTTTGTCTCATTTGTTAAGGGTTCCACAACTTGAAGTTGCCAGTCTAAGGATGATGTTGGATTCAAGCGCCATGGTGATGCATTTTTAATTCTTATATCTAGCTGCATGAATTTGTAGTCACTATATATATATATATATATATATATATATATATATATATATATATATATAATCAATGCTGATGTATTGCATTTTCTTTGATTATTATTATTCCACTCCTGTGATTATTTTAATAGTTGGACGCGTGTTGCTCACATTATTACCTTTGTGTAACTTAGGAAGTGCCTAATAAAGTCATTACTCAGACTAAGAGTGCTGCATCCTTTGCATTCCTTTCACTTCATTCCCTCTCGGACTGACGAAAAGCAGAACAAATTGGCATAGCCGGCAGCACAAGGGTGGAAGATTGAAAAGTGTAAGATTTAAAAATTTAAAATATTTGGCAACAAGTCAAAAGCAGCTTCACAGGCAGCTTCCCATGTTTGACGTGAAATTCACAGGGGGGAAAATAACCTTATAATGTTCTTGCGAACAAATGGTCTTCTGGTGCTGGTTTATGCAAGAGCTGGGATGGATATCTTAGTGACGCTGAGCCAAAAAATGTTTTACTATGTTTACAGAAAGTACCTTTGGAACAGGAATGTGATCTATCTATTTTAGGCAGAAGAGGCTGGATCTTGTTATCTGCTTATAGAAAAATGCATGAAAAATGTTGACTGTGGGAACAAGAAAACCAGCAATTAGAGAGGCAGCTAATCAAAGCTAAAATAATGTAACTGTGTTGTCTTGTTAGAATAAGTTATTGCAAAGTTATCAGCCTGTTGTCGAAAAAGCAGCTGTCAAAATCACTTAACACAGGTATCTGAAACGAAGGGGTAAAATCAATCAAAAGAAAGTTCATTTAGCTGTTGCTAAAGAAGGGTTAGACTGGGACTCCAAAAAATAGGATTTGAATATTTGGGAATCTACTAATTTTTCAAATTCCAGTGAAAAAGAAGTTAAAAAGGTGGGGGCCAGTTGCAGCCAGACAACCCGAAAGTGGTTCGCACACAGCCAATATTTAGACGAAAAATACAGGGTACTCCACAGAATCCGGGAGGAATTGAAACGCACTCCCTACAAGATTACACCCAGCAAGAAGTCAATGATAATATAGACAGGTTCAAACAGAAATCTGGGGAAGCATTGCTTACATGGATGTTGAGGTTGTTTGTCACAGGTGCCCATGGAGTGGCAGTAGATGAGGGAGATTCAAAGAAGTTTTGTACTCCTAGCACTGACCCCATGATACAGGAACAATTTAGAAGTTATGGAAATCAAGGAGCGACTACTTTGTTGCAATTGGCAGTTATGGGATGTAGTCAGAAATATTGTACTGAATCAGATTAGTCGCCAAATGATAAGCCTTGGTACATGTTGGGAGATGCAACGCAAAGAATTAAAGAAGAAAGTATGAAAACTGCTATTCTTTTGGGTGAAGCTCACAATTTGTTAAATGCTCCATTGACAATTTCAGTATGAAATAAAATTATTTGCCTTGCTCCCCAGTTTATAAGCAGGTAATAATGACTCTCCTAATTAATCAAACAGGGCAGGGATTGAAAGACGTACTGTAGGCAGTTCGTGAGTTAGGAGAGCTTGCAGACTGGAATAAACCTGAGAGAGCCTCAAGGTCTGAGGATCGCACAGATAATAACAGAGTATCTAGGAGAGACATGTTTATGGTATTACTGAAGGATGGTGTCAACAAGGAGCAGATTGATGGGGTCAATATTAAAAGCTTGTGGTAGATTTACCGCAAGAGAGGGCTGGACAGAAAGGAAGGCAGCAGGAAAGTAAACAAGCAAGATAATAAATGAGTGAGTCAGGGCTAGCCACAGATGCAGGAGGACGGAAAAGAAATGGAAAGAAATGTTTCTTCACAAGGGAATGAGGAGGAAGATTTGGACAGCGAGTGGTTAACTGCTGAGAGCAGGGAAGGAGAGGAATCTACTTGCAGATATGAAAACATATATCCAGACCTGACTTGGGCAAAAATTGACAGGTTTTAATCAGATTAGGAAACAGGCCAAGCTCTGGTACAGGGATGGGCTTGTAAAGATAACAGACCCCTTGTTGATTTAAAAATACAGTGGAAGCACAAAAATGTTCAAAGGGTCCGAGCATTAGTCGACACAGGACCGGAGGCCTCTTTGATTTGTAGAAATCAAAAAAAAAGTTTACCGGTCAGCACTACAGCATCACAGGGTTGGGTGGAAAACAAACCCCGGCCGTGCAAACTACCGTTCAGATGAAAAAGTGGAAAGTGACATTCAAAAGGGGATGACTTTGTACTTGGATTGTGGTTGTTATCAATTTGGATCAAAAGATACATTTCAGTTTCAGCAATGAGGGTGGGTCATCTGAAGATGCCCCCAGTGAAGGTGCCCCGCAAACAAGGTGATTCATTTGAAACATTACCATATTCCAGGAGGGCATGAGGAAATAAGATTACACAGGAGTTGATTGAGGTTGGTGTGATAGCTCCAGTCACCACTGAATGGAATAATCCTTGATGCCTGTGTGAAAACCAGACAGGTGCTATAGAATGACAGCTGATTCCTGCAAATTGAATAAATATACACCCCCTTTGACTGCCACGGTCCCCAATACCATCACTTTGATTGAAAAAATACAGAAACGTAAAGGGACCTTGTATGCAATCATCATTATTGTCAATGCTTTCTTTTCCATACCATTGCCCCCTGATAGTCAAGAGCATTTCAGTTTTTCATATGATGTCAGACAATTTAAGATGTTATCTTTGCCTTTGGGGTATGTACATAGCCCCACCATCTGTCACCGGTTGGTGGCACAACACCTGGATGAAGTATATGTCATTCCAGGGGTGCAATTGATCCATTACATTGATTATGTGATGATTCAGGGAGAGAAGCAAGAACAGGTGGAGACTCAGTTGGACTGGGTTGTGGAGCTCTTGCAGAGCAAAAGTTGGATGATTAATCCAGATCAGACACAGGGACCCTCTCAAAATGTGAAGTTTCTAGGAATTCAGAGGAATTGGGACATAGAGAGGTGTTACCTCAGGCAAAACAAAAGATCTTAGAATTTGCCACTCCCCACGCCAAGAATGAGACACAGCAATTCATTGGATTGTTTGGTTTTTGGAGACATCATATCCCTCCCTTGAGTCAGTTTTTAGCCCCTTTCTACAAAGTGACAAGAAAGAAACGAGTTTGAATGGAGTGAACAGCAGCAGTGTGCGTTTGACTTGGCAAAGGAGGTGATTCAACAGGCTTTAGATTTATGGCCAGTACAGGAAGGAGATATTGAGTTGCATGTAACCGTTCAGGGGCAATATGCAAATTGAAGCATGTGGCAAAAACAGGGAAGAACAAGGGTGCCCCTGGGTTTCAGGACTAACAAACTACCTGATGCTGAAGAGCAATACACTCCTTTTGAGAAACAGTTACTTGCTTGTTAGTGGGCTCTAGAGGATTCTGAGCAAATTACTTTGGGTCATAATGTGATTCTAAGACCCGAGATTCCAATAACGCAGTGGGTGATGAGTTCACCTAAAACTTATCGTATAGGACCTGCACAAGAAGCTAGTATCATACGTTGGAAATGGTATATACAGGAAAGGGCCCGAGTGAGACCAGCAGGGACAGCAGCTCTACATGAACAGGTGTCACAAGCCTCTGTGCAGGATGATGATAGGGTACAGGAGGTACCACAGATAAAAGAGTCACCAGTGAGATGGAGTGAGCCATTTGAATCCTTGTCCCCTAAGGATAGGAAGCATGTATGATTTACTGATGGTTCAGCCAAGTATGTGGGGGCCAAAAGACATTGGAAGGCAGTCTCATATAGGCCCTCATTACAACCCTGGCGGTTGGCGGAGAAGTGGCGGTTTTACCGCCAACAGGCTGGCGGTAAAAAAAATTGGAATTATGACCATGGTCATCCGCTACTTCTCATCATGACCCGGCTGATCGCCATGGATTTCATGGGGTTGGGAACCGCCATGAAATCCATGGCAGTAAGCACTATCAGTGCCAGGGAATCCCTGCCATGGCACTGATAGGGGTCTCCACTATCCCCACCCCCACCCCGAGTCCTTCCACAACAACCCCCACCCCCTTGCCACTCCCCAAAGGTGGCAGGGCTCCCCTCCCCACCCCTACCCCCGACATCACTACACAGACACACACCCGACACGCATGCAGACACCACCAACACACATACCCGCACACACACAAACAAACATGCCAACAGACACACACAGTCATACAGGCACACCCACATTCAGACATACACGCACACATCCATACAGACATACATACAGGCAGACACACACACATTTCCAGACACACTACACCCCCGCATGCATACACGCACTCACACACCCCCTCTTCATACTCACACGCACACCCCCATGCATGCACACAACACACCACACCCCCCCACCCCCTCCCCTAACGGACGATCAACTTACCTGGTCCGTTGATCCTCTGGGAGGGGATGGGATCCATGGGGCTGCTCTGCCGCCAGAACCCCGTCAACAGAAAGTAATGTGATTCGGTGGGTGGTGTTCTGTTGACGGGGCAGTGGAGGTGGAGCAACCTCCACTTCCCCGCCGACCACCAGTATGGCTGCTGGCGGCTCTCCATCTGGAAAAGGACAGAGGGCTGCCAGCAGTCACAATTCCCCGAGCGGAAAACCGCCAGCACTGGCAGTCTTCAGCACGGCAGTCCCTCGGTGGTCTTGTGAAAAGACCGCCGAGGTTGAAATGACCCCCATAGTCTTGGCACCGAGAAATTGTTGTCTACTTCAGGAGAAGGGAAGAGTAGTCAATATGCATCAATGTATGCTGTGTATCAGGCACTGAAACAAGAATTATCTGGGACTTGTCATATTTATACTGATTCTTGATGTACCGCCAATGGGTTAGCTACCTGCTTCCCACATGTCATGCACATAACTGAAAAATACATTCGAAAGAGGTCTGGGGCAAAGAGTTGTGGCAAGAAACTTAGGAAATGCTAAAGCAAAGTACTGTTACTGTGAATCATGTACATGCCCACTGTTCTACCAATTCATTAGAACGCTAGTTCAATTGCTTGGAGATGATAAAGCCAAAATCTCAGAGGCAGAAGTGGTGACACCAGATTCTGACTTGGTGAGGATGGCTAAGTGGGTGCACCAAAAATGTGGATATTTGGGAGAGAAAGCCACTTACAGGTGGGCAGAGATTAGAGGGATGCTCATTACCCTCAACTTGATAAAAACTGTGATCAAGCAATGTCCTATTTGTCAACATACACAACAGAGATCTGTCCCTAAAGCAGTCAAAGGTTGGTTGGGGAGAGTGAAATTGCTGGGGAAGAAATGGCAAATTGATTATATTGGGCCACTACGAACTAGTGGTGGGTGTCAGTACACTTGTACAGTAGTGGACACTTGTTCTGGCTACCTGATTGCCATCCCTTGCAAACATGCTACCCAATAGAACACCATAAAGACTCTTGAGTTGTTAATGTTATATTATTGAGTACCACTCCCAGACCAGAGTGACAACGGGCCACATTTAAAAGGAAAATTGGCACAAGACTAATGTTTACAACACAATATTGAGTGGATTTATTACAATCCATATTATCCACAAGCTGCAGGACTGATTGAGAGAATGAACGGCTTGCTGAAAGCCCAATTATGAAAACTATCAGATAAAACTTTGAAAAACTGGAGAGAGCATTTAAATGAGGCCCTCCAAATTTTGAGTGTCCGACCACTAACAAATGCAGAGACTCCGCTACTGCGGATGTTAACCCCAGCATTAAAGATACAACCCCGGGTAGCGAACAACACCATCATTTATTGGGAAATAAAACCAGGAGCCTTAGCTCCTTACCGAGCCATACCAAAATCTGCAGGTCTTGATCTACATGCCTTAAAAGCTTACACTTTGAAAGCAAGAGACATGGCACTCTGTGAGACAGGTGTTGGAATACAGATTCCCCCGATGCATTTCGGATTACTTGCTCCCAGATCTGGGTTGGCACTCAAAGGTATTCAGGCCTTGGGGGGAATGATCAATGCAGACTACCACGGATGAATCAAAACTATTCCTCTCAATAGTGGAGACACTGACTTGATAATACAATCTGGAGATAGAATTGCTCAAACTGTAATAATTCCAGTGTATGGCGGAATAGTGAAAAAGGGGACTGCCTCAGCCCTTCTTACGGTGCCTGGGGAGGGAGGTTTTGGCTCAGCTGACAAAAACACTGGTGCTGAGGTGAGGGTAGAATCCCCACATCATCCTCCAGAACCAGCAGAAATCATAGCCAAGGGCAATGACAATATTTCATTGATTATGAAACCCAGGAAGGAGAGGTGGAAGCATATATCAGTTGATAAATGTTATTTGCGAGAATTATCATTGTCTATTTTACAGATCATACTACAAGGTGTCTGTGTGCTAGCTGTGCTGCGTGGTCTCCCTTCGGGCATGTGGTGTCGGGAGGGACCGAAAGCCCCCCAGCTCCAAAATGATTGATCAATCACGCCGATCGTTACCTTTACTGCACGTGATCGAAAATGTATGGACACATCTGGCACGAGTCATATCAACAGGTAGGATTTATGTCTGGCCCCCGTGCAAAGTACACAAAGTACAGTGGATGTTATATCAACCTGTCTGGTGGCCAGTACTAGTCCTGCGAACGCTTTACTTCAAATTTTTAATGCCACTAACAAAGATCGAGACGTTCATGAAAGCGATGTGGTATCCCCTTTTAGTCCCTACGAATACTTTAGATTTTGCCAAGAACTAACAGATGAAAAGTGGAACATCTTGACCCAATTGATTGAGTACAATATTATCAGGGGCGATGTATGTTATGAAATGACCTCTGATTCTCACAAAATCTGAAAATGTGCTCAACTGCACCTAGAGGCAACAACGGGGTCTCTTCAAGAGATCCCGTGGGAGCAACAAACTCTATGTCACTATCGAACAGATAAACATTGCAAACATATGAACAAAGACATGTCTTCTCTTCATATTGTGACTGCAACTAGTCACATCAAGCATGTCAAATTACCTGTGGGATGGTTATTCTCTTGTGGAAATACCTCTTTTACATACATTCCTGCTAATATAACTGGTGAACTGTGTACCTTTACACGATTAGGACTCATAGGTGGTCATTCTGACCCTGGCGGTCTTTGACCGCCAGGGCGGAGGACTGCGGGAGCACCGCCGACAGGCCGGCGGTGCTCCAATGGGGATTCCGACCGCGGCGGTAAAGCCGCGGTCGGACCGGCACCACTGGCGGGGTCCCGCCAGTGTACCGCGGCCCCATTGAATCCTCCGCGGCGGCGCAGCTTGCTGCACCGCCGCGGGGATTCCGACCCCCCCTACCGCCATCCAGATCCCGGCGGTCGGACCGCCGAGATCCGGATGGCGGTAGGGGGGGTCGCGGGGCCCCTGGGGGCCCCTGCAGTGCCCATGCCACTGGCATGGGCATTGCAGGGGCCCCCGTAAGAGGGCCCCTACATGTATTTCACTGTCTGCTGCGCAGACAGTGAAATACGCGACGGGTGCAACTGCACCCGTCGCACAGCTTCCACTCCGCCGGCTCGATTCCGAGCCGGCTTCATCGTGGAAGCCTCTTTCCCGCTGGGCTGGCTGGCGGTCTGAAGGCGACCGCCCGCCAGCCCAGCGGGAAAGTCAGAATTACCGCCGCGGTCTTTCGACCGAGGAACGGTAACCTGACGGCGGGACTTTGGCGGGCGGCCTCCGCCGCCCGCCAAGGTCAGAATGAGGGCCATAATGTTTTCATTTCATTTTGTACATAATCGCTATTCAAGGGAAACAATTCAGTTAAGCAAGGATTGTGATTATGAAATTCATTTATTATCTAAATCAGAATATATGAGCTTAAGTCTTTCTATTGTAGGAGTTCCAGGATTAGCTGTTTATAATACTCAAGTTATTAACAAGTTACCATGTTTAATGGTTAAGAACATCAACCATACTTCCATTGCTTTAGCTCAATTATTGCTAGATATACAAGGTACCAAAAAAGCTGCACTGCAGAACAGGGCAGCTATTGATTCTTTACTCTTAAAGCACGATCATGGTTGCTCAGAATTTGTAGACCTTTGTTGTTTTAATCTATCAGATCACTCTAAATTCATTCAGTCCAATATTGACACTTTACATGAATTGGTGAAAGGAGTAAGATAAGATGTGGATAAAGTGTGGTAGGACTGGTTATTTAATTAGTTGCCAAATTTTGGGCAATTACACAATATTTTAGGCAGGATACTTGTAGTGATTTGTATTATAATAATGCTATGTTGCTGTGTACAATGTATACCTAATCTGTTTACAATGTTTAAACCTAAAAGGGTTCATTTTAGACTAGTATGTTATGAGAGTCACGGGTCAAAGGGTGTAATGCTATCTGTATTTAACCACCGGCTCCATCTTGACCACTGAGTCCATTTTCTGCTTAGCTTCAAATGCCGTCACATTGGTGGCACAGGTATTTTTCCACGCACAGCTTGTAAACGTGTTTTCGCTTTTTCTCACTAGGGACGGGAACATAACATGAGGGAGGATTACAGATAAGGATGTACCAGGCTGAAAATGTTTATGATAGAGCAGAGTGCAGCTCGGTCTTGGAACTAGAGAGATCTAGCCAGCCTCTATCGTGTTTTTTCAAAACTGACATGGTACTACCAGCACTTTAATTTCACAACTTACTCAAAGGGAGAGGTGTTTCTAGAATATAGAGTATATAAAGTGGGGAAGCTTGGCAACTGGGGGAGAAGGAACTCATCTCTGAGGATAGACACATTGCCCAGAGAGTAATCCCATCTGGGGTGTTCTGATTTATCTCGGTTGTCAAGGGGTCCACAATTTAAAGTTGGCAGAAGACAAATGATGATGTTGGATTCAAGCCTCATGGTGATGTTTTTTAAATTCTTATATCTAGCTTTTCTGTGTGCATGCATGAATACGTAGTCACAATATACATATTATATTCATTGTTGATGTGTTGCATTTTCTTAGATTATTATTGCACTGCTGTGATTATTTTAAAAGTTGCACATGTGTTGCTCATGTGATTATCTTCATTTAACTTGAGAAGTGCCTGTATAAACTCATTATTCAGACTAAGAGTGCTGCATTCTTTGCATTCCTTTCACTTCGTTCCCTCTCGGTCTGAACCAAAGCAGAACAGGGCGTGTGGGCCTTCAGCCCGTACAGACGAGCCGCTGCTGACTGCCATTATTTAGATGTTGGTACTCCTGAGGTCTTTATTCCTTTTCCAGAATATTCCCATGTTATTACCAAGATCTGTTTTCTCCACTCTGCGGTCACTTCTAATCAGATTAGCATGGGCTTGGAAACAACCCAGAGTTCAATGGCAGATCCTATCTCTGAATACGACTATGCATGCTTGGCACAGTCTCATGACTAAGCAGGCACTACCACTGCTATTATTGCCTCACATAAAACTTGAGTGGTGTGCTTGGTTCCCTCTAGGCCGGGACAAAGGAGCAATTGCAGCGCTATGGAAATTAGGCATTAAGACTATTGGGGATTTTTTTCATGAAGGTGTGATGGGGTCTTGGGAATCACTTTTAGAACAAGTGGACACAGTACTACAGAGTCCAGCACACCATGCATGACCTCCTGGAAGATGAGTTACTAGAACCTCCAGACATGTTGGCACTCTCTACAGTGATAGAAGACACTACACATAGGAAATTAGTAGCCAGGCTTCATGCCTATGCCTAGGAGGCATGCAGACCAGGACTAACAAAAGCTAGATTGGAATGGCAAAGGGACCTAGATATAGTTTTAACAGACCCCCAATGGCAGTACTGCTGCTCCATGATTCATTCCATATCCCTTAATAGGAGACACAGAATCATTTGTTTTAAACATATAAATTGGATATACTACACACCTGTTAGGCTGTTTAAGTACAGATTACACACTACAGCTGACTGTACGACATGTAGTGAGGGGGGAGGTGGGCTTTCTCCACATGGCATGGACTTGTCCTGAGATACAACATTTCTAAGTCTGTGTTTTCAGTGAGCTGGAGGACAAAGTAGAAGTCCAATTAATGGTCACACCACTATTAGCTCTCCTCGGCTATATAAGGGACGGCATTTGGTGACTATGGCCTTTTACTTGTGAAATGTAGAGTGGCTATGAGGTGGGATCATGGCCCACTACCTACCTTAAAAGAATGGCATGCTGATGTGGCATACTGCAACACCCAGACAGATACGTATAATGCGTTAATCCCACCACACAATTGCCCTAAAATCAATGGAGGCTATATCAAACCTATTTAATTGGTAAGGAGACTGAAGAACCTGAAGGTGGGCAATCATGCAATTTCACTGGGAATTAAAACACACAAAATGTTTCCGTAACATATGCCTCATGATTCACTTTACCTGAAATGTGCTGGGGGTAATTCTAAGGATGTACTACAAAGACTCATGCTTGTCATAAATAGTTGCACTGCTAAATGTGTGACCTACATTTGTACATTTGTACATACCCATGGGCTGTGGTTTTATCTCACAGGATTGTATTACCACAATGTGTGTACTTTTGGTCAAAGAGTGATTTGATATGATGAATGTTACAGTTTCGTTGTTGTATATTGCACAAAATCATAAATATAAAAACTAACAACTTCACTACCATGCCTTTTCCCCCTCAGTTACCAGACCTTTTTTTGGCTATTTGGGGCAGTTCACGCTTAGGCCCCTATAACTTTTTGTCCACATAAGCTACCCTCGCCAAATGTGTGTCCTTTTTTTCCAACATCCTAGGGAGTCTATAGGTACCTGGAGGAGACCAAGAAATTAGCCAAAATACAGCAAAAATGTTGTTTTAAAAAAATAAAAAAGGAAAAAAGGGCTGCAGGCGAAGGCTTGTGGTTTTTTCCCCTGAAAATGACATCAACAAAGGGTTTGTGGTGCTAAAATCACCATCTTCCCAGCTTTCAGGAACAAGCAGACTTGAATCCGAAAATCACATTTTTCAACACAATTTTGCTATTTTACTGGGACATACCCCATTTTTGCTTTT
The DNA here is from genome assembly GCF_031143425.1 of Pleurodeles waltl. Lineage (NCBI taxonomy): Eukaryota > Metazoa > Chordata > Amphibia > Caudata > Salamandridae > Pleurodeles > Pleurodeles waltl. Next base: position 935,231,684 of record NC_090445.1, on the reverse strand, counting down.
TTTCGTGCTTTCAGCCTCCTTCCAGTTAGTGACAGAAATGGGTGTGGAACCAATGCTGCATCCTGGACAGCTAAACATTTCAGAAAAGTAGACAAATTTCTGAATTCAGCAAGGGGTCATTTGTGTAGATCCTACAAGGTCTCCTACAGAAAATAACAGCCGAAATAAAAAAATATTGAAATTGGGATAAATAGATAGATTTTTCTCCACGTTTTACTCTGGTAACTTTCCTGCGCTGTCAGATTTTCAAACTTAATATACCGTTACATCTGCTGGACTCTTCTGGTTGCGGGATACATTGGGCTTGTAGGTTCATCAAGAACCCTAGGTACCCAGAGCCAATAAAGAAGCTGCACTGTGCAATGGTTTTTCATTGTATACCCGGTATACAACAATTCATTTGGTGAAACATAAAGAGTGAAAAAACCTTTGTATTTCCAAGATACCATGTTGAGAAGCAAGTGGTTATTTGCACCTCTCTGAATTCCAGGGTGCCCATACTAGCATGTGAATTACAGGGCATTTCTCAAATAGACGTCTTTTTTATACACTGTCTTACATTTGGAAGGAAAAAATGTAGAAAAAGACAAGTGACAATAACACTTGTTCTGCCATTCTGTGTTCCCCCAAGTCTCCTGATAAAAATAGTACCTCACTTGCATGGGTAGGCCTAATGCCCGCAACAGGAAACACAACATGGACACATCCCATTTTTACATTGAAATCTGATGTGTTTTTTGGAAAGTGCCTAGCAGTGGTTTTTGGCCTCTAGCTCAGCAGGCACCTAGGGAAACCTACCGAACCTGTGCATTTGTGAAAAGTAAACACGTAGGGGAGTCCAGGATGGGGTTACTTGGTGGTCTGTGGCCGGGTTCTGTTACCAAGAATCCTTTGCAAACCTCAAAATGTGGCCACTAAACACTTTTTCCTCATATTTCGGTGATAGAAAGTTCTGGAATCTGAGAGAAGCCACACATTTCCTTCCACCCAGCATTCCCCTAAGTCTCCCGCTAACAATGGTACCTCACTTGTGTGGGTAGACCTAGTGCCTGCGAAAGGAAATGTCCCAAACACTATGGGGGTCATTACGACCCTGGCGGTCGGCGGAGAAGCGGCGGTCTTACCGCCAACAGGCTGGCGGTAAAAATTTTGAAATTATGACCATGGCGGTTACCGCCATGGTCATCCGCCACTTCTCCGTTCCGCCCGCCAGGGCGGAGACGACCGCTGGGCTGGAGACCTGGGTCTCCAGCCCGGCGGCCATCACAATACCGCCAGCGGTATTATGACCCGGCTGACCGCCATGGATTTCATGGCGGTAAGCACTATCAGTGCCAGGGAATTCCTTGTAAAAAGACCACCGAGGTCAAAATGACCCCCTATGTGTATCAAACACAAAACTACCTGTTTTTGCGGGGGCACCTGTGTTTTTGGTCCGGGGCTCAGCAGCCATATAGGGAAACCTACCAAACACAAACATTTCTGAAAACTAGACACCCGAGGGAGTCAAGGGAGCAGTGACTTGCATGGATCCCCCAGTGTTTTCTTACCCAGAATCCTCAGCAAACCTCAAATATAGCTAAAAATCACTTTTCCTCCCACATTTCTGTGTGGGATCACCACATTGGTGCAAATTTCCTACCACCCAACATTCCCCTCAGTCTCCTTGTAAAAATGATACCTCACTTGTGTAGGTGGGCCAAGTGCCTGTGACAGGGAAGAGCAAAAAAACATGTTGGAAATGAGGGCGAACCAGAGCAGGCCCAAAAGGGCAGTTTGAATAAAAACGTTTTTAGGCTGACAAGTGGGGCAGACATTTTATCGGTATAGATGCTACAATGCTGAGTGGTAGACATTTTGTGGATTCCTGCAGATTCCAGAAGGTTCCATCACAAAAATGTGGGAAAAATGTGTAATTTCCAGCAAAGTTGGAGGTTTGCAGTGCATTGTAGGTAAGATAATGGTGCGGGGTACATGTGAAGCACACCACCCTGGACTCACCCAGATGTTTAGTTTTCAGATGTGTCCTGGTCTCGTAGATTTTTCTACATGGCAGGGTCTCAAAGTCCAAAAAGTGCAGCCCTCACCATTCCAAGTGGGACGATTTTGAGAGCTAGACAAGCTCTCATAGCCCAAATGTGAAACCAAAACCCAAAATAATCAAACGTCCTCTTGCTTGCTGTGGGATAAGATATTTTAGTGTGCAGGGGGAGAGCTGAAAGACTGTTACCCCCATCAGTTGGGGAGGGGGCATAACCATGCCCATACTGGTTGTTAGCCAGCACCCCACTATTTTTTTTTTATTCCCTGCCATCTAGTAGGTTTTCTTCCCCCCCGGGGAGTGGATGGGGGGTAATTGCCCCATCTGCTCACTGGTGAACAGAACAACTTTGTCCCCATTTATTTGGGTTGGGGGTATGGCCATACCCTTTCTTTTTGAAAAAAAATCTTCCCTTGTGTCTGGTGGGCTTTCTGCCCCCATAGGGGCAAGATGAGCCTTACAAAAATAGGTCAATCTGCACCCTAGGTGGGCAGAAATAGCCTAAAATAAATGTGCCCCCCCGGGGAACGACCCTTGCCTAAGGGGTCGCTTCCCTTGCGTGAAATCGGCACAAAAAAAATACCTGGTGTCTAGTGGTTTCTGTCCCCTTTGGGGCAGATTGGCCTACGACAAATAGGCCGATCTGCCCCTAAGGTGGGCAGAAATGGCCTAACATAAATTTGCCCCTTGGGGAGCGACCCTTGCCTAAGGGGTCACTCCCCTTTTTTGAAATTGCTGCAAAAAAGCAAAAATCCCTGGTGTCTAATGTTTTCTGCCCCCCTTGGGGCAGATTAGCCTAATAAAAATAGGCCGACCTGCCCCCAAAGGGGGCAGAAATGGCCTAAAAACAATTTGCCACCCCCAGGGGAGCCACCCTTGCCTAAGGGGTCGCTCCCCTTATCAATGTAAACGGGAAAAAAAAATCCCTGGGGTCTAGTGGCTTCTGTCACCCCAGGGGCAACTCGGCCTAATTAATATATGCCAAACTGCCCCCAGGGGGGGCAGAAAAGGCCTGATAAAATAATTGCTCCCGGGGAGCAACCCTTGCCTAAGGGGTCCCCCGCTTAGAAACTTAAACAAAACAAACAAAAATCCCTGGTGTCCTCCTTCAAAGGTTCATTGCCTTGAGGTCAAGTATTAAGAAGCTAATGAGACAGAATAACATTTATTTATTTCAAGTTTCTACTTTAATAAAGTTGGTAGCAGAGTTATGGTTTAGGTAATGAGAACAAGGAGCTGCAAAAATAAAAAAGTGCCCCAAGATAGATAAATGCCTATATGCCTGAATTTGAAAACTGACACAGTGTTGTTCCTGAAGCAGTTATTCCAGTTTCGGGTGTGAGTATCAATAGGGTTATGCATCACAACTGTGATTAATTTGATTTGTAAATTGTATATTGATTTGAGAATTGCTTACTCATTGATGTTTTGAGTTGCATTGCTGGTGCTTATACAATTTTGTTGAAGAAGATAACAAGGTTATTGGACTAATAAGTAGTTAAATAACCCAGGATAGATAAATAAGAGCTGATTTTATGAATTCTTGTCTGCTAATAATTTGAAGTGCATGTTGTGAGATGTCATTGACTGCACAACTGAGATAGGGACAGTAACAAAAGTTGTTGTGGTTGTACTAATATTGATCAGTGTTGGTGAAGAAATGGAGGAAACACATAGTAGATGAAACTAGATTATATCCTGCCATTACAGGAGAGAAAAATGAGCAGTGAGAAAAACATGCAAAACGTAAGAGTAAAACGACTAAAGGAGATCCAGAAATAAAAACTGAACCAAAATCAGACTCTAAAGCTGATTCAGGAGATGAAATCTTAGAAGAATTGCTAGCTGGATGTCCACCATAATATGTGGGATATGAAGCAAAAGATGACACAACAGTAAATGATAATGTGACAGTGGCTACAGCTCCTGTTGATCAAAATGCATATCCAGTTAACTGACAATTGCAAGCAATGCAACCTGTTGCCGAATATAACACAGCCTGTTATAACACTTCCTCTTGTTCAGCAAGTAATTTCAAAAATTCCAGCTCAAGTAGGGACTGCTCAAGTAGTAATGGCTACAGGTGTTAGTGCTTCTGTAGTGACTATACCAGCACCTGTCACTAAGGTGACAGCAGAACAGCCAGTAGAGATGTGTAACAAATGCATTAAAAGCCCAGGTCAACTGTGCACTGAGTACAGTATTGCAAGAAACCACTGGGACCACATCAGTAACAGGATTTCTGACTTCACAAAGTTCTCAGATTGGTGTGTGGACAACACCCCAAACGATGCAAGCATCAGGAGAGGAAAAGCCGAACAGCACACGGGGAGATGAACTTGTTTGAGGATGGGATTTTTCACAAGTGGTTTGAGAAGGCTGCTAGGAAGGGGACAATGACAGAGGATAAAGAGAGACCAATGACTAGTTTGGGTTCAGATACCGAAAGACCAATGAATGTCTCAAGATTAAGAACAGAATTAGAGAAAATAATTAGAGGGTGTTTGGACTTTGATCATGTGAATCATTACCAAGAGAAAGAACTTATTTATTTGTGTAAAGAGATTACAAGAAGAGCTGCATCCGTAAATGATTAGTTAACTGAATTATCAAATAAATATGAAGTTGACCTTTCTAAAAGCATCCCAATGCAGAGAAGGTTCAGAGTACACTTGGATGATGAATCAATTGAGACAATGCGTTCTTCAGGAATGTAATTGCACATCACTGACAAGGTAAAATATAATGGTAGATGAAGTGAATTTGAGAAATTAAAAAGCAAATGACCAAAGAAAGTTGAGAAGAAAAAGAAACCTTCAGAAACTTTTGAAGTAAAAAGCAAGACACCTTTAGATCCCTCAGATGATGACAGAACTACAGCTTATCCCATAAGAGAAACCCCGGGTGGAGGATATGTGGATCAATCAATCAGTGATTTTAAAGCACTGCTAATCACCCAAAGGGTCTCAAGGCACTGTTTGTAGGCATGCTGCTCAGTCGAAGAGCCAGGTCTTGAGGTCCTTCAATTGAGCAGCATGCCCACAAACAGCACCTTAAAACCCTACAGGTGATTAGCCGCGCCTGTGCCTTGGAGTAGGGGAGATCTTGCATCATTTACAAACACAAGTTGAAAGATAGTTGTTAAGATTTCAAAGGGGTTATGGGCTTATTTCAACATGTTCTCTAACATTGTTCCAAACGATTTCTGGGCTAAATGTAAGATTGATGTTCAGTGACCAGATACAGAGCTGCAAAGAGCTCCTCTAACTAATTTATCTTCACCTCTTGTGCTGACTAAATACAATGAGGTGAATACTTTTCTGAAAGGCAGAGTTCCTCCAAATGATTTGGATTATGTGAGGTTGAATTTAATCCAGTAAGAAGTAAAGGAGTCACATCATATGCATAATGAGAGGTTGTTAAAAGCATTTCAGCAGCATATAAAATGCATCATGAACCAACAGTTCGTACTTGGTTGGAGGCCTGAAATAAGTCAGCACATACAGAAGTAGCGATTTGTTGGCAGCCCAAGTCTTTGGATGAGGTGCTGAAATATGTAGAGTATTGTAGTGATGAGCATGAGATGAAATAGAGGAAGCTTAACAAAAGTTCATGCTAGCCCAGACGATGTTGGCACAGAGAGGTATTATTCAGAATCAGTAATTTCCCAGAAATGGTGGTGTAATGCATGGCGTTGGTGTTCAGGGTGGTACACAAGGAGTTTGATTTCAAGCAGGAATGCAAGGCATTTAATGAGGAATGGTTGTCACACAGGGTAGATGTTGAGGAGTTCCCATTGATCCAAATACAGGTGTAAATGTTGCTACATTGAAGAAAATGACTCCTTGTCATCTTTGTAACACAGTGGGCCATTGCAAGTTCAAATGTAGGCCCAATCCAGACGGAATAAAACAATAATCAAGTACAAGGAGTAAATCAAATGCAAATGCAAAATGTGCATGCACAACAGGTGCAAATGCTAATGCAGAATCAATGATTCAAACGATGTCAGTCCCAAAAACCCCTATGGTTCAACAGAATGTGGGTAACACAAGACTGAATCAAAATCAATTGCCCAGATTAAATTGAAATACAATACAGATACAAAACCAAAATATGATTCAGCAGTTTCCTATGTTTGATAATGAGAGCTTGGACTCAGACATGTCGCAATGACGGTGCCTGATAGAGGATGAAGATTGTGTGCTTGTGCAGTCTTAAAGGTAGACCAGAGTAGACCAATTGTAGAAGATGAAGCAAATAACCACCAAGTATCATTCCTAATTGACACTGGAGCTACCCTTCCATTTTTAGAACAGTGGAAGTCTTAGACCTACCCATATCGGGAAAGAAGATTCAAGTTGTAGTTGTTTAAAATAAACAAATTACACCCAATCTCAAAGGATGTTCCTGTAAAAATAGGCTCATTTGAAGAAAATCAACAGTTTGTTGTTTGTGAATATAGTCCTGTAAATCCATTCGGCAGAAACCTATTATGCAAATAGAATTGTGCGATTTATTGTACACCAAATTGGGTCAGATTCCAGACCCATGATGAAAGTGTAGAGTTTAAATTGGCTCAACAAAATACAGTAGGGCTTTACCCACTGATGACAGCAAAAGATTTACCACCAGATTTAAGAGACACAGTAAATCCAGAAGTATGGGATTTCACAAGAAAAGATATTGGACTAATAAAAGGTGCAGAACCAGTACGGATAAATGCCAAACCGAATGCCACCTTTCCAGGAACACCACCTTATCAAATTACTCCAGGGATAACACCAATAAGTGAAGAAATGACACAAAAAAGCATTTAAAAGAAAGAATTCTAACAGTCTAAAAGTCTAACAAGAAGTTTGGGATCGTTCAAGATTTGGGAACGGTTAACGATATTGTAAGTATAGTCAGTATCTATTCTCCTTCGTGTTTCGAGAGAAAGCATTAGCCTGGTGTTGAGTTCCACAAGGCTATACTGAAAGTGATTCAATCTTTAATCTGACTCTAAAGAGAAACTTGGAATATGCTGCACAGAAAAAGTCAAATTTTGTTAGAGCAGTCTACTGACTTGTGAGCAGCGGTCAAAGAGCATAAGTGTAGTCAGGGATTCAGACACTAAGCTAAACAGCAAAGCAATATATTCTGTAACCATTTTGTTGGCCTTTCACCTACGGGTAACTGTGTGTGATGCACACACATAAAATGAAAAATAACCAAAATTAGACGTATCTGTGGCAAATGGATTGTTCTGCTAGGAAAGTTCATGTGGTTGATGTGATCACCATCACTTCAGATGTTTGTGTGTGTTGCCACAAGGTCACAGATTTGAATCCTAGTTGGTACACTGGGGAACAGTAATGCATATGTACTGTGCTATGCGGGCCCAGCCTGCAATAGAAAGCTCTGTGAATATGTAGATGTGGTATTGTGCACATACAGCACTGTGTATATTTGAATGTACCTTTAACTACATACATACTGCTGGAGTTCAAGCCAGGTAGTCGCTGTTGCCATGGGTGTTGTATCATCTCTAATTACATCTTCATCTTATCATCTCCTGACCTCCGAGTACTTACTTCAGTATGTCATTAACTTAATCAGTGTGTTGCACACAGTACCAGATAGGCTTCACAGAGTAAAAGATAGACTGCCAGACTGGCGATGCCTGTGGGTTGGTTGCTTGGGACACTCTTAGTGAAACACATTGATTTACATATTTGTATAATTAATTGTTTCTGAATAATAGTTTTGTGACATGTAAAGCACTTTCATACCTATATTGGGATAAGCAACACTATGGAAAATAACTGAAAATATGAGGTGGCTATGGAGACATGAGGAGTACCATTCAAGGAAGCAGTGAGGGAATCTGTGTAAAAGGAGGTTATTGGGGGTGCCAACCAAGATTGTTGCACAGGACGCGACCCAGCGGCGGCTGCTGCAAATCTCAAGGGGAGGAGTGGGGGAAGGGGATGGAGACGGAGACAGAGGGGGGAAATAAAAATTAAAATAAAATAAACTTACCTAACTACCGTCTCTGTCTCCTGCTGCCTCGCCTGAGATGGCCAGCCAAACACACATGCGTACTTAGGTACACTCTCTCCTCCTCCCCCCTCCCGCCCCCTGTTGTCCTGCCCCGTCCCTCCCTGTACTGCTGGTTGAGCCATCAGATGAAAAATAAAACAATAATGCAACTATCATTTTATTTTTCATCTCCTGGCTCTTGGCCACGGGGTGACGTTTCTTTGCCATAGTGAAGGAGCCACTCCTGGTGCCACCAATACTAAAGGCGGCCCTGACTTAGAGTTCATTACTCCCCATTGATCATGTCCTATTCCTGTCCAACATGTGACCATGTGATTATGCTTTTCTAACATGGTCGTGTTTTAAGCTCAAGTCTTGACATAAACACTGTGGCCTGGCTCTAACATTGATGTTGCCCGGAGAAACATTCTTTGTTGCCCACTCCCCCCAATGGACTCCTTCAACACAGATTCCCTTACTACCACCGTCCAACAGTACCCCTCGTGTCTCCATAGCCCCTTGCTCACATGCATTTCTTTTGCTTTTAGCACTATTCATTCAAGTGTAGAGTGTCAGAGCACTTCAACACCCCATACTCCAAAGACACTATGAATCTAAAGTGTGTAAATCTGTGGATAGCAAATATTATATAAGACAAAGAGGACTACAAAGTGTAGGACTATGGGGGTCATACTGACCCCTGCAGGCGGCGGAAGCCACCGTCTGGCGGGAACCGCCAGAAGACCGTACCGCGGTCAAAAGACCGCGGCGGTCATTCTGACTTTCCCGCTGGGCTGGCGGGCGACCGCCAAAAGGCCGCCCGCCCGCGCAGCGGGAAAGCACCAGCAACGAGGATGCCGGCTCCGAATGGAGCCGGCGGAGTTGCTGGTGTGCGACGGGTGCAGTTGCACCGTTCGCGATTTTCAGTGTCTGCCAAGCAGACACTGAAAATCTCAATGGGGCCCTGTTAGGGGGCCCCTGCAGTGCCCATGCCAGTGGCATGGGCACTGCAGGGGCCCCCAGGGGCCCCATGACACCCGTTCCCGCCATCCTGTTTCTGGCGGTGAAAACCGCCAGAAACAGGATGGCGGGAAGGGGGTCGGAATCCCCATGGCGGCGCTGCTTGCAGCGCCGCCGTGGAGGATTCCCTGGGGCAGCGGGAAACCGGCGGGAAACCGCCGGTTTCCCTTTTCTGACCGCGGCCTTACCGCCGCGGTCAGAATTGCCCCAGAAGCACCGCCAGCCTGTTGGCGGTGCTTCCGCGGCACTCTGCCCTGGCGGTTTTCAACCGCCAGGGTCAGAATGACCGCCTATATGTCTTCCCTACTAGTATGCAGTATATTTTAAAAGTAATTGGTCTGGAGAAGCACATACAGAGGTTGGCTTTACTAAAATCTATTTATTTCTACCCAAATAAACACTTCCTGGCAACTTTAGAGTAATGGAAGGATGGGGAAACAATGTAACATTCTAATTTATACCTTACAGTTTGCATGCAGCTCCTTGATGACAGTTCATAGCTCACTGTGTTATATTAGGATTGTAACTTCTGAGCAGCAAGTAACAAAAGCATCTCTGTTACAAAAGCTCTAACCTACTGAGCTATCTAAATATTATACAATTATGTGATCTCCATGGTGCCCGTGCTTTGCAGCAGGCATGCTAACTCTATGTGCTACTTTAAAATAAATCAAAAGCGCCACTAGACAAAACTCTGATGTGTCTCCGGCAGGTACATGAATCGCCGAGTTACCTTGACATTTGTATTGTTGCATTAATGTTGCTAGAGACACAACGGGCTTTGCAGCAGGTGCTTTTAAACTCCTAATATATTTCAAAACACAGCGCCTTGAGCTCAGACTGGCACCAGTCTCACCCCATAAAAGTCGTCCTCGTAAGCACTAGACTGGTGTCTCTTACCAGTCCCTGGAGCCCTTGACTGAAAACAACACCTGTCCCCACAAGCAGCACTGAAATAGCGTCTCAAATACAGCTGATGTGCATTCTTGACTGAATTTTTGCAGTGCTGAATTAGCATATTCTCCACTGCAATACAAAGGCTTGGGGGCAACGAAAACAGCTAATGGTATGAATTCATTTAATTCACAATGGTGTGAAACATGCTTCCAATTCTGAAATAATGTTTAATCACTGTAATTGACTTAACCATGGTAGACAGGCTACTTCATTATCACCGCCTCCAAGCATTGTGACTTTTCCATCACTATGTAAACCAGTAATTATAGATTTGGATTTAAGGACAGTGTGGAATACAGACAAGTATTTGTACTTTCTTTCAGTGATAAGGTATCTAAAAGTATTTTACAATAAATAGAAGCACATAATTACACAAAAGCGCGAGCAAAGTTCAATTTTTCTATTAGAGAACATCACAAAATAAAATCCAGGTTACAAACCAGTTGGTTATCAAAGAAATAGACTGGTTTTACGAATTGAGCTGAGTACATTATGCCCTGAGTTTTGAATGTGCCAGTTTGAACATACTTCACAGAATGGGAGGTCTCTTAACACGTTTTCAGGAGGGCAACAGAAGTTTGCAATGCAATTCTGTGAGTACGTATAAGTAAAGAATAGCAGGCCACTACTGGGCAGTGGTGCTCATTAAATAATAAAATGCTTTCACCAAGCACTGAACACCATGTTAAATTTTAAAGAAGAGGCGGGAGGGTTCTGAACTTGTTGCTGAGACGCCATTGAAAAATGGATCTTTACACTGGAAGGTGCTCAGTTAAAGCTTTTTGTAGTATGGAGGTAGTGCCACATTTATGGTGAGGTAGGGTATCTCTAGGATCCATCAGTATATTTTTGAAAAGTAACCTGTCATTTTACAGTATTTCAATGGATCTGCCGGGATGTGAGGTTCTTTGGAGTTGAGAGAGCGTAGCTTATATAATCTACATTAACATGAAATGTTTATGAATTAATGTATGATAATCATAATTTTGCTTAAACATGTACCTGAAATGTGACCACGGTGAGTGGCCGCCAATGTATACGTAGACTAATAATGATGACTAAAATGTTTATATTGTGTTTAAACAAGTTTATACTAGTTATTGCGTTATTGAATCTGTGCTGAAATCTTCATAGGCCTTAAGTTAGCATGAGCCGAAGTTTAGCTGCTTGGCTCTCGTATTAAAAGTATTTTTCTAGTTTGCAGTGTGCTGACTCATAAAAGGACACGACCCTGCTGGTTCTTTTTCCTTCAAGTTAGAAGACGAATGTAACCATGTTAGATCCGTTCTCAATGAAACAGTGTAGATTAATGTAACGTACAAGGTCATTCAAACCGGTGAAGACAATGGAGCTACTGACCAAAAGATGTGCAAAGAATTACAGAAAGATGAAATCATACCGGACGTGCCACCTTTGAAGACGTAAGTTATGGAGACCAATCAAAGACTTGTAAAATAATATGGGGTGAAGAGTTAGGTGACCTAATGTATTTTTTGAGAGGTTAAAGATAGTGGGTATAACAAATGTCCAATAGAATTTTGGGGGAATGTATAATGGAAAAGGGATAAAAACCCATGTTACAACGAGTCATTTGGAATTAGGTAGGGAATGCTATTGATTTTATCCAGAAACTTTGTCACTCTGTTTGGTGACTTGTTGGTTTACTTAAAACCATCCTCGCTCGTAGATTGTCCATTTACACTTTACCTCCTTATGAGGGAAGTGCCCTTTGCCCCGGAGCTGAGTTCTGACTGATGCCGATTTGACTGATGTCCTGAAGACGAAGACTGAACCTGTGCGCTGACCTAAACTTTGGAGGGTAATTATGACAATGCAATTGTGATTTGTCTGTTTGTTTTTCCTTTCTAGGTACCAACTGCTTACTTTTGACAGAGACCATAGTTAGATATTTTCCAAATTAGTGTTCTAAATTGTTTTGCATGAAGCCCAACATGCCAAAGCTAATCAGTGATTAGGACAGCTGTTCACCAAAACTGATGCAAATAGACAAACACCCGAGACTATGCTTTGTTGAATTGGCGCGTTATTGACACTCTGCTAAATTCGATTTATGTTCACGCTGTGTTATGTTCTGATGTTTGTGATTCTCGGTTTAATGAAATCTTATCAAAGTTGCCATATTGTGACTATGCTATTATGTTTCTTGGTGTTGAGATTAACACATCTGCTTTTAGATTGTAATTAATAGGGAATAAAACTTATAAACTTCTACTAAACTGGTGTGGTTATTCATGGCTGCAAGGTCATGGTAGAATCTTGAATAAATTAATGACTTTGACTAAAGTGAAGTGTATTGTCACGATAAATATTGATGACATTATTGACGTATTGATTGACATATTGATTAGCTATCTCGTCCTAAGGTGTCTCTCAACTGGGTCAAAAGATTCATTGGCCTAAAACGAGTCCTGAAGTGTAATAAATTATCATAAAGGGACGCGTTAGCCGTTCTGGTAGCAGAGTGACGGTTTGGCCCTTTGGGGCCCTAGGACGGAGAATTATTGTTTAGACTGTTTTTCTGAAATAATGCAAATTGGAGGTATGATGTATTTCTAAATTCACCATGACTTTCCTGGGATCTCGGAGCCTGCCTAAGTGAGTTGGAAATGTTCTCGGCATTATAGTATGTGAGGTGTAGAATTTGCGCTTGCTCAGCTTATGCATTTTGCAGGTGATTTGTGAAGTTTGTGTGTATTTAGGCCCGGTAATGTTGTTTTAGTAGGAGTGGGCGTACTCCGCAGTATGAGAGTAGGGAAGTTGGCGTACTTCATATGAGTGTGGCGCTTTGTGCTCAAAATTATCCACGTGGTTGGTTGTTAATGTACGGACCCGTCGTGGTCTAAGACTCTGGAGTATATTGACATTGTAGGAGACACTTGGGTTCATGTTGTAATTTGTGCGGTTTAAATAGGTCAATCGGGCGTGGTTGACAAGTCGAGTTTGAGTCAAAATTGTATGTGTGAAACCTTCGATGGAGATTTTGCAAGTTCTAAAGTGCACTAGAACAAACCATTGACAAGTCGAGAGTAGGATTTACGGGTCGAATTCTGCTTGCGGGTGTGGGAACTGAGAAGGAGAGAGTAGCAGCCGAGGCTTCAAGTGAAATCTCTGTAAAGTTCTGAAGCAAATGTGTTACCCTTCCTGTAGTAAATCAGCAAATTTGTGTTGTTGTTAATGTTAAGGTGCTCGCAGTAATTTTTGCATTAGTTTGGTGTGAATCTAGTGAGGGGCGGACGAGCCGCAAGACTTTGTCAGCCGCAGTGTGTTAGTGTGACGTCAGTAGTGCTGCGCTGAGATAGGTCAGTTGTCGAGAGGGGTCGCGCACGGATTGGCTGCCGTCCGTTAGAGGCAATAGGTTGAGAAAGGTGGGTGAAGAGTGTCCTGGGAACTAAAGTCACTTTTTGATTAAATACAAACAAAAGAAAGACGTAAAGATGAATTTTGTCAGAGCTTTTAAGAGTGCTCTGAAAGGAGACACATACATTATGGCAAGTGAAGGGAAGCCTACACCGCCTGAGGGAACTCCAGCTTACATAGTCATGGAGGAAAAAGGTGTTGCGCCTTGTTTATGGATGAAACAGTGGCGCAAATTGCCAGAAAAAGAGGGATGTTTGGCGTTCCCAAAACACGGGACGTTCAATACGAGAGTTCTAGAGAATTTAAGGTGGATGTTATGCGCACAGAAGCCACCTCTGAGGCCAGCTCAATATGAGGCTTTAGCAATTTGGGATTTACTGGCTATTAAACAGAGACAAGAAAAATTCCAAAGAAGAACAAAAAGGGCAGAAAAGACTTTAGCGGAAGCTAGATGGGATAATGAGAGCAAAATGTGGAGACGGGGAACAGTTGATGGATTAAAATTGTTCCCAGCAATAACAGAGGGAGATGAGGCACAGGGAAAGAAAGCCACATGTAAAACAGACAAGGACTCTAGCAAGCCTATGCGGTAAGCGACAATGTCCCGAGCACTAGTGCAGATCCTGGGAACCAGACGCAGGAGAAGGGAGTTACTGATACAGTACACACTAGTGATACGGCCTTGACACAAAATGGTGTCAGTGTACCCACTGCGCCAGACATGCAGATACAGTTGCAACCTCCACGCAGATACAGAGAATCTATCTAGACGTCCCAGTAATAGAGACGACTACAAATCTGGTAGTGCCGCCAGACCCGATATATACAAAATCGAGGTTAGTGCAGATTGAGCCAACGCCGCAATTGCTGCCTCAGCCACAGCCACAACTGATACCAGGATATAACCCAGCAGCAGGACCTCCATTAATACCTGTCCCGGCTACACTGGATCAGACCTTTGGAGTCGCTGATCCACGAGGTTTGGGACCAGGTCAGACACCAGCTGCCATATCATTGCCAATTACTGTTGGTCGGCCGGTGTCATTATATGCACAAGGTAAGCTTGGTATGTGTGATCAGGGAGTGATGACCCAAGATGTAATAAGAGGAGGGTCCATAGGAACTCCCCAGTTAATGGCCCCGGGAGAACAAGTGGTTGAAAAACCGAGGTCCTTGTTGAAACACCATTGGAAGCAATGAGACAGGCAGGGCTAGGAGTGCTAACCCCACAGACAATAAGTACGAATGCTTCACAGTCGCCAATGATGCACGCAGGGAACATTTCATTGCAAGTTTTTACGGTACAACAGTTAAATGAGTGGTTAGAAAAGACCTATGCTACGCAAAAGACTACAGTAACTGTAGTGGAACCGGAAAGGTTAGGGAGAGATGAGTACCTGAGCTTTGTGAGACTGAGCGTGGAAGCGGCTGAATTAGTGGAAGGAACAATGGGGGTAAACAGATTGGAGTCATACACAGAAGCAGAATTGAGATATCTGTGCCCTAAGATTACTAAAGAAGTAGGTAAGGTACATCAGAAATTAGCGAACCTGGCAGACAAATACAATATTGATATTGAGAATACTAAACATTTAAAAAGAAGTTACAGGTTAGACTTTGATTCAAAAGACTTCGAGCATATGAGGTCTGCCGAATGAAAACGCATTTAAAGGAAATACTGCAAAGTGTGCAAATCTGGGGAGCTTTAGAAAAGTGGGAAGGCAGATGGGCAAAGAAAAGAGATAAGGAGAAAAGTGACAGTCCGGGATTGAGTAAAGCTAAACCTTCACCAGATACGGAATGAGTAAAGATGCTACCAATGAGAGAAACAGCTGGTGGGGTTCAAATTCATGTACCGTGGTCCAGGGGAGATATCTTATCCTTCACTAATGATTATCCCAGATTGAGGGAGAAACTGATCGAGTGGTACCAACAAACAGACAGGTTTGTGAAGCTTGCAAAGTGTCTCTGGGAAGACCTAAATACCTTGTTTGAGATCATTGTCTCGCCCGACTTATGGCTTGAGTGCAAAAGAGGGGTAGACTGGCCGACACAGAAGCCGGAAAGGGATAAGGTGACTGGAGCACCCTCTGAGGAGGTGATGAAGTACTATCACAAAGTAATTGAGTTTTTGAAGCAGAAAGTGTCGCCGAAAGTGACTGATTGGCAGAAAATCGACCGGACCTCACAGGAGGTTAAAGAATCAATACATGCTTACTATGAGAGGTTGTTGAAGGCATTCAAACATTACAGTGGTACTGAAACTATTGAGCCGAAGGACATGAACCATCTTGTGTTCAGATTTGTTGAAGGGTTGAGACCAGAGGTTAGCCAGATGATTAAGAATCATTTGATTTGTTGGCAATTGAAGCCGATTGATGAGGTATTGCAGTACGCAAAATATTGTAGTGATGAGATTGAGTTGAAGCAGAAAAAACTGAAGGAGAAAGTGATGGTGATGCAGATAAGGGCTACACAGGAAGGAATGCAGGGAAATAGAATTCAGCAGATGATACAGCAGCAACTGCAAAGGAATGGTGTGTTTCAGGCACAACCAAGAGGTCGAGGTCGAGGTTTTGTGAATCGCGGTCCAGACTTGAATACTGTTGTAGTTCAAAATGACGTACAAGGGATGAAAAGGTGTCACCATGTCACGCGTGCGGGGGCGTGGGGCATTGGAAGCGGGAATGCCCAAATGTGGTGCAGGATGGTGTCGTTCAACAAAGCACTAATATCGGTACATTGCAAAATATGAGAAGTCCAAAATTGGGAAATCAAAACCCGAACTTTCATAATAACATGGTTCAGATGCAAGGGTTACAGCCCATGCAGCAAATGCAAATGCCACGTGTTCAACCAGCGCAAATACAGCAAGTACAACAGCAGGTTCCCATGGTACCTAGACAGCAAATGCAACTACCAATGGCTCCAATGGGACAGCAGCAGGTGATGCTTCCTCAGCAGGTCACAGGCCAAGTGATGAGCCAAAATAATACAGTACAGCAATTCCCAGTGCGTGGTGAAGATGGAATAAATGAGGAATGGTCGGATGACAGTTCAAACAGTGAAGAGTGCAGACTTGCAGCGTCCCTAGAAGTAGATCAGAGGGGACCCTATGTAGAGGGAAGGGTAATGGGTCACAAGGTTTCATTCTTGGTTGATACCGGAGCTACACGTTCTACAGTCAGAAGTGCAGAGGTTCCGAAATTGCCACTTTCAGGACGTACCAGAAGAGTGGTAGGAGTAGCAAACCAGTACTTGACAAATCCAATTACAGATCCGGTGCAAGTTGAGATTGGCAACTTCCAGGGACTACATAAGTTTGTGGTCTGTGATTCAAGTCCTGTGTCCCTACTGGGAAGAGACTTACTGTGTAAGAAGAAATGCACGATTACCTGTTCCAATGATGGAATTGAGGTGCAGACAAACAGTGATGATGAAGGGGATGACGCCAGTTCTCAGAGTTAGAAGCAGAAACTGCGAATGAAGATTACCCTTTGATAACTTTATTCCCGATGCTTACAGTGACTGACTTACCAGCTGAGTTACAGGTGACAGAGAAAGTGTGGGATTTGACAGGAAAGGAAGTGGGACTGATAAAAGGAGTGGAACCAGTTAAAGCACAAGTAAAACCAAATGCAGTGTTTCCCCAGGTACCGCAGTACCACATGGCACAAGATGTTCTTATCCAGGTGTCACAAATAATAGCTGACTTTGTAAAACAAGGAGTCCTGAAGGAGGTATTGAGCAGCCCATGTAATTCACCGATAATGGGTCTGAGAAAGCCTTATGGGAAGGTTCGAATTGTGCAGGACCTGAAAAAGATGAACGAGATTGTGGTAAAATGTTGACCTATAGTGCCAAATCCAGCAGTGGTCATGTTTCAGGTTCCGTGTGATGCTGAATGGTTTACTGTTGTAGACCTGTCACAAGCTTTCTTTTCAATACCTCTTCATGAGGACAGTCAATTTTTATTCAGTTTAAAATTCCTGGACAAGGTGTACAGTTGGTGCAGAATTCCTCAAGGGTTTTCTGAGTCACTGTCCATCCTTAATCAGATATTAAAAAAGGATTTAGAATCCTTAGTACTGCCTTTCAATTCGACTCTAGTACAGTACATTGACGACTTACTGATTGCGTCCAGGACAAAAGATGACGGTAGGTATGACACAATTGCCTTACTGAATCACTTAGGAAAAACGGACATAAAGTGTCACCAAAGAAACTGCAGTACTGTCAGAAATAAGTAAAGTACTTAGGACACTTGATTGAGAGAGGGTCCAGGAGAATATCAAAGGAAAGGGTGACAGCTATTTTGCAAATGAACCCCCCGACAACAAAGAGAGATGTCAGGATGTTTTTGGGAATGGTGGGCTACTGTCGCCAGTGGATACCCAACTTCTCAATTATCTCAAAACCCTTGATAAAGCTGACAGGCAAAGAGATTAAGGATGAACCGTACACCATAACCCTATCAAAAGAAGAGCTTGAGTCATTCATGGAATTGAGAGAGTGCATGTGCAGGGCACCAGCTTTGGGTATGTCTGATTACACTAAACCTTTTCTACTGTTTTGTCATGAACGTGATGCTTGTTCTTTGTCTGTCTTGACACAGGTCCATGGAGGTGCAAATCGCCCTGTAGCATATTTTTCAGCTACCTTGGACTCCGTCGCAGCAGCCTTAACGGGTTGTTTGCACGCAGTTGCAGCAGTTGGTCAAAGCCTCACAGAGGGTGAAGGCATAGTGATGGGACATCCCCTGACAGTAATGGTTCCACCTTCAGTTGAAATTTTGTTGACTCGAACCAAAACTCAGCACATGACAAATGCCCGACTTACCAGACATGAGACAATTATATTGGGGTCGCCTAATGTTTCACTGAAGCGATGTACTGTATTAAACCCGGCAACTCTACTTCCTGTTGAAAGCACTGAGAATAATAATGAAGAGGAAGTGGAGCATGATTGTCTTGAGGTAACAGAACTATGTACCAAACCCCGACCTGATATTCAAGATACGCAGTTAAAAGAAAATGACTGCATTATGTTTGTTGATGGATCCTGTTTGAGAGACTCAGTCGGAATGCTGAGAGCTGGTTACGCTGTGTGTACCATAGCTGGTATCATTGAAGCTTCCTGGCTCGAGAGAGTGTATTCCGCACAAGTGGCAGAGCTAATTGCCCTTACTAAGGCATGCCACGCAGCTGAAAATCTGAGAGTCACTATTTATACTGACAGCAGATATGGATTTGGAATTGTACATGATTTTGGCCAATTGTGGACGCAGAGAGGTTTCATGACCTCTTCTGGTTCTCCTGTGAAAAATGGTGAACAAATTAAGGATTTGTTACATGCGATTCAGTTACCCCTTGCAATTGCCATGGTGAAATGAAATGCTCATGTTAAGTCACAGGACTTTGGGGGTCATTCTTACTTTGGCGGGCGGCGGAGGCCGCACGCCAAAGTAACCCCGTCAGAACACCGCACCGCGGTCGAAAGACCGCTGTGGTGATTCTGAGATTTGCCCTGGGCTGGCGGGCGGCCGCCAAAAGGCCGCCCGCCAGCCCAGGGCAAATCAACCTTCCCACGAGGACGCCGGCTCAGAATTGAGCCGGCGTAGTGGGAAGGTGCGACGGGTGCAGTGGCACGCGTCGCGTATTTCAGTGTCTGCATAGCAGACACTGAAATACTTTGCGGGGCCCTCTTACGGGGGCCCCTGCAGTGCCCATGCCATTGGCATGGGCACTGCAGGGGCCCCCAGGGGCCCCGCGGCACCCCCTACCGCCATCCTGTTCATGGCGGGTTTCCCGCCATGAACAGGATGGCGGTAGGGGGTGTCTGAATCCCCATGGCGGCGGAGCGCGCTCCGCCGCCATGGAGGATTCAGAAGGGCAGCGGTAAACCGGCGGATGACCGCCGGTTTACCCTTTCTGACCGCGGCTGAACCGCCGCGGTCAGAATGCCCTTCGGAGCACCGCCGGTCTGTCGGTGGTGCTCCCGTGGCCGGTGACGCTGGCGGTCACCGGCCGCCAGGGTCAGAATCAGGCCCTTTGTGTCCATGGGAAACGGCTTTGCAGATCAAGTCGCAATATTTTGTGCATTGAACTGTATATCGTTCAAGGATCAGTGGGAATTGTTACCGCAAACCAAAAATGACACATGTTTGAACCTTGCATTAAGGGTGGTTGATACACTAGATGAGCTAAAAACACTACAGGGTCGTGCTAGCAAAGAGGAAAAATGCTCCTGGCAGAGAATGCAATGTGTACAAAGAGCTGACGACTTATGGGTCTCAGAGGAGGGGAAACTAGTTTTGCCAAACAGTCTTCTGTCACAATTTGCGAGGCTTTACCATGAACAGGCACATCTTGGGAGAGATGCAATGATCAGGTCATTCAAGACTGACTGGTTTAACCCAAAATTCAGACATGCCGCAGAGGTTACTTGTCACAGGTGCATCATCTGTCAACAGATGAATGCGGGAAAAGGGACTGTGGTAACTTTGTGCCACATAGGGAGAGCTGGTGGTCCATTTAGCAAGATGCAAATGGATTTCATTGAGATGCCTGTTTGTTGAGGATTGAAATATGTGTTGGTGATTGTGTGTGTTTTCAGCCACTGGATTGAAGCTTACCCCACATGTAGAAATGACAGTCTCACAGTTGCAAAGCTGCTGCTTAGGGAATTAATACCCAGGTTCGGGTTTCCGGTCTCTATAGAATCAGATAGGGGCAGACACTTCGACAATGAGGTGATTAAGCTCTTGTGTGCTGCGTTAGACATCGAACAGAAGCTGCATTGTAGCTCCCGCCCTGAAGCATCAGGATTAGTGGAACAGATGAATGGCACCCTGAAGTCGAGAATGGCAAAAATGTGTGCAGCTACTAATATGAAATGGCCAGATGCCTTGCCCTTAGTGCTGATGTCGATGAGGAACACACCTGATAAGAAGACAGGATTATCACCCCACGAGATCCTTATGGGTAGAGCTATGAGGCTACCCGCAGTGCCTGCAAATGCTCTTGTGAATATCATGGATGATATGGTGTTGGACTACTGCAAAGGCTTGGCTGATGTGGTTCGCTCTTTTTCTCACCAGGTGGAAGTCAACACATTGCCACCGATCAGTGATCCAGGTCACACCCTGCAAGCCGGTGACTGGGTGGTTGTCAAGAAGCACGTGAGAAAGTCATGTTTGGAGACGCGTTGGAAGGGGCCATATCAAGTAATATTAACAACAACTACTGCTGTGAAATGTGCAGGTGTTCCAAACTGGATACATGCCAGTCACACAAAGAAGGTAACGTGTCCAACTGATGAGGAACTTGAAGTTTCCGACTCAACAGTTCCAGAGAGGGAAGTCTCAGTGCCTGAAAATAGCCAAGAGAGAACTGAGAGTGCAGGAGAGCCCACTGAGAACAGCCTAGTCCCTCAAACAGTAAACGAGTTCGAGAGAGGTGACAATGTGCCTATCTCAGTAGAGGCAGCAGGAGAACTAAATCAAGGAGAGGTTCTCCCAGAAGCAGACTGATACGGGTTAGAACTTGAACCCGTTACAGATCCAGAAGAAGAGGAAGAAGGGGAAATAGTAGAGAGAGATCAAAGTACACCGGCATCCCCTGAGCCAGTTGCAGGTCCATCAAGAGAAAACACCATAGCACAAGAGGAGGGTGCTGTTCAGCGTCCTGAAAGTACAAGCAGGAAAAAGAGCATAAGGGAGATAACTGGCCAGAGAAGCAGGCTGCGAAAGAAAAGGCCGTACCAGATAAAACAATAATAGAAGAAACTGATACCACAAGAACAGAAGATCTGAGTGAAGGAGAATTACAAAGTGAACGCAGGTTGAAAAGAAAGAGAACCGCAAATAGAAGGTATGCAGGTCCAGAATGGGCGTATGCAACAACATCTGAATGGCAACAAGAATTCTTAGCGTTCTGTTTTGATCGAGAAGTACCAGGTCAATACTACAGTACCTAAAATCGATTAAAATCGAAATTGAAATTTAAAAACAGAAAAGCTAAGAAAGAGACTTATAAACTACTGGATGTAAGACTGATAATCTGAATTGACTTTGAAAACTCGATTATGACAAGCTGCTAACCTGATTTGACAAAAGGGTCCTGGAGTGAGTGAAACGCTGTAAATATACGCAGAGAAAGAGAGTTTATATCGTCCTCAAGTTGATTATTGTTCTACTATCTGATTCTTTACAGACATGGCTTATTATAGAGGTAGTAACAAAAAGGGTAAGGTTTGTGGTTGGTTGAGTCTTATATTAGATATTGTGTGTGCAATAATAATTTTAGGTGTGATTGTGGGAATGCCGTGCTTGGATAAGAAAGTGACTAACAATGCTTCAAAACCTGAGACTACAACACTAACACCGTGGGAAACATTTGAGCAGGATGCAAAACACTTGCATGAGGGAACTAAAAAGGAACTTTCCACTAATGTCTTCTATCGCTTGCTGAATGAGTACGTGGAGACCATGGATGCGAAAAACTGTTATGTGTGCACAAAGATTCCTTCATCAGTGCAAGAAGGGGTCACCTATTACAGTCTTCCTTTAACATACGGGATAAGTTGTAGCTTGTTATTAACAAGATTCTATAATCAAGAGCATGTGCAATATTTTTATTCAAATTTGGATGTGGTGTTTTCTTTTGTGCCTGTGATTGAGTTTCTGAACAAGTTAGCTAAGGAGCATAGTATAAAATTAGTTAGAGGTTTATTTGAACCGACGCTTACATTTGTGACAGCTTATGCACACCGCAACAATCTGACTTGCTTATTGACACCTGTAGAGAAAAGCTTCTTAGATCACACTGATGATAGACGCAAAACATTGAAGGAAAGATTAGAAAAGGGGCTAGAGAAACACACATATGCAAATGATTATGCTTACACTGCAATAAAGACGCAAGGCAAACTAGCTATAGATGCATTACATGTAGGAAGGCTTTGTATATATAGGCCGAAATCTGAACATGACACTTTATTTGTGGGAACGAGTGAATGCAGGCATGTGTTTTTGTTTCAGAGTAAATGGACATTCATGTTAAATGCACAGGATCCAGCAATCCCTGGAATCTATTATATCAGTGGACTTAATGCTTATTACCGTCTCCCTAAGGGATGGTATGGGACATGTTATTTGGGAACAGTTTTCCCAAAGATTTACCAGATTGATGACTTGAAGCAAATACCCAAAACGTCTGAATTACAACATGCTAGACAAAAACGAGAGACAGCAGCTGCTGTCGTTGGTGAAATATTTGGAGCCATAATTCCTTCAGTAGGGGTTATCTTAAACTCCATAAAGATTCAAAAGTTGTCTACTAGTGTGGATAACATGCTGACAAATTTTACAGGGGCTATACTCCTGATGGATACTGAACTTGCTGCGGAAAGAGCTATGACTCTTCAAAATCGGCTTGCTTTAGACATTCTTTTAGCAAAAAGCGGCAGAGTCTGCAAGATGCTCAACGAGCGTCATTGATGCTCATATATACCTGACAATAGTAAAAAGATTAGAGGTATGCTTACTAACCTAACTAAAGATAGTGCAGATTTGAAGGACTTGAGGGAACCTGGAGTGTGGGAGAAACTGGGAAAAGGAATTGCCAGAGTAGGGAGCTGGTTTAGCAATATTTGGAATGGGGTTCTTGCAAAAATATTAGGGGGTCTATTAATTGTTCTGGCCTGTTTATTAGGATTATGGGGAGCATGCAAAATCAATGACAAAATAAAAAGAGATTGGACAAAGAGGAGTAAAAGGAATGAAGAAAATGAAAGGGAGAAAATGTTTAATGATATTTGGGAGAGTTCACACAAGGGTCAAGATGTTGAAATGCGCATTTTGCGTAAAGTGAAAAATTAAATTAAAGGGTCAAGGGAAAGGTTTGTGTGATGACGAACGTCATCAGAGGAGGGACTGAGAGAGCGTAGCTTATATAATCTATATTAACATTAAATGTTTATGAATTAAAGTATGATAATCATAATTTTGCTTAAACATGTACCTGAAATGTGACCACAGGGAGTGGCCGCCAATGTATACGTAGACTAATAATGATGACTAAAATGTTTATATTGTGTTTAAACAAGTTTATACTTGTGATTGTGTTATTGAATCTGTGCTGAAATCTTCATAGGCCTTAAGTTAGCATGAGCCGAAGTTTTGCTGCTTGGCTCTCGGATTAAATGTATTTTTCTAGTTTGCAGTGTGCTGACTCATAAAAGGACATGACCCTGCATGTTCTTTTTCCTTCAAGTTAGAAGACGAATGTAACCACTTTAGATCCGTTCTCATAGCCTTTCCTTGCTTACAGAATAAATGTTAAAAACAAAATGAAACAGTGTAGATTAATGTAACGTACAAGGTCATTCAAACCGGTGAAGACAATGGAGCTACTGACCAAAAGATGTGCAAAGAATTACAGAAAGATGAAATCATACTGGATGTGCCACCTTTGAAGACGTCAATTATGGAGACCAATCAAAGACTTGTAAAATAATATGGGGTCAAGAGTTAGGTGACCTAATGTATTTTTTGATAGGTTAAAGATAGTGGGGTATAACAAATGTCCTATAGAATTTTGGGGGAATGTATAATGGAAAAGTGATAAAAACCCATGTCACAAGGAGTCATTTGGAATTAGGTAGGGAATGCTATTGATTTTATCCAGAAACTTTGTCACTCTGTTTGGTGACTTGTTGGTTTACTTAAAACCATCCTCGCCCTTAGATTGTCCATTACACTTTACCTCCTTATGAGGGAAGTGCCCTTTGCCCCGGAGCTGAGTTCTGACTGATGCCGATTTGACTGATGTCCTGAAGACGAAGACTGAACCTGTGCACTGACCTAAACTTTGGAGGGTAATTATGACAATGCAATTGTGATTTGTCTGTTTGCTTTTCCTTTCTAGATACCAACTGCTTACTTTTGACAGAGACCATAGTTAGATGTTTTCCAAATTAGTGTTCTAAATTGTTTTGCATGAAGCCCAACATGCTAATGCTAATCAGTGGTTAGGACAGCTGTTCACCAAAACTGATTCAAATAGACAAACGACTGAGACTATGCTTTGTTGAATTGACGCGTTATTGACACTCTGCTAAATTCGATTTATGTTCACGCCGTGTTATGTTCTGATGTTTGTGATTCTCGCTTTAATGAAATCTTATCAAAGTTGCCATATCGTGACTATGCTATTATGTTTCTTGGTGTTGAGATTAACGCATCTGCTTTTAGATTGTAATTAATAGGAAATAAAACTTATAAAATTCTACTAAACTGGAGTGGTTATTCATGGCTGCAAGGTCATGGCAGAATCTTGAATAAATTAATGACTTTGACTAAAGTGAAGTGTATTGTTACGATAAATATTAATGACATTATTTACGTATTGATTGACATATTGATTGGCTATCTCGTCCTAAGGTGTCTCTCAACGGGTCAAAAGATTCATGGGCCTAAAACGAGTCCTGATGTGTAATAAATTATCATAAAGGGACGCGTTAGCAAAGTCACCGAAAATAATTATGTTCTAAAAAATACAGAAGGTTTTGTTAGCGCGTCAGACCTTAATAAGTAAACCTGCAAGGGGACGCGAATAGGTTGATGAACTTTTTGACTCACAATTAAGAAGTTCTTACCATGGCTCCAGTACATCATAAATAATCGATACACAATAATCAAAAATCATTAATAATCAATAAATCAATTATCAATAGATTCAGTAATTGTCACGCACTATTACTTTTCAGTCATGAATAACCACACCTTTAGTAAAAGTTTAGTGTGTTTATTTCCCTATATTAACAATGCTAAGGTCTTGTAGATTAATCGCAAAATCAAATGAAACAAATACTAAAACAACACTGGATGGCCAAAACGGTGGAAGAAACGCAATCTAATCAAGGCTTGAACTACAACACATTATAGAGTTACAGTACAAATCAGTAGCAAAGTCAGCTGCGTTAACGAGATGTAATACATGTAGTAAGCAGAGAAATCCATCAAACATTAGTCTCTTTCGTCATAAGTCAGAATCCTCAACTAACAATAGATTAGCATCAGCAGGTTGAGCTTCATGCAAAACAATTTTATAACACAAATTTGGAAAAACATCTAGCTATGGTTCTATCAAAACAGAACAGTTGGTACCTAGGGAGAAAAAGCAATATATGCACAATAATCACAGTTAGTCACATTATACCTATCCCTGGTATGGGTCAGCAAAGCAGAATCAGTCTTCGTCCTCGGGTCATCAGTCGATCAGCAAGGCATCAGGCTCTCAGTCAGGGAGTATGAGCTCAATGTCGGAATGAATGTCTCTCTCCTAAAATCTGTAAAGTCTCTCCCTCTCCTAAAGTGTCTGGATAAGTCTCTCAAAATCTGAATAAGTCTTCTCTCCGTGGCGTTGTTAAGTCATCTAAACTATCCCCTAATTCCCTATTGATCAGTTAATCATATGTTCATACTTTATCCAATAATATTTCTATGTCAAATCTATGAATTCTACTATTTCTCCATTCACATACAGTTGATTGGTCCTTTTACGATGTTCTCATCATCTGGCTTGTCAGGGACCAATATTGTTGCAGTTTCCACTCCAGTCAGTATCTTCATTGTTCCTGTCCTGGGAAAGCCCATCTCACACACATTACACATGAAATGTTGCATTACACATGAAAAGTTGCAATAGTAAGAACATCGTCTCCTAGCAGTCGGTTCTCACCAAAAGCTTCTGTTAGCAGATTCAACAATACAATGGACATTTCACAGTTTAATTCACTCAGTCAGCATTTTTATTAACCACTAAGAAATTCAGCTTCTGCAAAATAGGCCAAAACGCTCGCTAAGTTAAGGCCTACAATTAATAAAGTTAAAGCATACTTCATAACCATTAGTATGACATACTACTGCATTAATATAATACCTATTCAGAAATTCATGTGTATTAATGATTAATTTGTGCATTTCGTGAACATTGGTGGCCATTCTTCGAGGCCACATTTTCAAACGTGTGCATTATTTTTCTACGTTATTTCATTTCCTACATAAACTCATTGTTCAAAATACATAAACACTCATTAATAAGTTTTTAGCTAGCAGTTTCATCAGGTCAATCCTGGGTTTCCTTTATGTAAATCAGGATTGAGCTCCCTAGTCCCAACGTTTTCATATCGCACTCACAGGGTTGGAAGGAGGAACCAAAAGCAACCCTTGCAAAAATGTTCAAACCACCCCTGCTACCTTCATTTCATTTCTAGTGCTATCACTCACTTTCCATTCACTCAGTTTCTCCCTCATACTCTCTACTCTCTCTTCTCTCTCTTTGATTTATTATTTGTACCTTTCCCTTCACTTCTTCCCTGTTTTTCTCTCTCTTAAAGCCTCCCATGCCTGCTGAAGTTAAGTTCTGGAATCTGGGGAAAGTGACCGAGGCACCAAGAGCATCCCTGGGATCTCAAAACTGGCTTCTAAGGGTTCCAGACCACCACAGAAATATCTGATGGAATAAAAGGCCTGTCCAGCCCTGATCACTCAGTAAGGAAGTGTAACACTTTTTTTTAGATATCCTGTCAGTTACTGGATCTAAAGTTCACGCTCTACCACTTTGCTTCATGAGAGTAGACCTGTGCCCTGATTGTCCCGCAAGCTCACTAACAACTACTGGTGGGATTATAAAACATCTAGAGTCCTCCTGTCTTGATGTTCCATCTACAATTAAAGTATTAGAATGTTAGGAGCTCCACTGAAGACAATGGTGTGCTTCGGGATTCTAAAGGCTGGTAGAAGCCCGGAGCTCCAGCATACCAATGTTGTCATTTGCAGGTGTTGCTGTGAACAGAGACCTCAAAGAGATGGGGAGATTTTAATCCCCTCCGGCTCCATCAGGCTTTGTTTTAGTAATTAAGACATTCTTCCTTCTATGGGTGGAATGTTCTAAAAGCCTTATAGCTCGCCGTAATGGTCCATGCCAGCCAATAAAGGCCCATTCCCTTGTTAAAGACCCTCGCCTTCGGCTCAGGCCTTTAATGCTGAAGCAAGCCTTTTTTGGCCGGCATAGCCCTGTACTTAAGAGTATAAGGGATTCTAGCCTTAAGACTTTCCAGAAAGTAGGCCATGCTACATCTTCCCCTCAGCTTGTATAGGTAAACAGTGTTGACCTATGCCGCCTGTACACACGAATAATGCCAAGGTTACCTGCTGCAAACTAAGATCTAAGACTTTAAATACAGAAAAGAGCCCCGTTCTGAGACACCTAAACTCACATAAGTGTTTAGTTGGGAACCAGTCCCTCGGATTTCTCCAGCCTTCTGAAATGTCCTTTAATGATGAGAACCATGACATGCAGCTTCCATTTCAGAAAGCAGGCAGCTCTCCAGAAAGGTAATTCCATTTTTCACGGGTACTTTTTCTGATATGCAGTGCCACATTTTGTAAGTCAGAAGGCAGGAGTCTCTAATTGGGAACTGCTGTTTCCGTTTCGCAGGAAGCACTGATTTGACAGGGTGAGTTATGTAATAGTGCTTATCTCAGACTGTTTTCAGAGTTTATTGTACTTGCAGTGGCGTGGCCTAGATCCACGCTATTTATTTTCTTTACAGTTGGTAGAAACTGCTGAGCTTCTTTTGAAGAACAACTTACTGCAAATAGGAACAACACTGCTACTGCAGCTAAAACATAGTAGTCATCTGAAAGCAACTAAAGGTCCACATATGAACCCTGGAAGCATTTCCCAAGACCATTTAAAATATACAGTAAAAATGCCTATTTGCTTTTCCAGACAAAATAATGAATTTTCAGCAGGCAAAAGGGAAATACAAATACCTACATTTACAAGCTGCAAAACCAAATAGAATGACAAAATCTATTCTACCTTTATTAATTTTCCAAGGCTTTTCCAAATCCTTGGGCAGAGAAATTCTCACCCACCTAGATGAGACCCGACACCACAATCCATTAACAAAGCTTTAACAAGGATCCCCCGGTTCTTCATCACACATTTGTGGTTCAGTGTCTAGCACTCTCATAAAAGAATAGAATATCTAGGCTAATTATTATTGTGAATCACATGGTCCAGTGTCAGATTTCAATACATTTTCTAAAACTGCAACAGAAGAAAAGGTTATTTCAGGAATGTGGAATTTGAGGGACAGCATTGAGGGCAGCAACCGCAGTAGAGCCATAAAGAGAGGACTCGAGAAGAGTTGGTGACAGTCACACCATGGCCCATCACTACATATTTAATACACTTACAAGCTGAGCTACCAGTATACCAGTATTGACCAGCAGAAATGTAATATTGCTCCTGATACTACATTGTATTGACAATATATAGCTCAGAGAGATGAGGAATTTGCTGTTTAAAATGATGTGTATCCAGCAAGCCTCTGGGTATATTGATAACGCCCCAATGGAAAATTAGAAAAGTAAGAATCATAATACTAATCACTAACATAACGAATCACTAGGCTTAAAATTCTGTCCTTGCTTGAACATTTAAAAGCATGCTCTGAACCCTGTCTGACCCATGCTCCATGACGAAAATTGCTAGGCTGGCACATTTTTTTGATGTTTCTTCTAAAACCTCTTTTGTACCTGTGAAATGACAACTTTCTTGAAAACAATTAAACTGGTATTGCTTATACCTGTATTCACCTACTACATTTCTTTGGAATGTGCTATATTTAGAAAGTAACATTGCTTTAAGAATGAAAACATTAACAGAACATGAATGATATGAACACCGTAGGCGTTATACTTATATATGCAATATTGTTCTTACAGAAATAGAGGCGTATGAGTAAGGAAACAACTGTGTTCGATTCGTGCCATCTAACAAGACGATGCATTGCCTACTGTCGCTAATTTGACTGATTGACTTGTCACTGGTTTGAATAACCACAGAGCAGCTTAGAAAGTTAACATGCTTGTTGCAGAGCACAGGGTGTAACGCACTCACCACAGATTTGGATCAAAGTAAGACAGCTCTGTGGTTAATGAGGTTGTTACAGAGACCATTGTGAAACTAGGAGGTGGACGTTTCACTCCTAGTAAAACTGGCTAGTGTATTATCTGCAGGTAACTTCCAAAACTCGTTTTATTTTTTTGTCTTAAAAGTCTGATAACAAAAATCATCATCCTTGAGTTCCGTATTAACTAACACTTTATATTAAACATGACAAATCAATTCAGTTTCCACTGTGTGGTTTATTAAGTAAGATATTTCACAGCTTTGTTTATCTCTTGGCCAAATTGACAAGTGACACACAATGTATATATCTGTCTCCCTGCTGGCCTGCTGAGTCTAGAGACAAGATGCAGCAGTATCCATCTGTGCTACACTTGACTTCCAACAATTCCAGTACATTCCATCAGCCACCTCACAACTCAGACAAAATGTATTGTTGAAGTGAGGTATTTAAAACCAGAGAGATAATAGGGAAAAAAGAAGCATCAACCTCACAGCCACCCTGCAGGCTGCTCCTCAGCACTGCACACTCTAAACATAGATGGGAGATGTTAGAAATGGGGTCTTTGGTTGACAGTCAGGTTACCCCTTGTTCAAGCAAGGACCCTCACTCTAGTCAGGGTAAAAGAGAATCACCCTCAGCTAACCCCTGCTTACCCCCTTGTTAGTTCGGCAGAGCAGTAGGCTTAACTTCAGAGTGCTAGGTGTAAAGTATTTGTACCAACACACACAGGCGGTCATTCTGACTTTGGCGGGCGGCGGAGGCCGCCCGCCAAAGTCCCGCCATCAGAATACCGCTGCGCGGTCAGAAGACCGCCGCGGTAATTCTGAGTTTCCCGCTGGGCTGGCGGGCGACCGCCAGAAGGCTGCCCGCCAGCCCAGCGGGAAACCCCCTTCCATGAGGATGCCGGCTCCGAATGGAGCCGGCGGAGTGGAAGGGGTGCGACGGGTGCAGTTGCACCCGTCGCGATTTTCAGTGTCTGCTTGGCAGACACTGAAAATCTTGGTGGGGCCCTGTTAGGGGGCCCCTACAGTGCCCATGCAATTGGCATGGGCACTGCAGGGGCCCCCAGGGGCCCCACAACACCCGTTACCGCCAGCCAGGTTCTGGCGGTCAAAACCGCCAGAACTAGGCTGGCGGTAAGGGGGTCGGAATCATGGAGGATTCCCTTGGGCAGCGGGAAACCGGCCGGACACCGCCGGTTTCCCGTTTCTGACCACGCCTGTACCGCCGCGGTCAGAATGCCCATGGATGCACCGCCAGCCTGTTGGCGGTGCATCCGTGGTTCCCGGCCCTAGCGGTAGGCAACCGCCAGGGTCGGAATGACCCCCACAGTAACTTAATGAAAACACTACAAAATGACACAACACCGGTTTAGAAATATAGGAAATATTTATCTAAACAAAACAAGACCAAAACGACAAAAATCCGACATACACAAGTCAAGTTATGAATTTTTAAAGATTAAACTCAAAAATAGCGTTTAGAAACAAAAATGCTTCGATGAGATGTTAACACGGCTTCGTGATGGAGTCGTTCCCAACAAGCCGACACCAGCGGCGCCGGACACGGAGTCGTGTAGACCCCCAAGTACAGTACCTTTGGTGAAGAGTGAAAACAAGCCGATGCGCGGAGTCGAGAATCGCGGCGTCTGTGCGAAACGTTGAATCCGTGCACTTCGAGCGGCATCGGTCACGATGTGATGCAGCGACTTCCACGGAGTCGTGGACTTCAGCGGGACTGCTGCGGCGTCGGGCCTCCGCATAGCGTCGCGTTCCAGCGAAGGTCACGGCGTCAGGTGCAGGCGGCGTTACCGGATTCAGCAGCGGCGTCGGTCCGAAGTCGTCCGAAGTCGATTTCCTTGGATTTCCACCAGCTTTCCTTTCAAGGGCCCAGGGACTGGATAGGGCACCACTTGTCAGAGCAGGAGTCTCTCCAGGGTCTCCAGGTGCTGGCAGAGAGAAGTCTTTGCTGTCCCTGAGACTTCAAACAACAGGAGGCAAGCTCTAAATCAAGCCCTTGGAGATTTCTTCACAAGATGGAAGGCACACAAAGTCCAGTCTTTGCCCTCTTACTCTGGCAGAAGCAGCACTGCAGGAAAGCTCCACAAAGCACAGTCACAGGCAGGGCAGCAATTCTTCCTCAGCTATCAGCTCTTCTCCAGGCAGAGGTTCCTCTTGGTTCCAGAAGTGTTTCTAAAGTCTGTAGATTTGGGTGCCCTTCTTATACCCATTTTAGTCTTTGAAGTCACCTTTCTTCAAAGGGGACTCACACCTACTTGTGAAATCCTGCCTTGCACAGGCAAGGCCTCAGACACACAGCAGGGGGTTGGAGCCGGCATTGTCAGAGGCAGGCACAGTCCTTTCAGATGAGAGTGACTACTCCACCCCTCCCTCCTAGCAGAGATGGCTAATCAGGAAATGCAGGTTACACCCCAGCCCCCTTTGTGTCACTGTCTAGTGCGAGGTGAAAAACAACCCAACTGTCAAACTGACCCAGACAGGGAATCCACAAACAAGGCAGAGTCACAGAATGGTTTAAGCAAGAAAATGCTCACTTTCTAAAAGTGGCATTTTCAAAAGCACAATCTTAAAATCAACTTTACTAAAAGATGTATTTTTAAATTGTGAGTTCAGGGACCCCAAACTCCACATGTCCATCTACTCTCTAGGGGAATCTACACTTTAATCATGTTGAAAGGTAGCCCCCATGTTATCCTATGAGAGAGACAGGCCTTGCAACACTTAAAAACGAAGTTGGCAGCATTTCACTGTCAGTACATATAAACCACATTACTATGAAGGTCATTCTAACCCTGGCAGTCGATGATAAAGCGGCGGCCAACCCGCCAACAGGCAGGCGGTCCAAAAAATGGAATTCTGACCCTGGCGGGAACCGCCAACACAGCCCGCCACTTCAACACTCCGACAGCCACGGCGGGACCGACAAACAGCGCGGCGGTCACCGCCAACAGGCAGGCGGCAGACAATGTGCCGCCCACCCTATCACAACTCACCAATCCGCCACCTTTTCCGGGGCGGGAGCCCCGCTGATAAAAACACGGCGGAAACAGACTACGAACGGGAAAACGCTCACCTATACACACTCCACGAGGAAGGAGGACAGCATGGAGCCTGAATTACACATCCTACCGGCTATTGTCTACCTGCTCATCTACCAG
This sequence comes from Pleurodeles waltl, assembly GCF_031143425.1. Taxonomy (NCBI): domain Eukaryota; kingdom Metazoa; phylum Chordata; class Amphibia; order Caudata; family Salamandridae; genus Pleurodeles; species Pleurodeles waltl. Next base: position 935,199,096 of record NC_090445.1, on the reverse strand, counting down.
GAGTACGAACGCCGGCGCAGACGACAACGGTGAGTACTGCACCTACGACACAGGGGAGGGGGGAGGGGGGAGGAGGAAAGGTTACGTGCACACACATACGCGATACACCCACCCCCCCAACCCACCCCCCAATACCAACACACCAATGCAGAGCAACAAGTCAGAGTGACGCCCCCCAAACCCCCTGGAAGAATGCAAAGACATAATTAAAATGAAGTTTAAAATTTATGTATAAAATAGGTTAATTGAAGTTATGGTAAATATGCCATATGAAATATACAAAAGAAATAATGAACATAGTGCAAAGTATAAACATAGTCAATAAGTCCTGCACAGTCCGTTAAATATCCATAGTCCGTGGGCCAATGTGTACAAACACATGGGCAAAGCCCACACAGGAGACCGGATATCATTGGAGAGAACACTGCAGGGGCATCAGATGATAAAACAACAGGCACCTCAGGGGGAAGGGAAAGGGGTGCACCTCAGCCACATGAGTCCACGACGCCAGATCCACGAGGGGCCTCCATGCCCACTGTACCATCCTGGGGAGTGCAAAGCCACAGTCCATCAGATGGATAACCGACTCCACTGGTATTGGAGGAGGCATGGTGCCCGGAGTGCTTCGTGAACACCTGCTCGACACAGAACCGGCACTGTCAATGGACCAGCGGTGCTTGAGACGGCGGTGCCCAGCGGAGCGGTGCTTGAGACGGCGGTGCCCAGCGGAGCGGTGCTTGAGAGGAAGGGCCCAGCGGAGCGGTGCTTGACAGGAAGGGCCCAGCGGAGCGGTGCTTGACAGGAAGGGCCCAGCGGAGCGGTGCTTGAGATGAAGGGCCCAGCGGAGCGGTGCTTGACAGGAAGGGCCCAGCGGAGCAGTGCTTGACAGGAAGGGCCCAGCGGAGCGGTGCTTCAGATGAAGGGCCCAGCGGAGCGGTGCTTGACAAGAAGGGCCCAGCGGAGCGGTGCTTGAGAGGAAGGGCCCAGCGGAACGGTGCTTGACAGGAAAGGCCCAGCGGAGCGGTGCTTGAGATGAAGGGCCCAGCGGAGCGGTGTTTGACAGGAAGGGCCCAGCGGAGCGGTGCTTGAGATGAAGGGCCCAGCGGAGCGGTGCTTGACAGGAAGGGCCCAGCGGAGCGGTGCTTGACAGGAAGGGCCCAGCGGAGCGGTGCTTGAGATGAGGGGCCCAGCGGAGCGGTGCTTGAGATGAAGGGCCCAGCGGAGCGGTGCTTGAGAGGAAGGGCCCAGCGGAGCGGTGCTTGACAGGAGGGCCCAGCGGAGCGGTGCTTGACAGGAAGGGCCCAGCGGAGCGGTGCTTGAGACTGCGGTGCCCAGCGGAGCGGTGCTTGAGAGGAAGGGCCCAGCGGAGCGGTGCTTGACAGGAAGGGCCCAGCAGAGCGGTGCTTGAGAGGAAGGGCCCAGCGGAGCGGTGCTTGACAGGAAGGGCCCAGCAGAGCGGTGCTTGAGATGAAGGGCCCAGCGGAGCGGTGCGTGACAGGAAGGGCCCAGCGGAGCGGTGCTTGACAGGAAGGGCCCAGCGGAGCGGTGCTTGAGATGAGGGGCCCAGCGGAGCAGTGCTTGAGATGAAGGGCCCAGCAGAGCGGTGCTTGAGAGGAAGGGCCCAGCGGAGCGGTGCTTGACAGGAAGGGCCCAGCGGAGCAGTGCTTGACAGGAATGGCCCAGCGGAGCGGTGCTTGAGACGGCGGTGCCCAGCGGAGCGGTGCTTGAGAGGAAGGGCCCAGCGGAGCGGTGCTTGAGAGGAAGGGCCCAGCGGAGCGGTGCTTGACAGGAAGGGCCCAGCGGAGCGGTGCTTGACAGGAAGGGCCCAGCGGAGCGGTGCTTGAGATGAAGGGCCCAGCGGAGCGGTGCTTGACAGGAAGGGTCCAGCGGAGCGGTGCTTGAGATGAGGGGCCCAGCGGAGCGGTGCTTGAGATGAAGGGCCCAGCGGAGCGGTGCTTGAGACGGCGGGCCCTATTCAGCGGTGCCTGTCTTGGCGGGGCCCTGTTCAGCGGTGCTCTTCACGGGGGGCCCTGTTCAGCGGTGCCTGTCTTGGTGGGGCCCTCTTCAGCGGTGCCTGTCTTTGCGGGGCCCTCTTCAGCGGTGCCTGTCTTGGCGGGGCCCTCTTCAGCGGTGCTCTTCACGGCAGGGCCCTCTTCAGCGGTGCCTGTCTTGGCGGGGCCCTGTTCAGCGGTGCCTGTCTTGGCGGGGCCCCTCTTCAGCAGTGCCTGTCTTGGTGGGGCCCTCTTCAGCGGTGCCTGTCTTTGCTGGGCCCTCTTCAGCGGTGCCTATCTTGGCGGGGCCCTCTTCAGCGGTGCTCTTCACGGCGGGGCCCTCTTCAGCGGTGCCTGTCTTGGCGGGGCCCTGTTCAGCGGTGCCTGTCTTGGCGGGGCCCTCTTCAGCGGTGCCTGTCTTGGCGGGGCCCTCTTCAGCGGTGCCTGTCTTGGCGGGCTCTCTTCAGCGGTGCCTGTCTTGGCGGGGCCCTCTTCAGCGGTGCTTGTCCTGTCTTTCAAGGGAGCCAGACCTGGCCAAGGCTCCCCGCTTAGTCGCCCTCCGACCTTGCGGTAGCGGGGCCCTCCTGTGATGGAGTCTTGGGCCCGTGGGTGTCGTCCGTCACACCCGGTATGGGGCTGGTGGGGCCCTCCTGGTACGCTCGGCTGCTGCATGTCTTCTCCGCCCTGCTGCCCTTGCCCTCCTTCGCTGCAGCTCTCTGGCCCTTGCCTCCCTTAGATGATGTGGCAGGTGACGTGGCAAGGCCACTCTCCTTGGTGGCAGCCGTCTCAGGCTTTTCACGCCGGCCCTTAATTTTTCTTGTCCTCTTCCCAGGGGGTGGGCTGGCTGTCCCCTTGCTGCTGGCCGATGTTCCTTCCCTAGGAGCTGGTGGACTCCAATAGCCCTGCACTATGGTGATACTAGATGCAGGGCTGGTGGTGGCTGAGGTGCTCTTTGGACTCTTACCAGATGGAGGGGGTGGGTCAGGTGATGCAAACAGGTTAATTTTGGAGAGGAAAAGTTTTTTAGGAGCAATGGGAAGGGCAGGTGCAGTGGGAATGGGAGTGGAGGAAGAGGATGTGGTTGTAGGAGAGTCAAGTATGCTGTCTTTGGGTGCAGGTGCTTGGGCTGGAGGCTGTCGTGAGGTGGATGGCTGTTGGGTGGGTGGCTGCCTGCGTTTGTGTGGTTTGGAAGAGGGGGTGACAGACACAGTGGGAGAGGACACAGGGGATGTGTAAATGGCAGTGGGGGTGGTGACTGCACGTGTGCTGACTGTAATGGAGGGTGTGCTGGTGATGGAAGTACTGGCTGATGGTGGTGTGCATGCAGGTGTGAGTGGAGACGTCACAGGGAGGGAGGAGGGAGACGAGGAGGAGGGGGACACAGAGGTGGTAGTGACTGTTGGCATGTCTGCATCTGGATGTTGTTTGTGTGAATGCTTGTGGGATCTGTGGTGCTTGCGTCTGGATGAGCTGCCCTTGGGTGTTGAGGTGTGTGCAGGCTGGTCTGATGGTGTGGATGGGATAGGCTGAGGAACAGGAGACTGGGCTGGGTGGAGGGAGTTAGAAGAGGGAGGCTGGAGACAGGGACAATGGCTGCCGTCAGTGCTGAGGCCAGAGCGTTGAACGATCGCTGATGGGCAGCCTGACCCGAATGAATGCCCTCCAGGTATGCATTGCTCCGATGCACCTCCCTTTCTACACCCTGGATGGCATTCAAAAGGGTAGACTGCCCAACAATGATGGTCTGGAGGAGGTCAATGACCTCCTCACTGAGGGCAGCAGGGGTAACTGGGGCAGGGCCTGAGGTGCCTGGGGCGAAGGAGATGCCCACCTTCCTGGGTGAGCGGGCACGGAGCGAAGGCTGAGGGGCTGCTAGGAGGGCGGGGCTGGTGCGCTGGGTGGCGGCTGTACCTGTTGTGGCGGTGGGCACGGATGTTGCCGCCACCGCAAGGGAGCTCCCTTCCGAGGACGTGTCGGTGTCGCTGACGTCTCCACGGGTCCCCGTTGTGGAGCTCCCCTCACCCTCCGTCTCACTGGTGAACTCGGAGTCGGTTGCATGGCCCTCCGGGGCCATGTGAGATGCAGCTCCCTCGTGCGCCGATGCCACTTCTCCGCCTGATGATGCTAATGCACACATGCACAGGAAGAAAAAGAAAATGGGTGGGGGGGAGAAATGAAGACAGGTTGAGTGCATGCATTGGCAACACCGTTGGCGGAGAGGACAGACACAGAAGCCCCCTGCACTACGCTGCGCAATCGGGGTACACTACTCAGTTCTTGTGACTAGGCCTACAGGTCTATGGACGACAAATGCACACATGGGTGATGCAGGACCATGGATAGCTGTACTTGGCACCCTACAGAGGTGGGGGGCGGGGGCACAGGGCCATGCCTAATGGAGGGGACTAGCCTACAGAAAGCGCCCTGGCCTTGAGTCACCCACAGCCCTCCTCCCCAACCCAGACACCTCCACTGCGCGCAAAGATAGCAGAATGTGCTGATAGTCACCCCCTTGTGTCTGCTGTGATGTCCTCACGCGCCCATCCAAATCGGGGTAGGCCACCGCCAGGATCCGGGACATCAGGGGGGTCAATTGGCGGCTGGCACCCCTCCTACGTTGGGAGGCCATCCCCAGCAGAGACTCGGCGGTCTTTCTGGTCCCGCGGCGGATGTCCTCCCACCTCTTTCGGCAGTGGGTGCCCCGTCTGTTGTGGACCCCCAGGGCCCGGACGTCCTTGGCGATGGCACGCCAAATGTCGATCTTCTGATGGGCGCTGACCTATTTGACATGTACAGGGTGGGAAAGGAAATATCATCACTTTCCTGCATGGTAGATGTGAGTGGCCCCCCCTCCCCAACCTTGCCATGTGGCACATGTTCCCATCTGTCGTGCGTTGCACTCCTCATTCGCTCCCCTCCCCACCATCTTACATACACCCCACTCAACACAGGCATAGCCCATTCAGCGTGCACCCTGTGTACTAACCTGTTGGTCTGGAGGACCGTAGAGTAGCGCATACTGGAGGAGGACCCCATCAACAAGTTTCTCCAATTCTTCGAAAGTGAAGGCAGGGGCCCTTTCCCCAGTCGCAGCAGCCATTGTATCTCCCAGACCGAGGTCACAGCAGCACTTGCAGTATAGGTCCTCTCCTGTGGATGATCAGGTCTCGAGTGATTAATCAGTTAGAAAATGGCGGTCACGCCCGCGGCGGTGCGTACCGCGGCGGTGCGTACCGCGACCGCCGACGCACATCGTCATTGGCTCCTGAGACCCATAGGGTTCAATGTTAACCAATGCTGCTTTGCGCCGCGGTCTTCGACCGCCTACCGCCACGGTGTGCCACGCCAGCGCAGTGACCTCACATCCCACTGTCACACTTCACAGGTCAGGCAGCCGCCATTTCAAGGGCCCACATGGCATGATTTCTACTGCGTCACACAGGCCTATGCCTTGCATTGCCACTCATACAAGCCGTTCCATGCATAGCGATTCGTGTACTGTGCAAGCTGTGTGAACGAACCTGTGGGTTGCTTGACTCTGTGCTCCATGTTGTCCTTCCTAGGCACCGTCCGCTGGGACTTGCGAGGAGAAGGATGAATCCTCCCGTGTACCGACCGCTGGTGGACCTGTCGACAATGGAAGAACGACATATCATACTTACATACCGGCTTGACAGAGCAACTATACATGAACTATGTGCCCAGCTGGAGCCAGACCTGATGTCCTCCATCCGCCAACCCACAGGGATTCCCCCTCTGGTGCAGGTTCTGTCAGTACTCCATTTTTTGGCAAGTGGGTAATTTCAGACAACAGTGGCCATATCATCTGGGATGTCTCAGCCTATGTTTTCTAAGGTTTTATCCAGAGTGTTGTCTGCCCTGATGAAATACATGCGCAGCTACATTATTTTCCCTGAGGTGGGCGAATTGGCTACAGTGAAGGGTGATTTCTATGTCCTTGGACATATCCCCAACATCATTGGGGCCATTGATGGGACCCATGTGGCTTTGGTTCCCCCCAAAGACAGTGAGCAGGTGTACCGAAACAGAAAAAGTTATAATTCGATGAATGTCCAGGTGGTCTGTTTGGCTGACCAGTACATCTCCCATGTAAATGCCAAGTTCCCTGGGTCAGTGCATGACGCGTATGTCATGCGAAATAGCAGCATCCCTTATGTGATGGAACAGCTACAGAGACACAGTGTGTGGCTAATTGGTGACTCTGGTTACCCCAACCTGTTGTGGCTACTGACCCCAGTGAGGAATCCCCGGACCTGGGCAGAGGAACGGTACAATGAGGCCCATGGGCGATCTAGGAGGATCATAGAAAGGACCTTCGGGGTCCTGAAGGCCAGGTTTAGGTGCCTGCATATGACAGGGGGATCCCTCATGTACTCACCAAAGAAGGTGTGCCAGATCATCGTGGCCTGCTGTATGCTTCACAATCTTGCATTGCGACGCCAGGTGCCTTTTCTGCAGGAAGATGGTCCAGATGGTGGTGTTGTTGCAGCTGTGGAGCCTGTGGAGAGTGAAGAGGAGGAAGACGACGGGGACGACACGGACAACAGGGATACAGTCATACAACAATACTTTCAGTAGCACACAGGTAAGAAACAGCCACCCCAATTTACATTTACTTAAGGCCTCATGCGTCTCCACTGTCTGTGTTTCCCCCAGTTCCTGTTAACTGATTTGTGACTTTCCCTTCCCTTTTCAGAGCTGTATGACCCACTGCCTGACTTCAGCTTTGTTTGCCCATGGACTAAAGCTTATTGAAATTGGTATGTTGTCATCACAAAGTAACTGGACATTATTGAACGGTTATGTGTAATACATTTGTTAAGAATACAAGCAGACTCCTGTTTATTTAAGTGGAATGAGTGATTTATTTTAAGTGCTAGATATAGGTAAATGATTGGGAAGCGGGGATGGGTGGGGGTGGAGTAATGTCCATGGCAGAGTCCAGTTCTCAGTCACACAGGTGCATTGTCCATATGCCTGTGGAAGGATGGAGCAGGGGCAGTTCAAGGTTGGACAGGGTGACAATGTGGGACAGTGGGATGACATCAGGGGGTATCTTAGGCTGGCGGGGGTCTTGCAATCCTACTCTGTCTTCTTGTGAGATCTCAGGTTCCGCTTGCGGGGTGGTTCTTCTTCTGCAGGAGGTGGGGTTCTGGGGGCCTGTCGTTGTGTGGGGGCCTCCTGTCCACTGGCGCCGGCGGAGGTGGTAGGCTGTTCCTGGCCTGGGCTAGTGACAGGGGCCCTTTGGGGTGCCACATGGTCCCGCAATGTGGTGACGATCTGGGTAAGGGCCAGGACGATGGTCCCCATTGCGGAACCGATGTTTCTCAGTTCCTCCCTGAACCCCATGTACTGTTCCTCCTGCAGTTCCTGGATCTCCTGGAACCGGGCCAGTACAGTCGCCATCGTCTCCTGGGAGCGATGGTATGCTCCCATGATGGAGGAGAGGGCCTCTTGGAGAGTCGGTTCCCCGGGCCTGTCCCCCCCCTGTCGCACAGCAGCCCTCCCAATTCCCCTGTGTTCCTGGGCCTCTGTCCCCTGGCCGGTGTGCCCACTACCACTGCCCCCAGGTCCCTGTTGTTGTTGGGGTGGTGGGTCAACCTGGGTGCCCTGTAGTGGTGGACACACCGCTGATTTACGTGCCCTGGAGACAGAGGCATGGGCCCGCTGGGTGGGAGCTGTGCTGGTGTTCCCAGAGGGGGTTGGGTCTGGTGTATGATTTGGCATTCAGGTGGGGTGGGAAGCAGTAGTGAAGATTTGCCTTACCAGAGTCCATTCCTCCGCCTACTCCAGCGAGGCCCTCAGGATGCAGGATGTGCAAGACTTCCTCCTCCCACGCGGTAAATTCTGGGGGAGTAGGTGGTGGTCCGCCGCCAGTCTTCTGCACCGCTATGTTGTGCCTTGATACCATGAAACGCACCTTCCCCCGTAGGTCGTTCCATCTCTTCCTGATGTCCTCCCGATTGCGTGGATGCTGTCCCACCGCGTTAACCCTGTCCACTATCCTTTGCCATAGCTCCATCTTCCTGGCAATTGTGGTGTGCTGCACCTGTGCCCCGAAGAGCTGGGGCTCTACACAGACTATTTCCTCCACCATGACCCTGAGTTCTGCGTCACTGAACCTGGGGTGTCTTTGGGGTGCCATGGGGTGGTGTGGTTGAGGTGTGGGGTGGCGTTTGTGGTGATAAGTGTGGTGCGTGTGGTGGTGTGTGGTGTTTGGTGCGTGGATTCTGTGTGGGTGATGGTGTTGTGTGCCTCTGTGTTGTGGGATTCTCTATTCTGTGCTCTGTCTCTAGCCTTCGTCAATGATTTCAGGTCATAGGGGCTTGTGGGTGATGTGGGTGTGTGTTTTATATTGTGTTGGGTGTGTGGGAGTGGTGTTAGTATGTGTATCAGGTGTGTGTATTTCGGACTGACCAATGTGGCTGAGTTTTCTATGGGTGTGTGTATTTTGACCGCGGCGGTGTGTACCGCCAATGGAATACCGCGTTTGAAAGACCGCCGCGTGGATTTGTGGGTCGGAATGGTATGGGCGTATTTCTGTTGGCGTGACGGTGGAGGTTTGGTCAGCGCCATTTTTTCGCTGACCTTTGGTGTGGCGGATTATTGAGGATGTCGGGTTTTCGGCGGTTTGGCAGTTGCGGGTCAGAATGACCGTGGTGGTTTACCGCGGCCGCGGCGGTGTTATGGCGGCCTTCTGGCCGGCGGTAAGCGCCATTTACCGCCGAGGTCAGAATGACCCCCTATATGTGCTACCTTATCCATACACTGCACCCTGCCCTTGGGGCTACCCAGGGCCTACCTTAAGGGTGCCTTACATGTAAGAAAAGGGAAGGTTTAGGCCTGGCAAGTGGGTACACTTGCCAAGTCGAATTTACAGTGTAAAAATACACACACAGACACTGCAGTGGCAGGTCTGAGACATGATTACCGGGTTACTTGTGTGGGAGGCACAACCAGTGCTGCAGGCCCACTAGTAACATTTGATTTACAGGCCCGGGTCACTTCTAGTGCACTTTACTAGGGACTTAACAGTACAACAAATATGCCAATCATGGATAAACCAATTACATACAATTTACACAGAGAGCATGTGCACTTTAGCACTGGTTAGCAGTGGTAAAGTGGTCAGAGTTCAAAAGCCAACAGCAACAGGTCAGAAAAAATAGGAGGCAGGAGGCAAAAAGATTGAGGATGACCCTGCATAAGCAAAAAAGTCCAACACGACCCCCTACCAGCCTAAAGCCAGGGGAGAACAATAAATACCTTGATGTACTTCCCTGATTGGGGCGATAGAACAAGGACCCAGGCCCACAACAGCAGGGGCATGTTCCAGTTCTACTCCTTCCTGACTCCAGTTGGATCCCTCTGTCCATACTCTCAGGGTCCACTAAGCTAACCCATGGGGAACCCTTCTCCACATCTGCAGACACCATCTGTGCAGCACCAAACTTTACTTTGCTCACAGATGTATCACAATGGGCAGATAGTACCACCAGGGCCAACACAGTGGTGTTGCCCACTCCACCCCCAGGGTGTGACTCTCGTCCCCCCCCTCAGGGGCAACTCTCTCCACCAGGACAGCAAGCCACGGTGGCCCCGGACAACTGTCAGGGATGAGAGCCCGACCTCAGGCCTCTCCAACCACTGTGACTGCTGAGAGTGGTTTGCGGTAGCCCCAGGTGCCTGGCACCCTTTGAACACTCTCTCTTCCACCAGGTCAGGGATGACAACCTGACCCTGGTCCTCCCCTCTGGGGCTCTGTACCCTCTGTGCAGAAGCGGCACCCCCAGAGTCAAAAACTGTCAGGGTGCTTGTAGAAGCAGCCCTGCACAATTCTTCCACCAGTGCAGGGCTGTTAACCTGCAACTGGTCCGCCAACCTGGAGTCTGTACCTTCAGGTTGGACCATGGCCAGGGGTGAGGCTTCCCTCCCCCTGCCCTCCCTTCTGGGGTCCTGCACCCCCCAACTAGGAGTGGCCCCCTCAGAAGACAACATGGGATGGGCACTGTGAGCAGTAGCCCCTTCCTCCAGGTCAGGGGGGACACCCTGAACCTGATCCTCCAGTCCAGGGTCTGTACCCACAGACTGGACCACCGCCTGGCAACCCAGGACTTTCTGGAGGGCATACCTACCCCCCACCAGGTCAGAGTTTACCCTCTGAACCTGGTCATCAAACCCAGAGTCACCACCCTGCAGTTGAACCACTGCCTGGTGCACCAGGACGTCCTTGGGAGCACACCTACCCCCCATCAGGTCAGAGTTTACCCCCTGAACCTGATCATTCAACCCAGAGTCACCACCCTGCAGTTGAACCATTGCCTGGCACACCAGGACTTCTAGGGTGGCACACTTACCCCCCCTTAAGGGACACACCATCCCCAAGGGCCACACAAGAGTCTGGCTGGCGCAGGTCTCCTGACCTCTGCCCATCTGACAGAGTCTGTATTCCCCCCAACCCAGAAATGGTCAAACCCAGGTCATTCATGGGGGGCTCTGCTCTCAGAGCTGACCCCTGACCCTCCAGGTTCTCCACTGGGGTCCGCAACCCCCTCTCAACCCTCTGTCTGGACTTCTGCACCCCCTCACTAGGAGTGGTACTAGCCAGACACCTGAACTGGTGGGACGCTGGCTACAGCCGTCCCCCCAAGTTCTCCTGACACTGTGGGGTATCCCTCAACAGATGGCCCTATGGTACAGGCTAGGCTCCCCTCCTGGTGTTCCCTCATGGAACCCTCCAGGACCTGGGACCGGATCTCAGGCACCTTGGGCCTCAACCCATCCCCATTCCCTCTCCTCTGAGACTGGACATGGGGTCCCTCACCCATCCCACTACACTGGGACCTACCTGGGACACTACAATCCTTCCCTACCTCACCTGGTTAGGAACTACCTAGACCACTCCTCTCAGGAGCACCCCCAAATGCCTCTTCAGACTCTCTGGTACTCACCCAGAAGTCTGCCTCCATTGTAAGCTCCCTGGGGTCAGAGAACTCACACTCCACCTGGTGTTGGCGTAGCTCTGGAAAATAAGGACTCGACATATGCTCTCCAGTAATTACATCACTCAGCCCCTCACATGAATTAACCAAAGTACCCTTCACCCAACCATCCAGTGACTCTGCTTTGAAAAAGCACCCCACATCACCCTCCTGAGACTGGTGAGACAGTACCTGACTGTCCCTGACACTCAACCCACACTCTTCTGGGATGTCTTCACATTCCATAACCAGGACTTCTACCTGTGGGGAACCTCTCTCCCTGTCACTCTCACCTAGATTCAGTAGAGTGTCCCTCCCACCAGTAGGAATATGACTCCCCATGCCAGTTCCCCAATCCACCTCAGGGACCCTTTGCGCCACTGGAGCTATCTCATACCCCTGAACCTCCTGGTGTGTGTTAACTCCCTCCTTCAAGTAGGTCACCACATCTCTGGGCATGTGCACTTCTTCAGCAGCACTGGATATAAAATTGTTGCTGCCACCATTCCAGCTGGACTCAGCCCTTATGACTTTCAGCTCCTTCATTTTTAGCTCATTAACCCAAATCCTCTTTTTGATCTCTAAGTCCCTCCTCCTTTCTTCCAACTCCTTCTCCCTTTGCATACTCAACTCCTTGAACTTCAACCGGCGAGCCCTCTCTGCCTGTATGTCTTGTAACTCTTCAGGAGTCAGATACTTGGGTGGCACCCTGCTACTCCTCCTGGGGACCCTCCCCCCAGGCGTAACAGGTACCTCCACTACACCACTATGTATCCCCTGCACTTCCCCACCCACATTCTCCTCCTCTGTGTGCCCTCCAGCCTCCTTGATTGTCACCCAGGCCCTTTGTGCCTTGTGCAGCTCCCCCTCCCTGGTGGAGCTCTCAGTGGGACAGTCAAGATCTTTAAGGAACTGTTTCAATTGAGCAACTGAGTACTCCTTCAGTTTCTCTATTTCAAACACAGCTCCAGCTGTTGCATCTCCAGATTGAGACATGATGGTCACAAGTGCAAAGTTCCAAAGGCAGAAAATAAGTTCCCAATGAAGTAAAAAGAATCCGTGAAGGGATCAGCAAAATCATGGAAGTAGAACAAAAAGTAGTCCTTAAGAGAAAAAGCAAAAGATCACCAAACAAGTAGTATGTGGTCACGTAGTGGTCTGAACTCAAACAGTAGTGTAAACTTAATCACTGTATGTCAAGTACAAATACAAGTCCAAATCCCAACAGCTGATCATCAATGTTAGAAATGGGGTCCTTGGTTGACAGTCAGGTTACCCCCTGTTCAAGCAAGGACCCTCACTCTAGTCAGGGTAAAAGAGAATCACCCTCAGCTAACCCCTGCTTACCCCCTTGGAAGCTTGGCAGAGCAGAAGGCTTAACTTCAGAGTGCTAGGTGTAAAGTATTTGTACCAACACACACAGTAACTTAGTGAAAACACTACAAAATGACACAACACCGGTTTAGAAAAATAGGAAATATTTATCTAAACAAAACAAGACCAAAACGACAAAAATCTGACATACGCAAGTCAAGTTATGAATTTTTAAAGATTAAACAAAAAAAATAGCGTTTAGAAACAAAAATGCTTCGATGAGATGTTAACGCGGCGTTGTGATGGAGTCGTTCCCAACAAGCCGACACCAGCGGCGCCGGACACGGAGTCGTGTAGACCCCCAAGTACAGTACCTTTGGTGAAGAGTGAAAACAAGCCGATGTGCGAAGTCGGGAATCACGGCGTCTGTGCGAAATGTTGAATCCGTGCACTTCGAGCGGCGTCGGTCACGACGTGGTGCGGCTACTTCCACGGAGTCGCGGACTTCAGCGGGGCTGCTGCGGCGTCGGGCCTGCGAAGAGCGTCGCGTTCCAGCGAAGGTCACAGCGTCAGGTGCAGGCGGCGTTACCGGATTCAGCAGCGGCGTCGGTTCGAAGTCGTCCGAAGTCGATTTCCTTGGATTTCCACCAGCTTTCCTTTCAAGGGCCCAGGGACTGGATAGGGCACCACTTGTCAGAGGAGGAGTCTCTCCAGAGACTCCAGGTGCTGGCAGAGAGAAGTCTTTGCTGTCCCTGAGACTTCAAACAACAGGAGGCAAGCTCTAAATCAAGCCCTTGGAGATTTCTTCACAAGATGGAAGGCACACAAAGTCCAGTCTTTGCCCTCTTACTCTGGCAGAAGCAGCACTGCAGGAAAGCTCCACAAAGCACAGTCACAGGCAGGGCAGCACTTCTTCCTCAGCTATCAGTTCTTCTCCAGGCAGAGGTTCCTCTTGGTTCCAGAAGTGATTCTAAAGTCTGTAGATTTGGGTGCCCTTCTTATACCCATTTTAGTCTTTGAAGTCACTTTTCTTCAAAGGGGACTCACACCTACTTGTGAAATCCTGCCTTGCACAGGCAAGGCCTCAAATCAAATCAAATCATTAACATTTATAAAGCGCTCTACTCAACCGTGCGGGTCTCAAGGCGCTAGGGGGAAGGGGGTTACGGCTGCTCGAAGAGCCAGGTCTTGAGGAGTCTCCGGAATACGGAGTGGTCCTGGGTGGTCCTGAGGCTGGTGGGGAGGGTGTTCCAAGTCTTGGCCGCCAGGTAGGAGAAGGACCTCCCACCCGCTGTGGATCGGCGGATGCGAGGGACGGCGGCGAGAGCGAGGCTGGTGGAACGGAGGAGACGGGTGGGGGTGTAGAAGTTGAGGCGTCGGTTGAGGTATTCTGGACCCTTGTTGTGGAGGGCTTTGTGTGCGTGGGTGAGAAGTCGGAAGGTGATCCTTTTGCTGACTGGGAGCCAATGCAGGTGTCTCAGGTAGGCGGAGATGTGGCTGTTGCAGGGTATATCGAGGATGAGGCGGGCGGAGGCGTTTTGAATACGTTGCAGACGTTTCTGGAGTTTTGCGGTGGTCCCAGCATAAAGGGTGTTGCCGTAATCCAGGCGGCTAGTGACGAGGGCGTGGGTCACGGTCTTTTTGGTGTCGGCGGGGATCCAGCTGAAGATCTTGCGGAGCATGCGGAGGGTGAGGAAGCAGGAGGAGGACACGGCGTTGACTTGTTTGGTCATGGTGAGAAGAGGGTCCAAGATGAAGCCAAGGTTGCGGGCGTGGTCTGAGGGGGTCGGTGCGGTGCCAAGGGCCGTGGGCCACCAGGAGTCGTCCCATGCGGTCGGGGTGTTGCGAGGATGAGGACTTCCGTTTTGTCTGAGTTCAGTTTCAGACGGCTGAGCCTCATCCAGTCTGCGACGTCCTTCATACCATCTTGCTGGTTGGTCTTTGCGCTGGCGGGGAGAGTATAAGTTGAGTGTCGTCGGCGTAGGAGGTGATGATGATGCTGTGCTTGCGTACGATGTCGGCGAGGGGGCTTATGTAGACATTGAAGAGTGTTGGGCTGAGCGATGAGCCTTGAGGGACGCCGCAGATGATCTCGGTGGGGTCTGAGCTAAAAGGAGGGAGGTAGACTCTTTGAGAGCGGTTGGAGAGGAAGGAGGCGATCCAGTCCAGGGCCTGGCCTTGGATCCCGGTGGAGCGGAGGCGGGATATTAGGGTGCGGTGACAGACGGTGTCGAAGGCAGCCGAGAGGTCGAGGAGGATGAGGGCGACTGTTTCACCGTTGTCCATCAGAGTTCTGATGTCGTCTGTGACTGAGATGAGGGTGGTTTCAGTGCTGTGGTTGGCTCGGAATCCGGATTGTGAGGGGTCGAGAAGGTTGTTGTCTTCAAGGAAGTTGGTAAGCTGTTTGGTGACGGTCTTCTCTATGACTTTGGCAGGGAAGGGGAGGAGCGAGATGGGGCGGAAGTTCTTCAGGTCGCTTAGGTCAGCCGTAGGTTTCTTTAGTAGGGCGTTGACTTCGGCGTGTTTCCAGCTTTCAGGGAAGGTGGCAGATGAAAAAGAGGAGTTGATGATGGTCGGGAGGTGCGGGCGTTGATGTCGTTGGCTTTATTGAAGATGAAGTGTGGGCAGGGGTCTGAGGGGGCGCCGGAGTGGATTGAGTTCATGGTGGTTTTGGTCTCTTCAGTGTTGATGTGGGTCCAGGCGTTGAGGGTGATGGCTGGGGGTGTGGGTTCAGTGTTGATCGGCTGGGTCTGGTGTCCGAAGCTGTCGTGGAGGTCGGTAATCTTACGATGGAAGAAGGTGGCGAGGGAGTTGCACAGGTCTTGTGAGGGCGTGATGGCGTTGGCGTTGGGGTTGGAGAACTCTTTTACGATGCTGTTTTTGTCCAGTCTATCAGTGAAGAAATTCCTTTTGGCTGCGCGGATCAGGTGGTGGTGTTCGTGGGTAGCGTTCTTGAGGGCGGTCATGTTGTCAGCGGTGTGGTCCTTACGCAAGGCTTTCTCGAGGGCGCGACAGGTTTTCTTTGATTCCATAAGGGTTTCAGAGAACCAGAGAGGTTTTTTGGTGTTGGCCTGTCTTGGAGGGCGTCTGAGGGGAGCAAGGTTGTCTGCGCAGTTGGTGATCCAGTTCGTGAGGCTGAGGGCTGCGTCGTTGGGGTCGGTGGTGAAGGTAGGTTGGTTGTTGATGAGCGTGGAGAAGAGCTGTTCTTCGGGGATTTTGTTCCACTGTCGACGAGGGATGGGTTGAGTGCGGAGGTGGCGGGTCTCGCGTCGGAAGGTGAAGTGGACACAGCTGTGGTCGGTCCAGTGTAGAGCGGAGGCGTGGCTGAAGGAAACGTGTTTGCTGGCGGAGAAGATGGGGTCAAGCGTGTGTCCGGCGATGTGGGTGGGGGTGTTCACCAGTTGCTTGAGGCCGAGGTTGGCGAGGTTGTCGAGCAGGGCGGTGGTGTTGGGGTCGTTGTTCTGTTCTAGATGGAAGTTGAGGTCGCCGAGGAGGATGTAGTCTGGCGAGGCGAGGGCGTGCGGGGAGATGAAGTCGGTGATGGAGTCGCTGAAAAGGGCACGCGGTCCGGGGGGTGGTAGATGAGTGATCCTCTGAGGGTGGTCCTGGGGTCGGTGCGGATCTGGAAGTGCAGGTGCTCTGCGGCGAGGGGGGTGTCTTCGGTGGAGGTGGTGACGCAGATGGAGTCTTTGAAGACGATGGCGATTCCTCCTCCTACTTGGTTGGTGCGGTCTTTCCTGGAAATCTTGTAGCCTTAGGGGATGGCTATGGCGATGTCTGGGGCCGAAGCGGCTTTCATCCAGGTCTCCGTGATGAAGGCGACGTCCGGTGCTGTGGAGTCCAGGAGGTCCCAGAGTTCAACGGCGTGCTTGTGGACGGATCGAGCGTTGACCAGGATGCATTTGAGGTGGTTGATGGCGCGTGGGCTGGTGGTCATGGTAGTTTCGTGCTGGAAGATACGTTTGCAGGTGTGACATGCAAAAGGTCCATGGGTACGTTTCGGGTTAGCATGGAAGCAGGTGCTGGAGCGCCGTGGGTTGAGGGCGTGGAGGGTGGTGGGGTTGTAGCGGAGCAGCGGGGTTTGGGAGTGCTGAGGACCAGGGGTCGTGGCGCTGTGCGCGGGCCAGGCGCAGACGGGCGCAGACAGGCTTGCCTTTGGCGCGCCAGCTGCGCAGTCGCGCAGCGGCCGCCATAAGAGGGAGGAGGGGTGGGGGAGGGGTCAGCTGGGGGCGGGGGACGGGAGTGGGGTGACGAATGGGAGCTGGGGGGCGGGGGCGTGCAGGAGGTGGCGGTGGGAAAGCGGAGGGAGGGGGGACAGGTAGAGGGGAGAAGAGATGGCGGAGGGGGGGTTAAGGGTGGTGGGGGTGAGTTTAGGAAGTTTAGGAGTTTAGGGAGAGAGATAGGAGGAAGGTTGGGAAGATAGGGGAGGGGGGGTTGTAGAGGTGGGTGAGGGTGAGAGGTAGAGTGAAAGGATAGGAAGATAGGGATGGTTACAGAGGGGGTGGTGAGTGAGGGAGACAGATAGAGAGATATGTAGATAGGTAGATAGGAGGAGGTGGTGAGTGAGGGAGACAGATAGAGAGATAGAGAGATAGGTAGATAGGAGGAGGTAGTGAGTGAGGGAGACCGATAGAGAGAGGGGTAGATAGGGGTGATAGAGAGGGGGAGGCGAGTGAAGGAGACCGATAGAGAAAGGGGTAGATAGGGGTGATAGAGAGGGGGAGGCTAGTGAGGGGGAGAGACGAGACAGGAGCAGGAGGGCAGGCGCAGGGAGCAGGTAACAGAGGAAGAGGAGCCGAAGAGGAGCAGAGGAACAGAAGACAGAAGACCACAGAAGAAGAGGAGCCGAAGAACAGAAGACAGAAGACCACAGAAGAAGAGGAGCCGAGGAACAGAAGACAGAAGACCACAGAAGAAGTGGAGCCGAAGAACAGAAGACAGAAGACCACAGAAGAAGGTAAAGAAGAAGAGGAGCGCAGAAGACAGAAAACTACAGAAGAAGGTGAAGAAGAGGAGCGCAGAAGACAGAAGAATACAGATGAAGGTGAAGAAGAAGAGGGGGGACAAGCAGCAGAGGAAGGAGCCAAGAAGAGGGACAGAGAAGAAGAGGCACACGCCGGTCGCGGTGCAAAGGAGAGAGAGAGAAGCACACAGATGAAGAGAGAAGACGGGGAGCAGGAGGGAAAGAAGAGTACAGAAGAAGCCTAAAGAAGAAGAGCGCAGAGGAAGGACAGAGAGGAAGAAAAGAAGCAGGAGAGAGGGTGAGTAGCGCGGGGCAGGGCGAGGGGCTGGGTGGTGGGGGGTACTTACTGCGAGGTAGCTGGGCTTGCTAGGAGGTCTCAGGAACCTGGGCTGGAGGAGCTGGAGGAGCTGCAGCGGCAGGGGGAGCGACCTACCCTTGGGTCAAGGGTCGCTACCACTGTCGCGCAGCACCTGCCATAAGAGGGAGGAGGGGGGGAGGGGTCAGCTGGGGGCGGGGGACGGGAGTGGGGCGACGAATGGGAGCTGGGGGGCGGGGGCGTGCAGGATGTGGCGGCGGGAAAGCGGAGGGAGTGGGGACAGGTAGAGGGGAGAAGAGATGGGGAGGGGGGTTAAGGGTGGTGGGGGGTGAGTTTAGGAAGTTTAGGAGTTTAGGGAGAGAGATAGGAGGAAGGTTGGGAAGATAGGGGAGGGGGGGTTGTAGAGGTGGGTGAGGGTGAGAGGTAGAGTGAAAGGATAGGAAGATAGGGGTGGTTACAGAGGGGGTGGTGAGTGAGGGAGACAGATAGAGAGATAGAGAGATAGGTAGATAGGAGGAGGTGGTGAGTGAGGGAGACCAATAGAGAGAGGGGTAGATAGGGGTGATAGAGAGGGGGAGGCGAGTGAAGGAGACCGATAGAGAAAGGGGTAGATAGGGGTGATAGAGAGGGGGAGGCTAGTGAGGGGGAGAGACGAGACAGGAGCAGGAGGGCAGGCGCGGGAAGAACCAGGGAGCAGGTAACAGAGGAAGAGGAGCCGAAGAGGAGCCGAGGAACAGAAGACAGAAGACCACAGAAGAAGAGGAGCCGAAGAACAGAAGACAGAAGACCACAGAAGAGGAGCCGAAGAACAGAAGACAGAAGACCACAGAAGAAGGTAAAGAAGAAGAGGAGCGCAGAAGACAGAAAACTACAGAAGAAGGTGAAGAAGAGGAGCGCAGAAGACAGAAGAATACAGATGAAGGTGAAGAAGAAGAGGGGCGACGAGCAGCAGAGGAAGGAGCCAAGAAGAGGGACAGAGAAGAAGAGGCACAAACCGGTCGCGGTGCAAAGGAGAGAGAGAGAAGCACACAGATGAAGAGAGAAGACGGGGAGCAGGAGGGAAAGAAGAGTACAGAAGAAGACTAAAGAAGAAGAGTGCAGAGGAAGGACAGAGAGGAAGAAAAGAAGCAGGAGAGAGGGTGAGTAGCGCGGGGCAGGGCGAGGGGCTGGGTGGTGGGGGGTACTTACTGCGAGGTAGCTGGGCTTGCTAGGAGTTCTCAGGAACCTGGGCTGGAGGAGCTGGAGGAGCTGCAGGGGGAGCGACCTACCCTTGGGTCAAGGGTCGCTACCACTGTCGCGCAGCGGCCGCCATAAGAGGGAGGAGGGGGGGGAGGGGTCAGCTGGAGGCAGGGGGGGGGAGTGGGGCGACGAATGGGTGCTGGGGGGCGGGGGCGTGCAGGAGGTGGCGGCGGGAAAGCGGAGGGAGGGGGGACAGGTAGAGGGGACAAGAGATGGGGGAGGGGGGGGTTAAGGGTGGTTGGCTCTGCCTCAGACACACAGCAGGGGGTTGGAGCCGGCCTTGTCAGAGGCAGGCACAGTCCTTTCAGATGAGAGTGACTACTCCACCCCTCCCTCCTAGCAGAGATGGCTAATCAGGAAATGCAGGTTACACCCCAGCCCCCTTTGTGTCACTGTCTAGTGCGAGGTGAAAAACAACCCAACTGTCAAACTGACCCAGACAGGGAATCCACAAACAAGGCAGAGTCACAGAATGGTTTAAGCAAGAAAATGCTCACTTTCTTAAAGTGGCATTTTCAAACGCACAATCTTAAAATCAACTTTACTAAAAGATGTATTTTTAAATTGTGAGTTCAGGGACCCCAAACTCCACATGTCCATCTACTCTCTAGGGGAATCTACACTTTAATCATGTTTAAAGGTAGCCCCCATGTTATCCTATGAGAGAGACAGGCCTTGCAACAGTGAAAAACGAAGTTGGCAGTATTTCACTGTCAGGACATATAAACCACATTACTATATGTCCTACCTTATCCATACACTGCACCCTGCCCTTGGGGCTACCTAGGGCCTGCCTTAGGGGTGCCTTACATGTAAGAAAAGAGAAGGTTTAGGCCTGGCAAGTGGGTACACTTGCCAAGTCGAATTTACAGTGTAAAAATACACACACAGACACTGCAGTGGCAGGTCTGAGACATGATTACCGGGTTACTTGTGTGGGTGGCACAACCAGTGCTGCAGGCCCACTAGTAACATTTGATTTACAGGCCCTGGGCACTTCTAGTGCACTTTACTAGGGACGTAACAGTAAAAAAAATATGCCAATCATGAATAAACCAATTACATACAATTTACACAGAGAGCATATGCACTTTAGCACTGGTTAGCAGTGGTAAAGTGCTCAGAGTTCAAAAGCCAACAGCAACAGGTCAGAAAAAATAGGAGGCAGGAGGCAAAAAGATTGAGGATGACCCTGCATAAGCAAAAAAGTCCAACAGGAGACCTTGTAGCATGTCACACCATCACTTCTGGTTGCTACCATACTGGTCTAGGACAAAGTCTGGGTGATCCCCAACGTTTGGGTGTTAGCTTGCTTCCAACAAATGAACAGCTCACAGAACCAGAATCCAGTGGCAGGCCATTCTACACCAACACCGCATTGTGGGTATTTCTTAAGGGTACACACAGGGGGTCATTCTGACCCCGGCGGTAATTACCGCCATGGCGGAGGTTGGCGGTAGCACCGCCAACAGGCCGGCGGTGCTCCGCCGGGCATTCTGACCGCGGCAGTACAGCCGCGGCCAGAAGCGGAAAGCCGGCGGTGTACCGCCGACTTTCCGCTGACCGTCAGAATCCTCCATGGCGGCGGAGCGCGCTCCGCCGCCATGGGGATTCTGACACCCCCTACCGCCATCCTGTTCATGGCGGTTCTCCCGCCAGGAACAGGATGGCGGTAGGGGGTGCCGCGGGGCCCCTGGGGGCCCCACAAAGTATTTCAGTGTCTGCCTAGCAGACACTGAAATACGCGATGGGTGCAACTGCACCCGTCGCACCTTCCCACTCCGCTGGCTCAATTCTGAGCCAGCATCCTAGTGGGAAGTTTGATTTGCCCTGGGCTGGCGGGCGGTCTTTTGGCGGCCGCCCGCCAGCCCAGGGCAAATCTCAGAATCACCGCCGCGGTCTTTTGACCGCGTGCGGTGTTCTGACGGCGGTACCTTGGCGGACGGCCTCCGCCGTCCGCCAAGGTCAGAATGACCCCCACAATCTTGGGTCCAGACCTTCTCAATGCCATTTATACCCTAGTGTCCGCAGCCACTACGCTCTGGACCTTGTTAAACACCAAACCCTTTATAGACCTCTTTTGTGCCAGATCATCACTTGCAAACATGGTAGCACTCTGAAGTGACCTTGGGGATGACCAAGTGCTATAAAATACTTTATAAATAAGTATGCAAATATTTACAGATGACACCATTATAATGTCCCCTCTACCTTGTGATCATGTGGTAGGAAATGAGGGTGTGCTGTTGGAGAAGGTAAATGTATTGGGTTCAGAAATAAATCACAAGGCATTCTTGTCAATCAATAAGTGATTTATAAAGCGCGGCTAATCACCTGTAGAGTCTCAAGGCGCTGTTTGTGGGTGTGTTGCTCAGTCCTAGAGCCAGGTCTTGAGGTCCTTTCTGAACTGCTTCAGTGATGTGGTCTGCCTGAACTTGAGAGGTAGTGTGTTCCCTGTCCGGGCTGCTACATAGGAGAAGGATCTTCCTCCTGCTGTGCTTTTCCGGATCTTGGTAACGGCTGCAAGGGTGAGCTGGGAAGAACAAAGATGTATGTTGGGTACGTAAAAGGTGAGGCTGTGATTGAGTAATGCTGGTCCTATGTTGGGCAGTGCCTTGTAGGTGTGGCTCAGGAGTTTAAATGTGATGCGCTTGTTGACTGGGAGCCAGTGTAGGTCTCTGAGGTGAGAGGAGATGTGACTGTGTTGGGAGATGTCCAGGATGAGTATGGCTGCTGCATTCTGGATTCTTTGTAGTTTTGTTTGTAGTTTCTTGGTGATGCCAGCATAGAGTGCATTTCCGTAGTCCAGTTAGCTAGTAGCAAGTGACTGTCTTCCTTGTGTCAGAGGGTATCCACTTGAAAATCTTTTGCAGGAGTCAGAGGGTGTAGAAGCATGATGATGAGATGGCTTTGACCTGGCGGGTCATGGATAAAGAGGAGTCCAGGATGTTGCCCAGATTGCATGTGTGGTCCATGGGGATGGGGGCATTTCCCAGTGCAGTGGGCCACCAGGAGTCATTCTAGGCGGAAGTGGTGGAGCCGATTACTATGATCTCTGTCTTGTCCGAGTTGAATTTGAGGCAGCCGGCTTCCATCCAGGCAGCGACTGCTCTCATCCCATTGTGGAAATTTCTCTTGGCCTTTGGAGTCCTCGGATGGGGAGAGATGCGTTGGGTATCGTCAGCATCGGATACTATGTTTGACCCGTGTTGTTTGATGATCTTGGCAAGCGGGCCATGTAGATGTTGAAAAGTGTTGGGCTGAGTGAAGATCATTGGGGCACTCCGCAGCATGTGTCTACGGGTTATGACGTGAATGGCGGTAGTCTGACACTCTGTGTTCTTCCAGTGAGGAAGGACCTGGTCCAATCCAGTGCTTTATCCCAGATGCCGGCATCATGTAGTGTGGTGCAGAGGGTGGAGTGGGAGACGGTGTCAAATGCAGCAGAGAGATAGAGGGGCGATGAGTGCGTCTGTGCCTTCGTGGTCTAGTATGATGTGTATGTCATCGGTGGAGTGTGGTTTCAGTGCTTGGCTGCTTCTGAATCCGGATTGAGAAGGGTCTAGGATTTGGTGTGTTTCGAGGAAATCAGTGAGTTGCTGGTTGACGACCTTTTCCATTACTTTGGCTGGGAAAGGGAGCAGAGAGTTGAGTCTATAGTGTTTCAGTTCCCTTGGTGTGGGTTTCTGGAGCAACGGGTTGATATTGGTGTGCTTCAGTCTGATGGGAAGGTGGGGGTCTCGAAGGGTCGGTTGATAGTTCGGCAGAGCTCCAGTGCTGTGGTAGCGCTGGCCAGGTTGAAGATATAATTAGGGCACGGATCTGAGGGTGCTTCAAAAGTGGATGGAGTTCATGAGTCTTTGGGTGTCCTCTTTGGTGATGGGGGTCCAGGAGTTCAGGATCTGGTGAGGTGCTGGGTTCAAGATGGTGGGCGGTGTGGGCAGATTTTGGTTCCTGAAGCCTTTGTAAATGTCCTGGTATTTTTGGGGAAAGAAGGTGACAAGGTCATAGCAGAGTTCTTGGGAAGGAGGGATGAGGTGTCTGTCCTGGGGTCCGTGAACTCTTTGACAATGGCAAAGAGCTCTTTGCTGTTGTGAGAGCTGGTGCTGAGGCATTCTTGAAAGGTGTTTTTTTTTTATTTTAGAGCACACATTGAGCTTAATAACTGTGCTCACTGTGGATCTATAAGGGCTAGGGGGAGTTGGATCACAGCAAGGACTCATTGATATCTAAACACCTTTTATATGGTGCATTCCTTAAGTTTCACATCCTGGCCTTTCTAAAATCAAGGCTTAAAAATAGACACAGACACAGAAAGGGGATTTCTGTGGTCTGTGAGGTCACCGAAAGTTCTTTATGAAACCGAACTCTAGTGAAAATGAAAAAGATCTTTTGGAATTGAACGAAGTCACGTGGTTTTGTGAACTTAGTTCCTAGTGAAAATTCACGGACTCTTGGCTCAGACAGCCCTGCTATGAACCTCACTAGAAACCTTCAGGCTCAGATAGTGAGACCTTTTTTTCATATCTTTTTATGTTTTGGTCCATTCAGGGATTCATCCTCTGGAGTAACATGTAAATAATGCCTTCATTTTTATGAAGAGTTGTGTATACCTTGATGTAGGCGTGCCTCACTAACGTGTGGGTAATATCGGTTCGCAGATGGAAGAAATACAGTGAGGAATAATAGAGCACGACGTTAAAAATATATATGGTTTACATATTTAGCAACTAGTAGAATATCACAAAACACATCCTTTGTTTAGATTTAGTCTAATGCCGAGCATGTTATTTCTGCAATTTGTTAACAGGTGCCCAAAATCTACTTTAAAATACATTGTAATTTTGCTAACAGTTGAATTAATAGTTTTGCAGTACTACAGTGCAAAATAACCCATTAATATTGGGGTGCATCTGTACAAGCATTTCCACTCACACACTCATCAAGCACAGATGTCAAAAGAGTATATCCCTTTCAAGCTGTTCTCCTCCCAGGATGATTATGTGAATTAAAAATAGACAAGCCAGGCTCTCCCGGGGCTACTAGGATCACAATCTCATCATTTCACACGCATCAGGGTGCTTTCATGTACAGTTTTATATTTAGCAGTAAACTCTGCAATGAGATCGGACACACCTGCCAATAAGTATTGGCATACGCGGCACTGTGCTTTATTGCAGACGCTTACTGCTGGAAACAAATGTCTGTGTTTAATCATCCCTGTGAATGCTGATCTGTTGTCGTGACCTTTTAAGAGGCCCTCGGGATCAATGTCACGTGTTTATTCTTCCCTTTGAACTTTTTATCTAAATGTGTGTTTCTCTGGTTTAGGTATTTGAAAGAAGGGTGGTAGGGACTAGATAGGATATGGAGGATAAGGGCATGGAAGGATGGGTAGAGAAAAGAGATTGCCCTGCCTGTGTGTCAATAATGTATCTTATTTTATTGGAACGTTCTGCATTGGCACGAACAGGGACCTATACGGCATCGAGCTGTCTAGCAAAAGTCACATGCATATTTATTAGGTTACATTTTATAAGAATGGTGATACATGGAAAAAGGTAAGGTTTAAATCCAATCAGATGCACAAATACGAGCCAGAGACCCGATTCCACAAGTTGGCACACAGGACCATTTTGCGCATGTGCACAAGGCTACGTAGTGTGTGATACCTCGCAATATTGCAAAGTACCATTCTGCTGTAAAGGTGTCGTTGTCACGGTGTTTATCCGCACAGGACGCAGTAGAGTACAGAAGCTAGAAAACAGCTTGTTTCCGCTTGTTGTGTGAGTATGACGTGCTGCGCGTATACCACGGCCTTTGCTGGACAGCGTGAGGAGACAATGCCACGCTGCACCCACAAGGTATCCACCCTTGAGGGGACACTCGTATTCACCTCCAAGGCAAACGAAGGAGCATATATGCCACCCTGTCTGTCTGAGAGGAACAAACACCTATAACGTTTGGAGAATACTAATACTTCACGCCAAGTCTCAATATGGTAAAAATAGATGTGAAAATAGATATTTACCTAAAGTTTAAATTCACAATGTGCTTCATTCGGAGTCAACGTGCTTCACAAAAGGCCAAATTAGATGCTCTTCTTAATCAAGTTTAAAATTTAGTCCACCCTGTGTAGTTTAACCACCCCACAATCTTAGCAGGGAATAGTGACTGATGAAACAATACCCTATTGTTTGAACGGTAGACTCGTAAATTATATTTTCTAAGCAAAAGATCACTTTATATCAACGCAATATCTGACTACTGCTATAACTACTGTTTAATGTGCTCTTTCGTGAGAGGCCCCCATGGTTTCCAACATTTAATTGAGGGGGTGATTGCACTATGCACGACCAATCAGTCTCTTTAACAGTAGCATGTTTAAAAGCGTTGTATGACACTGTAATGCTGCCAATTACCATTCATGCCTTTACCACGCATTTTTCACAATGCATGCCTTTACCATACATATGCCTTTTACCACGGAAATGCCTCTACCACCCAGTTAAGTATAATTAAGGTAAGTGTTACATATATATATAAATATATTCACTGAAAAAACAAATATCATAGGGGCGTAACTATAACTCGTGCCATAAGGAAACTATGCACAGTATTCTCATCAATAATTTCACTGCAAATGTTACAATGATGTAATAGTAGATGTGATGCATGATTGTAATATGTGAGGTATTTAGCAGTGCATGGTGAGGGCACAAGTTATAGTTACCTTAGGGCATGAGTTATAGTTACGTGAGATAACAATAACTATAAATGGTAAATCTCTGTGGTTTTGTGTGTAAAATCTGAACCTTACTATAACGTCCTGGTTACCTTAGTTTTTTTCAGTGAATTCCTATGGTTGTTTAATGCTGTTTCTGAACTATAACATCCCTGTGACCTGTGTGGGACTGTAAGTGGTGTGGTAGTGATTTTGTGGGTCTGTGAGTGGGTGTGTGAGTATGTGAATGGGTGTGTGAGAGGGTGTATTCCCCATGCCTAGCCATGATTTGTAATTTGGATGAAATATCATCGAGAGCACCAAAAGCGCTTTGTATTTTCCCCTATTTACCACCAAAAATGTTAATCAAGGTGCTTAGTTAATCAGGGTTTCTCAGTTGTTGTCTTACTTTCCTTATTATGAAGCAGTTACATAATTTCTGAATAATCCAATATAGCAAAATTAAATATGTTATGAATAGCTGCTGTTGAAAAACTTTCTATGGAAAGTTAAACCTTGCCTAGCCACAGTTCTTTTTTTGGAGGGTGCTAACCTGAGATTAGACAAGAACTGTACTAATGCAAATTTTGAATGGTCTGCACCAAAACTCACATTGAAAAATTTCAAAACGAGTTGAGAATTATGTCATAATCTAAAGGGAGTGACAAATTAAAAATGTCTTTTTCAGTGGTTGAGTGGCCCATATCGAACACTACCAGTAATCTCAGGGAGGTTTTATAATGTTTGGAGGTCACCAGTGTGAGATAGTCCACGTACTGTGAAAGTGATACAGCTCAAGGGGATGGAAGGCCATACAACCTGTACCACAATGACATTGCGAGTATAAATAATTCACACCAAAGGGTCCCAGTCAACTTTTTGTTGAGGAATTTAATCAGACAAGGAAGTAATATATTTAAAGTTATGAGATTACTCCTTGTCATCTGCTACACAATGGTCCAGTCATGTCATTCAACAACTCATTCTAAAACTTATTGCTAAGCTCTCCTCCACTAAATTACTTGTAATACAGTTCTAAATCATAGTGGCCCATAGAAGGAGAAAGAAGACTGGAATTTGCTGCCCTTTTTGATCCAGCTCCAGGACTTTATGTACCAACCCTTTTAATTTTGGGAGTTAAACCTCTGTATCATTGCAGTTCAATTATTTGGACCAAATTACAATAGCTTGGAGAAGTTAAAACTGGAATTAGATATGGTTTCATCTTGTGAATTTAGGCAAAAATTATGAGTATGCAGATTCTCACTTTGACACGCCCATTTGTGCACATCAGAGATTATAGGAGAACACTAAAACAGTGTTATCTTCTAATGTCATTCAAAAAGAAGAATGTAGAAACTGAGCATTTTAAAACTTGAAAAGATAGATCACTTTTGGTATTGTAGCATGTCCAATTCATACATGCTTAAACAAATGTACGTATTTTATTTTAAATTCACACTCAGTCGGTGGAAGAGCAAGTGTGTATTCCAATGCCGCCATGCTGAGTGCATTTAATAATTTCCTCTGCACATGGAATGGAGTCCCTTAGTGGTTGAAAAACCATTTATTATCTAACAAATTGTTTTTATTTTATTTCCTGAGCAGTCTAGGTCAATGACATTTTAATTAAAAATACTTTTATATTTTTCGTACATCAGATGTTCGGGAAAGTACTAAGGGCCTTATGTACAAAGATGTTTTTGGGGGTCACAAATGGCTCAATGAGCTGAATTGTGCAGTTTGCGACCTCAAAATGTATGTTTAAATTAACAAAGCCAATATGTGATTCAGTAACTTGTTAATGAATCCCAAATTGGATTTGCGATTTGGTTTTTGGAAATTGTGTATTTAGGGTGCTCATTCAAATATTGATTTGCAGAGGTATGTTTTAATGTTTTGCAACTGAATTAGGGTTGCAAAACATTAATTCTTTACTGACTCCTGAAAGGTAGTGGTAACCACTCACAAATGGGAAGTCCTCTTTGAGAATTTATACAAATATTTTTTTTAAGTAATGCAGTGGTGCTATGGACCACTGCGTACCCTCAAAAAATTTAACTTAAAAGTTTCATTTGTCTTTTGAAATGTATCCCGTTTTCCATTAAGGAAAAAGAAAAAAGTTGGCTTTATTGAAAAGAGATCACAGACACGGTGGTCTGCTTTCCTCAGCAGACCACCATCCCTGTGATTGCTGTGACTTCTACTGGGTCACAAATTGTGATCTACCTCATTAATATTCATGAAGTAGGTTGATTTGTGTCCGCACAAGAGATCACTATTTCTAGATATATCCTTTAATACTTAGGAATGTAAATTTTCAAATCCTGATGTGGTAAGAATTACAATTTGGAAATTAACTAATTTTTGCACATATGGCGCTGAACGTCAATCCTTAAAATTAGCTGCAATTAAACCCCCTTGTGTAATTCCATGGCATTCAAAGCAGAAATTAAAAAACTATGTAGAATAGTCACACCTTAGTCAAAGCAATATGGATGCCAGGTGTTTATTAACCCCTTTGGTGCGGGCGTCGGCCACTGGCCAACACCTGCACTACCTCACTGGTGCAGGTCACGACCAGTGGCCGACACCAGGAAGGGGGCTAAAAAATCCTCTGGTGCAATGCACCGGAGGATTTTATTTTTTATTTTTACCCAGGAGACGCGGAACAACTTCCACGTCTCCACTACCCCACCACCCCTGTGACGTCATTGCACCGCGAGGCTCATTGACGTCACATTTTTTCCCAACCAAAGGATTGAGGAGCAGGTAAGTGTCCTCTCCCCACTCTGGTGCTGTATAAAAGGCCAAAACAGCCTCCCCAGATGCCAAGGAGGCATCGATTTAAAGTGGAGAGTCTCCCCTTTCCATTGATGCCTTCCTGGCACTGTTTCTTGGCCATGGATCGCAGCACGGCTGCGATCCATGGGCAGGAAATGCCCATGGGCATCAGGGATCTTGTTTGTGGTGGTTGGCCCCAGTGTAAGTGGGATGCCTCCCCCGTGTGGGGGCATAAATTAAAAAGAAAATAAGTTGGGGTTCTTCGGGGGGGGAGGCGATTGCACCCCCAGATTATGAAATACATGTTTTTTTTTTTTTTTAAAGGCGAGGTCAGTCCTTCCTACACTGGCTGACCCTTGGGGGTAACTTTGTTGAAACAGTTTTCCTGGGGCAGCGATCACAATTCTTTTTTTTTATACATGTGTGCTTTGCCATGGGGTCACAATCAGCCCCAGGGAAAGCACACATGTATGAAAGAGAAGTGATGTATAGAGTCAGTCTCTCTGCATAGAGGACTCCCCTGTGTGCCAAACACTACCTTTTTTAATAGCTGATGACCTTCTCTTTAGAAAACATCGTGGGAATTCCCCAGCATGTCTGCCTTAGTTTCAAAGGTAGATATGCTCACTCAGTTTGAAGAATCGCTTTGTACGGCATACTCAGACACCACCAATTTGCATCCACAACTGGAAGGAGTTGGAATTAGCACACTGAGTGCGCTAAAGGTGAATGAAAAACGTGATCCTGAGCCTTGGGTGGCTGTCATGGGAATCATTAGTAAAGTTTGTTACGTGTGCCTTTGGTAATTTTCAGGAAGAAAGAGGCGGTTAGTTGACAGGTGGTGAAATGTAGTCAAATTTATTCTGGCCTGTGGCGTATGAATGTGATGGACCCTTGTCTGGCAGTGGTAAGTTAATGTGAGTGCAATGATTGGTTGGATTGGGCCCATGGCCAGCTGTACGAAAGAGTTGTTTGTTGTGCATGGCGTGTGAATGGATCATAAAGAGGTTGGTGCCTGGATGTGGCTTTATGGCCCACCTTCAGAAGGCTTGGATTCAATATTCAGATACTTTGATAAGTATTCATGCTTTGAAACCACAATTTCTGGAGGTGCTAAAACCAACCAGTGTGAGTGGTGGATTAACTTTAACATACTAGTACCAGGGGAGTTCAAGGGTGCAGGACGTGCGCGGCTCTCACCAGTTTTCCTTCACCCAGAATCTCTTGAAATCACAAACCTTGCTTAAAAACACTCTTGCCTTGCATTTCAGTGAAGGGAAGTCCTGGAATCTGCAGGCAACCACACATTTTCTACCACCCAGAATTCCACTAAGTCTCCAGAGAAAAACATTGCCTCACTTTAGTGGGTAGGCAAGTGACCGCAACAAGGAAGCACACAAAACGGCTTGGTTTTGTAAGACAGTCACTTGAGTATTTGGCCCTGGGGTCAGTGGCCATATAGGGAAACCTACCAAACCCAGATATTTCTGAAAACTAGATACTCGGGGCAGTCCACTGAAGTGTGGCGTGTCTGGATTTCACAAAGTTTTCTTACCTAGAATACCCTGCAAATGTGAAACATTGATCAAAAACACTATTTTCCTTGCTTTTTCATCACAGAAACTGCAGGAATGTGCAGGGATCCACAAAGGTTCTACCACCCAGTGTTTCCCCACTTGTCCTGATAAAAACACAACCCCACTTGTGTGCCTGTGCCTAGTGCCTGCGTCAGGAATGGATCACTACTGGGTCAACAGTAGCCCTCATGCAAGGACTACAATTGACCCTTGTGTGATCCATTCCTGTTGTGGGCACTTGGAGAAATGCTGGATGGAAGAAACTTTGTGGGGAAAAAGTGTTTTTTTTTTTTGTGCAAAATGTTGAGATGTGCAAAGGATTGTGGGTAACACAACCTGGTGAGAGCCCCTAGGTGTCTAGTTTTAAAAAATGTGTGGGTCTGGTAGGTTTCCCTAAGTGACTGCTGAGCTACAGCCCAAAATCCACAGCTAGGCACTTTCCAAAAACACATCACTTTTCAATGTAAAACTGTGATGAGTCCATGCTGCATTTAGGGGCATTTCCTGTTGTGGGCACTATGCCTACCCACACAAGTGAGGTACAATTTTTATCAGGAGACTTATGGAAATGCAGGGTGGAAGGAGGTTTGTGGCTCCCCTCAGATTCCAAAACTTTCCATCATCAAAATGTGAAGGAAAAGTGTTTTTGTTTGCCAAATTTTGAGGCTTGCAAAGGATTCTGGGTAGCAGAACTTGGTGAAAGCCCAACAAACAATCCCATCCTGGATTACCTTAGGTGTCTAGTTTTAAAAAATTCACAATTTTGGTAGATTTCCCTATGTTCCGGCTACGCTAGAGGCCAAAATCCACAGCTAGGCACTTTCCAAAAAACACATCAGATTTCAATGTAAAAATGTGATGTGTCCATGTTGTGTTGTGGGGCATTTGCTGTCACGGGCACTAGGCCTACCCACACAAGTGAGGTACCATTTGTATTGGGAGACTTGGAGGAATGCTAGGTAGAAGGAAATTTGTGGTTCCCCTCAGATTTCTGAACTTTCAATCCCCAAAATGTGAAGGGAAACTGATTTTGTGCCAAATGTTGACGTTTGCAAAGGATTCAGGGTAACAGAACCTGGCAAGAGCCCCACAAGTCAACCCCATTCTGAATTTCCCTAGGTGTCTAGTTTTCAAAAAATGGCTAGGTTTGCTAGGTTTCCCAAGGTGCCAGCTGAGGTTGAGGCCAAAATTCACAGCTATCCACTTTTCAAAAAACAGGTTAATTTTCTTTGGGGAAATGTGATGTGTCCATGTTATGTTTTGGGGCATTTCCTGTTGCAGGCACTAGACCTACCCCACAAGGGAGGTACCATTTTTATCGGGAGACTTGGGGGAATGCTGGGTGGAAGGAAATTTGTGGCACCTCTCAGATTCCTGAACTTTCTATCACCGAAATGTGAGGAAAAAAAATTTATTTGCCAGATTTTGAGGTTTCCAAAGGATTCTGGGTAACAGAACCTGGTGAACGCCCTACAAGTCCTGGATTCCCCAGGGTGTCTAGTTTTAAAAAATGCACAGGTTTGGTAGGTTTCCATAGGTGCCGGCTGAGCTCGAGGCCATAATCCACAGCTAGTCACTTTCCAAAAAACACATCAGATTTCAATGTAAAAATGTGATGTGTCCATGTTGCGTTTCCTGTCGCAGGCAGTAGGCCTAACCACTCAAGTGAGGTACCATTTATATTGGGAGACATGGGGGAAACACAGAACAGAAGAACAAGTGTTACTGCCCATTGTCTCTCTCTACATTTTCTCTTTCCAAGTGTAAGGCAGTGTGTAGTAATGGGGACACCCGAATTCAGAGTTGTGGAAATAGCCACTGCTTTTCAACACCTTCTCCAGTGCCCATTTTGGAAAATCAAAAGTTTCCTTGATACCTATTTTTGACTTCTTATATTTCACCAAATGGTTTGCTGTATACCCAGTATACAATGAAATCCCATTTCAAGGTGCAGCTCATTTATTGGCTCTGGGTACCTAGGGTTCTTGATGAACCTACTAGCCTTATATATCCCCGCAAGCAGAAGAGTTCAGCAGATGTAACAGTATATTAGTTTTGAAAATCTGACATCGCAGGTAAAAGTTACAGGGTAAAACGTGGAGAGAAATGGGTATTTCTTCACCTCAATTTCAATATTTTTTTTATTTCAGCTGTTATTTTCTGTAGGAAAACCTTGTAGGATCTACACAATGACCTCTTGATGAATTCAGAATGTTGTCTACTTTTCTGAAATATTTAGCTGTCCAGGATCCAGCATTGGTGTTACACCCATTTCTGTCACTAACTGGAAGGAGGCTAAAAGCACAAAAAATAGTAAAAATGTGGTATGTCCCAGTAACATGCCAAAATTGTATTGAAAAAGGTGTTTTTTTTATTCAAGTCTGCCTGTTTCTGAAAGCTGGGAAAATTGCGATTTTAGCACCACAAACCCTTGTTGATGCCATTTTCAGAGAAAAAACACATGCTTTTTTCTGCAGCCCTTTTTTCCAATTATTCTAAAAAAAAAAAAAAAGTGCTGTATTTTGGCCAATTTCTTGGTCTCCTCCAGGAAAACCCACAAACTCTGGGTACCTTTAGGAACCCCAAGGATGTTGGAAAAAAGGATGTAAATTTGGCGTGGATAGCTTATGTGGACAAAAAGTTATGAAGGTCTAAACGCAAACTACCCCAAATAGTCAAAAAAGGGCTCAGCATCGAGGGAAGGGCCCAGCAGCTAATGGGTTAAATTGATCAGTGAATGGACATTGATGCCCATCCATGAATGTAGAAATAAGTACCATCTGCAGGCCTAGATACCTGGGCCCCTATTATATATCAGGCACCTCATAAAGATGCGCTGTGCGCAAACATGAACTATGGGCCGGATTACAATGAATGAATACATTATCCTCATGGCAGCTATGAACTTTTCTGCTGTAATCAACCATTCCATGTTTCACTGTTTCACTGTGCAGGTGCCACATGCCTGCACTTTAGAGAAGGTAGTGCTGTCCCTCATGTCACAGAAGTCATCTATATGTGACAGTTTATGCCTTGTCATCAAAGTACTAATGGTTTAAATATAGAAGTTGCACTGACAAGTCATTTTAATTGTGCATTTGTTTATATTGTAGAGTTCATCATAGGTGGTATTTGCATTAAATCAAATGTTTGGAGGACTAATCTGATACTATGATGTGGACTGTAGACTAATTTAATGTATTGAGGTGATATTGAATTTCTAATGATGAATGAATTAAATGTGCAAGCTAAAGTAGAGAAATATATTTCTACGCTATACTGATTGAAATGTATTGACAGAGTTATTTCATTTAAAGTGAAGAAATCTAAATGCTAATGAAGAATTATTAATATAGAAATTATAGTTTACATATTAAAATGTGTGTTATTTGATGTATTAATATGCTGTATTAATTCACCTGCATTAGCCTAAGTGAGACCTGCTAAGCCTGTATTTTGTGACTGTGCAGAGAATGCTGATTCATTTCTTAACGTGAACCCTTCTTTCAGGCTTCGTTCATATGAGAAGACTAGCTTTCGTAGAGACCCCTATTGTTTTAGACATAGAGAGAAGTGAAACAATGTCCTTTAATGTCGATCATCCCTAATCGTGGACTAATATATACAATTGTTTCAAAGTTGTTTGGAACTACATGCACGGAAGATGTTCTCATGATAGATGAGAAAATATTGAACTATTGCAGTTTGGATTTCTGTGATCAATTTCTATTGGATGGTCAGAGATCCCAGACAGATCGAGATGCCCTTTTTTCAAATTCTTTTTGCCTTTTTTGTTCTTTTGTTTTTTGCCCCCATGTGTTCTGCCCCACACGACTTCCGCTGATTCGGCCAACTCCAACTATTGATTTGAATTGACTGATGCTTGGTAAACCTGAGCAACGCTTCATGCCTGTACCACAAATATACCTGTCAATGATTTGTATTATTCTTCTTGAATGCGCAGTCCTATTGATGTTCGTCTGCCTGAATTTATTTTGTTGCCTTGGACAACCGTTGGTGATTCTGTATCTATTTAACTTGGTCTTGCCAGTTGTCTACATGACTTGGAGCTTAAGTTTGTAACAAATCCCCTTAACTTTATTCCTGACTTGAGTTTTCCTTCCATGGCCACACTGGTCATGGTGTGTAATTAAATTGGCTTGTGTTGAAATTATGTTACTGGTTCTATCACACTCTTAGGTGGGTCCAAAGATCCGTTGACCTCTAGAGGGCACTGATTCCTTCCAAGGATGAAAATGCTCCAGCAGTGGCTTTATGTGGCCTTATAGATATGATTTTGTAGTCTGCGCCGCCAGAGCATCATGAAAAGTGATGCACCAGCAGAGCAAATGGCTCATAAATTAGCCCCTTTTTTCCTGGGCCTTTTCACCCTCTGCAGAGGATAGCCACACACTTGCACATATTTATGGCCTGGTTTTCATCGCTCTTGAACCACGCAACGTGGTGCAAGAGTGAAGCAAACCTTAAGTGAGATTTATGAAGCCACACAAGGCCACCTTGTGTAGACCTGCGCGGTTTCATAAATCTTGAGTAGTGTAACACAGTGCAAATTGCTATGTTACATTAGTCTCCGCCAGGGAGATGTTTCCATGAGTGTTGCATGGGCTTCCCCACACAACATCCATGGAATTTGATGCATTCCTAGATTTACAAGAACGTGTAAACCTGGGAATGTGCCAAACAGATATGCCTCCCCAGGAGAGGTGTAACATGGAGAAATATGTTTATTTCTAATCGTTTTTTTTTCCTTTTTCCTCCGTCTATGTGTGCTGCATTCTGCAGCACACACAGAAAGAGGAAAAATCCTCTCAGGATTGTTTTTGTGCAGGAAGCTGCACCTTCCTGTACATAAACAATCCTGCATGCAATGCAGGCACCCTTGCACTGTGGTGCAAGGGTGCCCTCATTGGCGCTAGGCTGCCAGAAGGGTGCTGCAAGGTGACTTGCTGTGCTGCCCTGCACCACAAAGCCCATAACTATGGGCCTCAGTCTTTTACAACAATTATAAGTTATGAAAAATGTTAGAGACTGTGGTTCACTTTGCCGGTGAGAATTCAGCAGCAGTTTATTTATGTCCATAACCTCCTTTTCTCTAACACAATGGTAATTATATTTTTCAGCTACAGTGTAGAGGTTTTCTTCACGCGTTGTTACGTTAAAAGCAGTAAACGGAAGTACGCCAGTTACTATACTAATGTCCACTGAATCGTTTATACAAACATGTAAGTGCTATATAAAACACATTGTCATTATAATGTGCACACTCTTTAGAGAGTGATATTGTACTTTGGTGCAAAATGCACTCAAATGATAAATAACAAAGGTAGCAATATTAAAAAAAAACTAGGAAGACAATCGGTTGAGCTATTCCACTTTATTCAGACAAGTCGGTACATATGGTCCTCCCTGCTCGGTACACAGTTATGAATTGCGTGTGACAGCCTCGCTTTGCCGAACTCGGATACATCCAGGATCATAAGGCACCAACACTGTCAGCAAAATAAATGTGACAGCACAAGTTGCACGTATGTACCAAGCATGCCTCAAATCTGAAATGCACCCACTTCTTGGATCCCCAGACATATAGGATGTGACAGCAGAAACGGGCCACACGGCCTATCAGATCTGCTCATTTCACCAAACGTCACCAATGAACACACACTACTTGCTTCCAGCTCAGACCGGCTGTCGTTCTTATGTGACCAAGCTCCGAGGAATGCTGTGACCCCAGTGGCAGCGGTGGTGGAGACGTGCGCCTCCGCGTGTGCGCGCATGTTTAAATAAATCAGTCATCACGTAAAACATAGAACCTAAACCCATTCAAGTACTGTATGTCTTTTATTCAACCTCTATTATACTCTGTCTGGAAGCAGAGTAGTATTATGTATGCTCCTGGTGGAATCGTTTGTGAATGGGAGAGATGGTGCAATTGGGACTTAAAGTTAGCAAAGTATACAGATGACAGAAGGGTTAATATGATGTTTGAAAGAGAGAGGCCTCTAAAGTCTACACCTTACTGTAACTTTACATATCTCATCAGATATCACATCTCTGCAGAAAACACCATTATTATGAGTTGCAAATTGCTTCAAAGTATAACACGTGGTGCAATCCAATTTAGATGGAGGATGGCAAACTGACTTGACAGGATCAATCTGTCTGCTACCAGAGAGAATTTTCTCCACCTAATTGCACAGCACACGCCCAAATTTGTCAGGAGTTCTGTTTGATTTCCCAGCATTAGGCACTTAAAGCCATTTTTTAAATATATTGTGCGAAAGCTATAGTGGCAAAAGAAAGCAGGCTAAAAAGCATAATCTGGGAAACAATAAAAAACCATCAAACATTTGACATAAGTATTTCAACCATGCACTGAATACCCTTGAGGTTCAAGAGACCTGGGTAAGTGGTCTACCAGTGCCAATAGTTTCTATATTGATAACCCAAGCAAGCAAAGTTAACCTCCAGAGACCAGGACTTCAAGACAATTAAGAAACTGGCTCACAGCAGGTGAGCATCCATTCTTAATAAGCTGGAGGATTTGCCGACTTTTCTTTCACTGCCATTTAGCTTGGCCCTAAAGTAGGAGCGCATGAGATTGCTTCTGGGGCTAATTCCACAAAAAATGTTTTGGTATGGCCGAAGAAATCCTGCATCTAAGAACGGGCGCTGTAGATTATGTGCTATGCAGGAGGAATCATTAGTCCATATCCTTTGTGTATGTGAAAAGCTGCTCCCACTCAGAGTATTCTGGTTGCGACCAATATGGTGCGCATTACACACTCGCACTTGGTAAGATGGAAATGTAGAAATATGCTTGAAAAGTGAGTCTTCACAGTTGGCAGCTAGATTTATGAAGTTTCTGAGAGCAGTTTGGGCTCTACCATTAAATGCATCAGACACTATATCTCGTACTTTTGACTAGACTCCTGCTTGCCTATGGGATCTCCTAGAGACCTGGAGCCCAGATTGAGACCAGTCCGATACCCCATTCAGGGATGAAAGCTGCACTTCTCTGGCTTATTTCTTGTTTTTAACATCCATGCACTTCTTAAAGTGGCCTTTTCTATCAACACATTCCTCCTTCTCTTAAACTTTTAGCATGTCATGATTGGCATAGGTTGTAGGCCGCTTAAGCCAATGCAAGCATTATTTCACTATGGTCATAAAAAGGAAAAGCTATGCATTTATGATTTTATTATAATGATAGTGCCACCCACTACAGTAGCCTCACTATAGTAGCCTTTCAAACTTGTCTCAAGCCAGCCACTACCGTGCCTGTATATGCAGTTTTAAATTGCCATTTTGACCTGTCAAGTGTACCCACTTGCCAGGCGTGAACCTTCCTTTCTATTACATGTAAGTTACCATCAAAGGTAGGCCCTAGCCAGCAGGGTGCAATGTATTTAAAAAGTTGGACATGCACTTTTAAGTTTAACATGTCCAAATAGCGAAAGCCTTTAAATTCATATTTCACTATTGCAAGTACTATCTCACCCATAGGATAGCATTGGGATTACCTTAAACATCATTTAAGTGTAATTTCCAAATGAGAAAAGATGGACATATGGAATCTGGTGCCCCTGGAATCACAATTTAACATCACAACTTATTGTGAAGTCGGATTTTAAAATGTAACTCTGAAAATGCCACTTTTAGAAAGTTGGAATTTTCTTGCTTTAACCATTATGTGCCATTCTGTCTCTGAATACACACCTGGGGTAGGTGACAGCTGGGTTTTGTGCAGCCCCACTAGACAGTCACACACAAAGGGAGCTTGGGTGTGGCATTTGCGTACTGATGGCCTGTCACAAGGCTGATAGGTCTTCCTGGGCTAGATGGTTGGGAGAAACTAACACTTAATCCAGAACAGGCCTGTGTCTCTCCTCACACAAAGGGCTGCATAACCCCCTGTAGAGTGCCTGGAGCCATGGAGGTCATGACAGGGACCTTGTGGACTTCTAAGGAAGACCTGGAAGTTTCTCCAAACTTCCAGAACCAGGGCACCAAAGTATAAATACCAGACCCCAAACCCCACAAAATCAGATTTCTATTGGAATCAAGATAGAAGAACTGCTGTGCTGCCAGGAAGGACAGACACTCTGTCACTGCATTGCTGTGTTGTAGGAGGGACTGCCACTCTGCTATTTGCTTTGCTGTGTTGGACTGCTGCCTGCTGCTTCTGTCCTGCAGTGAGAAGGGCTTGACATGTTCTCTACATCCTTGCACCCGAGAGTCTCTAAGGGCTTGCTGGCTAGCCCCCGGTTCTTCTGCCTTCTTAGGGACATCAAATACTGCTTGCAAACCTCCTAGTGCTGCTGGACTCTGCCATCTGTGAGTCCTACCCTTGCCCAAGGTGCCCTCTCCAGCTCTGGGCCTCAGAAGTGCATTCTGCAGCTGCAAATTGCAAAAAGCAATGCATCACCCCAGTGTGGCAAACAAATTGATGTTTTGGCTCTAGGAAAAGATGCATCGCATCTACAGCTACAAACCTCAAGAAGCGATACATAGCTAGTGCATGATCAGACAACCAACGCATCACATCCCTGTCATTGATGTAGTGGCTATCCGACAACAGCGGCTTCACCACTGCACAACAAGACAATGATGCGGTACATCACATCCACCTCCATGGAGCCTGACGACAACGCATCACCTGAATGTGGCAGAAATACTGCTGCATCATCCTCTCACTGTTGACGCATTCCCCCAACAAAGGTGCTGTTGAGTGGACCTTGCCTCCCTTTCATTGCATGCAGCCTGAATTTTTAATTTACACATGTTCCTCGTGGCCTCAGGCAACCGTTCTACCACTATAGACTTCTAGGCACTGTTTTCACATTTAATCTTCAAAAATTCATATCTTGACTTCTACTGATTGGATTTTTGTCGTTTTGATCTTGTTTTAATCAGATAAATATTCTCTATTTTTCTAATCTGGTGTTGAGGCTTTTTGTGGTGTCTTTCACTGTGTTACTGTAATTAGGTTTTGCACAAGCACTTTACACTTTGCCTCTTAAGTTAAGAATGACTGCTCTGTGCCAAGCTACCAGGGGTTGAGCACAGGTTAATTTAGGGAGTGTAACTAACTTACCCTGACTAGGAGTGTGGTCCCTACATTGCCAGGGTGCATATCTCTGCCAACTAGAGACCCAATTTCTAACAGATATGAAAAGAGAGACATTTTGTGATTGTGTTCTTTCAATAATTTCCTTATTTTAATGTTAAAAATAAGATGTGCTGTATGTTATTCTCTGCTGACTGTATCATTAACATTACACAGTGGTAAAGGCTGAGATAGTGACCTCCTTGGGGATTGAAAAATGGACATGGCCCCTGAGATTGCAGCCAAGCATGGCCCAACTGCTCAACTGCACATCATCGCCGCAAAAACGTCTGGAGCACTTCTGCTTCATGCACCTTATCCCTGTGTTTTATCACAGTGGGCTGCTAGCCTGCTGCCAGTGTTTTAGTCAGATGAGGGAGAGCTGGTTACCTGTGGAATGCAGGCAGGGGAATAACATATGCAGTGCAGGACAGGCACTAACTCCTCCATGAGCTTTACTGTTCCTGGGTGCATTGCATTTCTGTGAGATTTCGTGAACCAATGTCATTTTCTGAGATCCTCACCAAATTTTGCATGGTGCTTCCATCATTCCATATAAATATTATTGCAGAAGGTGTTATGGTACCTGGTCCCAGAGATGTGAGGGGGGTCATTTGGTTCCCAATTATAGGTGTATTGCCTACCCAGCTGAGATGGTGTAGTGGTCTTGCTTTCGTCAGGGTTCACTGCATGCTTGCTGTAGGCACATGAGAATCTTTAAAATATTTCCTGCTGCAACGTTTGAAACATTATAGCATTTACATTATATAACATTTTGTAAATGCTCAGCTGCTCTGACTGATGCGGACCCTGCTTCATTTGTCCCTGTTTCTCTTCATTACTTATCACAAAATGAACTGTGAGAGCTGAATTGAGTCATCCTCTATAAGGATCTTGTTTTTCCGTCCTGGCTGAGGCTTTGAAAATACTGTTATAGTTCTAAATATTGATTTGTGGCTTTCCATCTTCCTAATTCCATCAAAACAATTCTGCTCTGATGGTCAGGTCGTAAATACCCCTTGGTTTGTGATTTAGGTTTTATGGCCAACTTCATCTTTTGAAGGCATATCATTCAAAGGAACAAAATCCATAGAAATATAATCCACCTCGGTGCGCATGGAATAATGAAGCATTTCAGATAAAACAATCATACCGTGTTTTTTATGTTAAACAACGCAAAGAGCACAACAATCAAAATCTAACCCACGGTACTGAGCAGTGTGGAAGTGTCGGAAATGGGTTCTGGTAATTCATCCTAAAAGGGAAAGGAAAGAGTATTCTATTGAGTGCAAAATCTTCGACTCGGTGCAATGAAACGGCTCTAAATAGTCAGGCAAATTGCCATGAGTAGGCATTCACAATGTATGCTCTGAGACAGGTTTAGGTGACATCCATGTCCTCTGTTATTACTACGGGGATATATTACCATACCTGTTGAGGCTGCAGCATCTCTGGGGTCAATTAGCATGGCTGGGTCTAAGAAGCAATCTCTACAATGGTGTTTAAGGCACATAGACCTATCTGGGCTACCCCATGGCCAGGGAAAGCCAATATACAGGAAGAAGATTTAGTTGTCTTTTAGAGTTTTAGACCTTTATGTTACTACGAACTAAGACAGGCCCATAAACTGTAGATTTCAAAATAGATCTGAGTACCAAACATTGACGTCGACAATACTATTGGAATTCTTTACCAATAAGTTAAACATTACAAACACACAAATGCCAGTTAGGGGTAGGCAGGAGTAGCAACAGCTCTCCCTGGTTTCTGGGATCATTAAAGAAGTCACAGGATTATAAATTAAGCAGGGTCCTATGAGCCATGTTTATTGTCTACAGTTTTCACTCATTGACCCCACAGTAGCCGTTCAGTAGAAGATCAGATACAACAGCAGGGTGAAAACTAGGGCAAGGAGTTAAACCTCTTGGCCCAAGGATGTATGATGTCACTTCTACTACCCCTCAGTTTTAATAAGTTAACATCCATATCTAAGCATTGATATTTAATCGAACATTGAGATGCTGGGGGCTTTGCTGAAGACAATGGAGTGAGTCAGGGCTAATAATGGTTGGTATTGGCCTTAAATTCTAAGGTGTGTCTATCTATTTCTCCCTTTTCACTTTAGAACAGCCTGCCGTTTAGTGAGTGGGAAGTTATAGCTCCTTTGACTCAGGCTATACTGGTTGTCAAAAGCCATCTCCCTTTTATAACCCCATGTCTGCAGGTCTGGCCTATAACTCCGTTTTTGGGCAATACCATCCAGTGTAGCCCTGGGCAGTGGGCCATAGGGCCATAATACATGATCACACTCAGGGCTTGGTAATAGCAATAATGTAGACCACAGGTTAAATATATGAAATGAAGGGTTCCCACCTTGCTCTTTTCTTGCTGCAGCTCAATTTGAATGTCTGTTAGTTTCGCCCTGAGCTCCTCATTGGCGGCCTGCAGAGAAGCTAAGGCATCAGGTTTGTCTCCCTTGGGTCGGCTGCTGGCACCCTTCTTGGACATTGTGAGAGGGTGGGGGTGGCAGAGCAGGCTCCCAAGCAGAGAGATCCTCCTGGTTCAAGGCTCCTCCTGGCTGGCACCCTTCTGCTACATTTTCCTACTCATCTGAAAAAGAGACAAATGACATTCCTATTGAGACCTGCGGGCCTGAGATCAACATTTGGCAATACATGATATATCAGCTCTTGCGTATTCAATGAGTGATGGCTTAATCACTGTCAGGGACAGCAGCGTGCAGTTCACAGCAGATATACCTAATTTCGACCACCAGTCATACCACTTTAAACACAAGCCTCATCTTATATGGCATGTCTCAATAATATACTTTCAAGTTCTGCATACAAATGATTTGATGGACTGCAGCATGTACACACACGTATGCTTCTCTTTGACCATAATGTTTAAACTCACAAGGGCCCATAACATATACAGAGAATCAGAACAGAGTACTTAGTGCATGGCACTGGTGCCAGCCAGAGCTGGTTTTGAAAAAATTTCCTTTTTGATTTGTTTATTTATGGCTTTCTACAGCCAAGCCCTGACCTATTAGGGCATAAGCCTAATTGCACAAGCAGCGCTGCCCTTGGGATTACATTTGCTTTCTCTGCCAGCGGTTTCATGGCAGTAACACCAACATAAAACTGCTGGCGGGGATCGGGTACAGGGAGGTCCAGGCGGCCCCAGCACTACCCATGCACTTGGCATGGGCGGTGCAGGGGCCCCTCAGGCCAGCACCATCCCAATGTTCCCTGTCTGCACAGCAGACAATGAACATTGCAAGGGTGCTGGTGCACCCGGCAGCCTACAGCATTGCCGCCTGTTCGATTACAAACTGGAGACAATGCTGTAGGTTGCCTCCCACTAGGCCAGCGGGCGGCAACTGAGGTTTGCACCCGCTGACCAGGCGGAAGTCCATAATACCAATGGCAGGGAGGTTACTATGTAGTCGGCGACCACCCTGTCGAGAAGTTTGCGGACCGCATTTTCTGTCCATCAACTTCTCAATGAGGCCCTATGTTTCAGGGTCATTATTAGTTATCATTACTATGGAGAACTAGTTATGGTTTTTCAGCCTTAGGTAGATTAGGGCCATGTTACTGTCCCTTGGTGGGCAAGTGATGATGGCTTGCCAAGTCAAAGGCTTTCTTCCGCCAAAGCCGCTGAGGCCTCACTAGCAAAAAGTTTGCTGGTCTTCCATCTATAAATGGTACATAGGAACCAAGCGATTAGCAGAGAAGGCAGTTGTCGTTGTTAGGTTGATGGCCAGATCTACAAACTTCTCAATAACGCCCTATATCATTTAGACTGTTTGGGCTCCCTTAAATCTACTCCTCCAAATACAGAGACTATCATTTTCAGCAGCATGCTTTGTGATGGATGAACATCATAGGGGGTCTAACTCTCTGCACTCTGCCGACTGAAGCGGCTCCTCAGTACGCTTTCTTTTTAACATACTAAGCCTTCAAGTTTTTCACACAACTATATTAAACTCTTTCCATATCTCCGCTCATGGCTCTTGTGACGTTGGAGCGGCCTGCTGCTGACAGTCCCTAAAACCCGCTTAGCTTGGCTGCTGGTTCTTCACTGTGCTCTCCATTGTCCAGTGGAACTATCGACCCTAAACCAGGGCAGAAAGCATCTTAAACAATCGCAAATTACTTGCTCCATCCTAACCACACCAGACACCATTCAAAAGCTTTCTCTACCATAAGTGATTTACTGATTTTATGGGAGTAAGTCACATTTATTACTGGCCTGAAAAGTCTGCGTAAATTTGAATCTTATTTGCTTATACACATAGCACCATAAAGTAATTGAGGGAAGAAATGTGTTCTAAAATAAATCTGATGGTTAACCTAACATATTCTGGTATTTGTTTCTAGGTAGAAACCTAGTGGTCATGATTGTCTACATTTGAAAAGAGGACACCTATCACACCATTGATCTTGAGCATGGACACACATGCAGATTGCAATCAATCCAAGTGCATTTAATTTCACAGACACAAATCTAAGTGAAACATTTCGATTCCACAGTGATAATAAGTATAGATGTCATTAAATTACGGTGACTATAATCACCAGTGGAAAACCATAACTCTCACATAATCTCATGTCAGCTATTTATTGGAAGGCAGTTAAATCTGTTCATGGAAGATTAAATATTATTGATTCCCAAAAGAAACATAATAATTAAGGATGAGATTCTGAATCCAATCAAATGTGAGATAGGTGTTTTAAATCTCCCTAAGGCAGACAAAGCATATAGTATTTGTCCACAAAATATGCCTAGCTTTTCATAAATAATAAT
This sequence comes from Pleurodeles waltl, assembly GCF_031143425.1. Lineage (NCBI taxonomy): Eukaryota > Metazoa > Chordata > Amphibia > Caudata > Salamandridae > Pleurodeles > Pleurodeles waltl. The sequence goes on along the minus strand of NC_090445.1, from coordinate 935,155,244 downwards.
TATATAAGTTAAACTCTCCAGCACAACCTTGGGATAATACATTATAAACACAGTTTTGTAAATCACATCAGAATGACTTTTTAAACCTCTATATTTCATGCAATTGATCTATGGAAATTTAATTTTCAGTAGATCAAGAGCGTGTCATGAAGAAGGCACATATTTCCAACCTGAACATTCAGTGCTGTAGGAATTAAAAATGGAAATCAAGCACATTTCCTATCACCTCTTTAACAAGCGAACGATGAGCAACTGTGCATAAAATAGTGTTTAGGAATATAAAGAAATTATTTTTTTAGTGTTCTCAATACTCATTTTTAGGGGCGAGTGCAAAGCGCTCTGTCCCCTGCAGTAATCTCTCTTTGGGCTTCTAACCACGGCCATGTCACGTCAGTCACTTTCATTGGTTTGTGGGCTTGCCTTTTGCTTGCTTTCATTCGTGAAAGGCATGCATATGTCATGCCTTTTCCAGTGTTTAGCCCACCTACACAGCACCAGTAAACTACTGAAAACATACGAGGCTCCATGTTTTCAGCATGGTTTTCAGACTACTTTATCTTTTTATTTTCCATGCAGCACGGTCGCGCCGGGGTTTACATAGCACGTGGAGCTCTGTTTTTCCGTTTTCAATTTCAGTGCGATTGCGCTGCATTTTACATAGCGTGATCGCGCTTCGTTTTTTTCTTTTAATTTGTGTGCAAAGAAACAACCGGTTTGGAGTTTACAACACCAATAGCTCTAACTCAATCAATTGCGAGACCCGTTGCATGGCAAATGCTTGTTTAATATTGTAAGGACACTAATCGAAAAAGGTAAGCAGTGCATGTGTTTATTAGGGTCGAGTGCACGCAGGCACTCTGGCCCCTGTTGTAATCTCTCTGTGCGCTTTTAACCACTCCCATCAGTTTGGTTGGTATGTGGGCTTGCCTTTTAAAATTCACTTGATTTCATTAGTGAAAGGCATCTATACGTCATGCCTTTTCTGGTGTTTAGCTCTCCTCTACAGCACCGATACACTACTGAAAACATACGAGGCTCTGTGCTTTCTGAATGGCTTCTGCGCTATTTCTTTTTATTTTCTGCGCAGCATGGCCTGGCTGGGCTGTAGTCGAGCGCTTTGCATGACATCAACCCTGTTACATGGATAATTCTACTTTTGCTGCTACATGGCTAATTCTACTTTTGCCGGTTACATGGATAATTGCACTTTTGCCGGTTACATGGATAATTGCACTTTTGCCGATACGTTTCACTGTGAGCGAACTTCTGTTTCCTTTTCTGTGTCTCCTTCACGCCCATGGCGACCGTCAGCTCGCATATGTGAAACTGTTTCACTTTTCATTTTCAGTTTATGTGGCAAGAAAAGTCCAGTTAGGAGTTTACCACGCCAATAGGTCTAACTCGAGTAAATGTGAGACCCACTGCATTGTAAATACTTGTTTTTATTCCGCGACAATCAGAGTACGGGCACGTTATTTGTAGAGCTAATAACTAAGCATGAAAACAATTTATTCTGAAAGCAGACCTTTGGTAGGAGTGAATTAGGGAAATAGTCACAACTTAATGTGCGTCTCCCAGGTGCACAATATAAGTAATGTCATTTTCTCACTTTCTATTATCCCAAAGAGGCTTAATCCCAAAATACTTCACTCACACTTCCCCGCTTCCTCTTCTTCTTTGTGCCCATCAGTGCCTGAGTTTCCTGGAGAGCTGCAAATGTGCTTTCTCTGATTTTATGGGCAGGTATGCAGGTCTTTCTGAGGAATAGAAATGGCAGCGGAACAGATTCTCTCCTTCTTCTCCTGTTTCCCCTGCTTTGTCTTGGAGGTCACTTTTTTATTTTAGTTTTCCCTCCAGCACCTTCCTCTTCCTGGGCTTCCCCTGACTATGATGAACAGGAGGCGATGTTTGTGCCAGATTCTGCCAACTCCTATTTTAAAGTTTATACAAAAGGCAAACCTTAAACCAATATTAACTTACCTCTCATCAAATTTGCTATTGCACATGGAGGAAGATCAAATGGGAACTAGCAGTGATTGATTTCTTCAATTCATTAAACCTCTTGTTCCCTAGGTCCCTATTATCCCAACTGTTATGACCTTTTAGGGAGAGAGTGGAGCATCCACATTGAGTCTCCATTCCAAGGTTCATTGGTAGACTTTATCCACTGGCTAAGGATGAAACTGAGCTGCCTTAAGGCATAACAGTTGACTATTTCTTACTTAGCCTCACCGGAAAGCCTTCTCCATTGTCAGAAGACTAGCCTTGTTGGACCTGGTAGACAGGAAGGTGGAGAATGCACTCATGAGATCACATGCTGGCTAAAGCCTTACCATGATATCAGAGGAATAGCAGTTTACACCTACTAATCTCTTGTTAAGGATTTTCAGACTCTCTCTTTTACCATCCAAGAAGGCGAGGCTGTATCTCAGCCCCTGGGAAGAAAGGGGGTTCAGCCAAGTACCTCTCGGATTTAATGTTTGATAACCTGAGAACTTCCTCTTGGCATGTGCGGGAGCCATGGCTGCCAGGAATTATTTATGTCTGAGGAGTCGGAAGGGAGACGTGTCCAAAAAGAGTTGCTTTTACATATGCCTCACTCCGGTAATAGAGTGTTAGGAAAATAATTAGAAGAGGTATTATTAACATCTTTCATGTCCCAAAAACATACTCAGTTATTTTGTTCTAAGCAGAGATCCGGGAGAGGAAGTAGGGAGAAGTATGTCAATTAAAATAGTAAGAAAATTCATTTTGATCACAATTGTTCAAGGCTTCAGCCCATGGGAGCTTATTCTAGCACCTCATCTCGTAAGTCAGGAGGCAACATACACATAAGCAGTGTTCCTGACTATGCCAGGATGTCCAAAATCTCAATTTGAGATTATTGTTTCATTTACAAGGTAGGTGGAAAGAGTTAATTTCAAACAACTGGAAAAATATTTCAGAAGGTTATTTCAATAAAGCATTACCTCTATTCCCAGAACTGCATTTTGCAAGTACTCTATGTCCTCAGGACATGGGGAAGAGAAAGTGCAAACAGTATCTCTCTTCTGGTCATAATGAATTCCATCATTCCCGTTCCCCCACAGGAGAGCAGGAAGGGATGCTATACTTGTGAATTTTTAGTCCAAAAGGCTACCTGAGACTACAGGATGATAATAGATCTGAGGTTCCCTAATACCTTTATTCCAAAGATTTGCTTCAAGATGAACTTCCTCCAACATGTAATTCCACTCATTTCCAAAGGGGATTATTTGTCCCCTGAGTACCTACACATCCCTATTACGTCCTTAAATCAGAGTTTTCTCAGATTTGCTCTTATTCACCACCATTAGTAATGCCAGATTTTACCATTTGGCCTGAAGACCTCTCCAAGGGTCTTTACAAAGGTTATAAAGAAGGTTTTAACTCCAGTTATAGGACATACTCAGGGGATAATGGTCTATTGTTACATAAACAACCACTCAATCCAGGCTTCAACTATGAAGTATGTGTTGAAGGATACAGACACTATGGTTCAAGTGCTCCATAGTTTTGGGTTTTTAATCACCCGAATGAAATCTCATTTAACACCATGGCAGAACCTGGAGTACATAGGAGAAGTATTCATCACCTCTCTTGCTACAAGCCACAACGATGAAGTTAGAGAATCGACTAGCAGACTTGCTTTCCAGGTCAAAGACTCCAGTGAGACAGTGGTTTCAAGTTCAGGGAGACATGGTAAATATCGTTGTCATTTATTTTCTTGTGCTTTTCTAACTGCCTAGATCTTAGAAGCCACTTTATTGTACTGAGTACTGTATACTTTACTTCTTTGTTTTAGGCATCAATTTTTAACATCATTCTCTGGGCATGCCTGCACCTGGAAAACCTGGTTAATCATAATCTAAACTATTGGGTCCCTCACCTACAGGACTATGAACACCTAATTCCTGTATCCAACTCTGTCAAGGACAGTCTACGGTGGTGGATAAGACCCTCTTCTCTGTTACAGGGATCGATGCTCAAATATCCCAACTCAATGGTGATCACAGCAGACACCAGCAGTTTAGTCAGACTATTCAAGGTATTTGGTGTGAGCTAGAGAAGAAAGGATCATTCAACTGAAGGGAGATGATTGATGTTTGGAGAGCTGTTCAGGCCTGTTCTCTCCAAATCTGAGGGAAGGCCTTGATAATAAGGACAAACATTAGGATGATTGTTGCCTGCTTAAACTGCCAATTCAAGATAGGTTGCTTCACCCTCTTTCAGTTGCCCCAGCAGATTTGCCTCTGGGCCAACCACAATTTCCTGAATCTGAAGCCTCTATATCAATGACACTTTGAATGTACAGGTAGATCATCTATGCAAGGTCTTTACTTGTTCTCAGGAATTTGTTCTGGAACATTTTTCAAGACACATGTCACAGGCAGGGGTTGTTCCTCTCTTAGACCGTTTGCAAACCAGTTCAACCCTTAGAACGAGAGTATCTCTTGAAATATAAGGAGTCTCAAGCACTACTAGTGAGGTTGCAGAAAGAGACAGTGGAGATGATAGCTGTCCTTCCATGTTAAACAAGGAGGACTTGGTTTCTTCTGCTACGTCAGTTAGCAGTGGACTATGCATGGATTCTTCCACTTTCACCATGTTTTCTGAGCCATTATACTCTTTCTGTAGACTGTTTGATTGACTAATGTTATTCGTATGGAAGCTGAAAGGAAGGGGTACATGAACAAAGGCTTATGTGCTTCTGTGTTAAAATCACTACACACCTCTAGGACAACATCTAGAAACATGGCATTTAATCTTCATTGATCATCTTTTAATTCCTGGTATGTCTCTAAAGAAATATCACAAGTCTTGGTTTCCATCCCTGATATTCTACAATTCTTACAGGATGGTTTTGACATAGGGTTGTCTGTGGCCACCTCTAGATTGAAATGGTGATCCATATGATCTCTTAGAGGTTATTAGGATGATTTTTCCACAATTGAGCCTTTGGTTTCAAGGTTGTTTGGAGATTTTACACCTAAACATTAAGAACCCTTTTCCTCCTTGTGATCTACCATTTTTATTATTGAGGTAACTGCTTTTGAGCCCTTGGATACTATTACTGAGACATTTCTTACCATGAAGGTCTTGTTTTTGGTCGCAATCACAGCAGCAAGGAGAGTAGGGTAGTTGGGTGCATTAGCTTATTGTCATCCTTATTTTAAAAAAATTGAATGACTGAATCGTATTTTCCCTAGATCTCAATTTTATCTCCAAAGTTAATACCTCCTTTCATAATGAGAAAGCGATATTGCTCCCCTCCTTACCTTGTGACTTTTGTGCTCCAACCAGACTACCACGTCCTCTGAATATATTGGGGATGGTAAAGATGTATCTGAAGCAGTCTACTTAATTCAGAAAGCCACATAGTCTTTTGTTCACTTTGCCACGTGAAGAGAGGGGAAAAAGCCTTCATTGGACAGGCATATCAGGGAAGTGGTAAACAGATGCTTGGCACTGTTTCAGCTCATTCAACAAGCGGAATGGAAACTTCTTGGGCTGAGTTGGCTGGGATTTATAGCAAATGTCTGAAGAACGGCACATGGGCTACACCTTCCATATTCAACACTAACTATGGGCTTAATATAGCACAGGGCTCTGAACTGACTTTTGGCTCCTCAGTTATTAAAAGTAAAATGTATTTGTTGTGATTTTCGGAGACACTGTTTTTTGTTGTGTTATGTCCAGTGATTGCATGTGATGATATATAGTATATGGAATGATTAACAATTTTCTCCCTTTCTCTGAAATCATTAAAGTTGTACTCTTGGTATTATTATGGTTGATGAGGCGAGTTTGCTTTGACAGTCCTCAAATACGTAATGAATGGGATGAGTAAGGTGATGAGGAGGTAATGCCAGGATTACTTACTGCAATCTTCTTTACTCAAATTCTTCTTTACTCATCCCATGACTTATTGCCTTCCTTTCGTTCCTGTTTCATCATCAGCTCTTGCTAGGAGGTTGTTACAAAACAGGACGTAGGGAAGTGTGAGTGAAGTATTATGTGGCCTAGCCTCTTAGTAGCTAAAGAAATAGAGGAAAGCTTTAGATGTTGTGAACAAGTGTCAGTAATGCTGGCACATTACTCAAATACGAAAGTCCTGGTACAAGTAAGGAAGGATCGGAGAATTCAAGATTACTGGTAAGATATCCAAGCATTAAAGACCATAGAGGTCTTTATCAAAAGACCGATGGGTAGCTGTTGAATAGATTCATCAGTGCATAAAAAGGACTTTCTTTCTAGTTTGGTTTGTTATGTTTGGCTAATAAGATTGACCTCGATGAGCAAAAGCATTACCTGGCAACTGCAAAACATAAACACTTTTGATCAAAGTCCTAATAGGCCACCTTTTCTTTCTCCCACCTTCAAGTGTCCTAAGAATGACAAACTCTTACAACACACTTTGCATATCAATTTTAAAACATCAGTCATAAAATAAATCCCATGTTGTATATTATTGAAGGTGAAACGATAAGTAACATATAGGCAAAATCATCAATATAATAAATAGTATCAGTAACTGCAGTATTAAAATGTCAATCTGGGTGAGAAAAACACAGTAAAACAATTGTTGATTGACAGGATATAGCTAAACATCGAAATTGTCAAAATATTCTAAGATGTAATGTATGTTTTACCAGAATGAAAAATATTCTCACAGAATATCCACAATGACAGACAAATGTGAACTAGAGTTTGCGCTCCAGTATTTGTTCCAATTTGAAAACGGAAGTGCTTCTTTAATAATGTAGAAATAGAAAGCGGATACGAAATTGTTTGCTAGTCTAAATATCCACATTTTGCATGGTAGTAACAAGAGAGAAAGCAAGAGCAGCAGGCAAGTCAAATGTGATTCTGCGCAATGATGCTGTTTGACATGTTATGTCTGATGTAATATGTGATGTCATAAGCAGTGCATTTTGAAGATGTATTTTATAGTTAGCTCAGAACTACTATAACTGGTAAATTAGTGTGTTTATTTGGTTGTAAATGTTAGTTTTTATCTGTTTTCATCACCCAACTATAACATTACTTTAATTTTATTTTTTCCAGCGAATTTCTGGAGTCTTATTTTATCATAATCAGCCAACTTCCCTGCTGTACATGGCCTTTGGCTATAGGAATTGGGGGCTAAGCTGCAGGGACTGCACCCGGCCAGCCAACCCCCTGCTGTGCAAGACCTTCAGCCATGCGCCGCAGGGGGTTCGCCAGAGGTCCTGACCTATACACTCAACCCTCCCACGGATGGCATCAAAATACCACCTGGTCCATTTAGCTCGCCAAAGTCCTTGCATGTGTGCAGCGAGTCCACCTCTGTTCACTACTGCGAGAAAAGGTTGCTCTTGTACATCTTTTGGATTTAGCCCTTCCTCCCTTTTATTTTTTAATTACCTCTGCCCCCTTCCCATAAGAACCCATGTCCGAAAGGGCCCCTCCTGTCAGATATCAAGCAGTCACACCTGTAACCGAACACCACGCAGTCATGAGTGCTGGCAGAGAGCAACAATAGAACAGGAGACGGGGTTAGAGAGGACTTCATCGAATACGAATAGAACTCGATGTAACGAAGAATGCAAATATGTAGTCAACCATTACTGCCATCTACAGCTGCTATTTCACAGATACTAATAGTCATTTTGCTAAAAAAGTCAACTTTGTAGTGTAAAGCAATTTCAGAATTGAGACATAGCCTTTCTTGAGCAGTTATCGCAGAGAATTTAATATTATAGTGTAATTAACAATAATCAGCTACGACCGTCTTCACCAGCTAGAACAACTGCCTGCACATATCCCTCATACCTATTTGTTATTACCTTTCTTTACCTTATAAATACATATGCAAGATAATAGTGGTATACAAATGAACCTCAATCAAATATTTCAAAGCAAAAACACATCATTAACTAAAAGCTAATGATATGCAGCTAAGTTATACCATGGAGCTAAGGTTCCAGCTGCATCCCATGGTGGACGTGAACATGGTAAAATCAGTGGGATTGTAGGCTTAAGACCTTTTTATACTATAGACACCCAGTGCTCCGTGATTAGCGTCTTTACTCATTAGTTGTTTGTAAATTTCGATGTGCCCTTTTGAAAGCTGCAAAGTAGGTTGCGCAGGCCATAGTAACTGTGTCACACGCCACTCAGTGCGTGGGTTGCTTGCAGGGGGCGACCTGGTGCCAGGACTCCAGCTGTTACACGCCAGTACAGAACTAAGGACCACCACTGAGGGGAAGATGTGAGTAATCATTCTGATAGGAAATGGTAGTAAAGAAGTCCTGGCAACCTGAAACGCCAAAAGGAAAATATTTTGTTATGAAAGTACATTCCATATATGTTCTACATTTAGAGCATTGTCTGTATTTACTTAGATTGCAAATAAATCAGTCACAGAGGTGCTACCAATTTCCACTTCTGTGCTTGTAAGGGATAGACACATTTTCAGTCCTGTTGTCCAGTCACAACCTGGTCCATCCTAACACGTTTTGGGTTGGATTAGCACACCCATGATGTTATTTACACATATATGTGTTTGACTGTACTACTCCACCAGCTGACTTGTAATAGCAGCAGGGGTCAGTAGGTGTCCATTTAGGGGTGGAGGGGTGGAGGAGAGATATAGTGTACATTTCATCTTGCTGCTCTTACACCAGCTTATGTTGGGAGACAACAACCAGGGGTGCTTTGGACTGCTGCAGTAAGGTAGAAGGCCTACTGCGGAGACACAATACCTTCATACAAGGCATAAGAACTCGGGAAGGAGTTCCAACAAACTAAACATACCACTGCAACTATCTTTAGTAACCCACATAATGAAGTATGTGAAAGCACACTTGTAGTAACATCTGTAACATGTGAAACAGTACTGCTGCAAATAAGAAACGTCAGCAAAATTAACGCCCAGTTGCAAACAGAACAGCTCTGGTAACGTTTCCAATCCATCCCCAGCAAAGTAGTCAAAGCATGTTAGGTAACACCCTAAAAAGTGCATGGAAATGCCCCATGACCACCATACTGAGTGCATTATAGTGCAGTTGGGGCAACACCAACAATAGCAAGTAATGTCACCGTAAAGTAGCTTAATGTTGTGCTCGCAATCAGTAACACATTGAGGAGTAAATCTTTCCAGTTGCCCAATATGTAAATATAGAGAACGCTTTCCTGTGGATCTGTAACAAAATTGGAGGTTGTATGTCCAAATCTAGCAGTACTTAAGCGAATCCTGAAAGGTAAATTGTGGTTGGTAAATTCAAAGTGAATAACAAGCAAACAGTACCATTTGGTGAGTCGGGATTACTTATGAACGGTGCACAAGGAAATTCATCCTGCTAATTTGAAAACCTACTTAAGTAGCAACCACAATTCGTGTCAAGGTGAAACAAAGTAAACCCAAATTAACCTGTGCTTAACCTCTCATAGCTTGGCGCAAAATGAGTCAGGCTTAACTTAGAGGCAGTGTGTAATGTATTTGTGCAGCACTTTAAACAATAATAAAGTAAAAACACAACACAAGAAAAATCCCACACCATTTTCGTAAAATGTAATAATTTACTTGAGACCAAAAAGGCTAAACTCCAATTAGTAGAACCGGAGCTATGCAATTTCTAAGATTTAAGTGACAACAGTGCTTAGAAGAGCAAAGCACCGGACATAAACAAAGTCACAAGTTCAGGCTGACCGTGATGGAGCATTGGCCAGAGACAGTCACCAAGTTAGGCCCATTGAACCAAGGGCATTTTTTTTTACGCTTCTTAGCACCCCCTAATGCCCCCAGGTGTGCACCATATCTAAGATATGGCGCAACATGGTGATAGTTAGGGAACTAGCATCAAAATCTTTGATACTAGTTTGGAGCTTTGCAGGATTAGCAACAAAAATGTTGACGCTAATCCTGCAAAGCCCATTGAGGTCCATTGTAAACAATGGTGTGCTTCCTTTTAACACCAACTCTGAGCAGATATTAAAATTGCTGACGAAAAAAGAATGACACAAGGAAATCTCTTAGATTTCTTGGCGCCATTTTTTCGGCCCGCCTAAAGGGGGAACACCCGCTTTGCATACATTATGCCTGGTGCAGGCATATTGTAGTGCAAAGGGTTACAGTGTGGCACAATGCATGCATTGTGCCACTTTGTAAATTTGTTGTGGGGATTTTTGCCTCGTTGGGCCACATTAGCATTAAAAAAAGGATGCTAATGTGGCACAAAGAAGTGCTAGGGGCTCTTAAATCTGCCCCCAAGTACCGTAAGTCTGGGTTGTAAAGTCCTGCACAAAGGATGAGTTTTGCAGCATCAGTTCCAATGGGCTGCAAGGCTGTGATGCAAGGTCCTTTGGGATGCATCAAACAGCAGCAGTTCCAGTAAGCTGCAGGGCTGTGATGTGAGGCCATGCATTGAGATTGCATCACACAGAGGAAGTTCTGCGGCTGTGCGGGGCGATGCATTACACTGTGTCATTTCTTAACCCCTTCGCTGCCAGGCCTTTTCCCCCTCCTGTGCCGAGCCTTTTTTTGGCTATTTGGAGCAGTTCGCGCTTAGGCCCTCATAACTTTTTGTTCACGTAAGCTACCCACGCCAAATTTGCATCCTTTTTTTCCAACATCCTAGGGATTCTAGAGGTACCCAGACTTTGTGGGTTCCCCAGAAGGAGGCCAAGAAATTAGCCAAAAAACTGTGAAAATTTTGTTTTTTTTTAAAAAAATTGAAAAATGGGCTGCAGAAGAAGGCTTGTGGTTTTTTCCCTGAAAAGGGCATCAACAAAGGGTTTTCTGTGATAAAATCACCAGCTTCCCAGCTTTCAGGAACAGGCAGACTTGAATCAGAAAACCCAATTTTTCAACACAATTTTGGCATTTTACTGGGACATACCCCATTTTTACGATTTTTTGTGCTTTCAGCCTCCTTCCAGTCAGTGACAGAAATGGGCATGAAACCAATGCTGGATCCCGGAAACCGCAACATTTCTGAAAAGTAGACAAAATTCTGAATTCAGCAAGGGGTAATTTGTGTAGATCCTACAAGGGTTTCCTACAGAAAATAACAACTGAAAAAGAAAAATATTGAAATTGAGGTGAAAAAAACATCAATTTTTCTCTAAGTTTTACTCTGTAATTTTTTCCTGCAATGTCAGATTTTCGAAAGCAATATACCGTTACGTCTGCTGGACTCTTCTGGTTGCGGGGATATATAGGGCTTGTAGGTTCATCAAGAACTCTAGGTACCCAGAGCCAATAAATGACCTGCACCCTGCAGAGGGTTTTCATTCTATGCCGGGTATACAGCAATTCATTTGCTGAAATATAAAGAGTAAAAAATAGCTATCAAGAAAACCTTTGTATTTCCAAAATGGGCACAAGATAAGGTGTTGAGAAGCAGTGGTTATTTGCACATCTCTGAATTCCAGGGTGCCCATACTAGCATGTGAATTACAGGGCATTTCTCAAATAGATGTCTTTTTTACTCACTGTCTTACATTTGGAAGGGAAAAATGTAGAGAAAGACAAGGGGCAATAACACTTGTTTTGCTATTCTATGTTCCCCCAAGTCTCCCGATAAAAATGATACCTCACTTGTGTGGGTAGGCCTAGCGCCCGCGACAGGATACGCCCCAAAACACAACGTGGACACATCACAGAAAACAGACCTGTTTTTAGCAAAGTGCCTACCTGTGGATTTTGGCCTGTAGCTCAGCCGCCACCTAGGGAAACCTACCAAACCTGTGCATTTCTGAAAACTAGAGACCTAGGGGAATCCAAGATAGGGTGACTTGTGTGGCTGGGACCAGGTTCTGTTACCCAGAATCCTTTGCAAACCTCAACATTTGGCTAAAAAAACACATGTTCCTCACATTTCTGTGGCAGAAAGTTCTGGAATCTGAGAGGAGCCACACATTTCCTTCCACCCAGCGTTCCCCCACGTCTCCCGATAAAAATGATACCTCACTTGTGTGGGTAGGCCTAGCGCCCGCGACAGGAAACGCCCCAAAGCGCAACATGGACACATCACAGAAAACAGACCTGTTTTTAGCAAAGTGCCTACCTGTAGATTTTGGCCTGTAGCTCAGCCGCCACCTAGGGAAACCTACCAAACCTGTGCATTTCTGAAAACTAGAGACCTAGGGGAATCCAAGATGGGGTGACTTGTGTGGCTGGGACCAGGTTCTGTTACCCAGAATCCTTTGTAAACCTCAAAATTTGGCTAAAAAAACACATGTTCCTCACATTTCTGTGGCAGAAAGTTCTGGAATCTGAGAGGAGCCACAAATTTCCTTCCACCCAGCGTTCCCCCACGTCTCCTGATAAAAATGATACCTCACTTGTGTGGGTAGGCCTAGCGCCCGCGACAGGAAACGCCCCAAAGCGCAACGTGGACACAGCCACATTTTTGAAGGAAAACAGAGGTGGTTTTTGCAAAGTGCCTACCTGTAGATTTTGGCCTGTAGCTCAGCCGCCACCTAGGGAAACCTACCAAACCTGTGCATTTCTGAAAACTAGAGACCTAGGGGAATCCAAGATGGGGTGACTTGTGTGGCTGGGACCAGGTTCTGTTACCCAGAATCCTTTGCAAACCTCAAAATGTGGCTAAAAAAACACATGTTCCTCACATTTCTGTGGCAGAAAGTTCTGGAATCTGAGGGGAGCCACACATTTCCTTCCACCCAGCGTTCCCCCACGTCTCCCGATAAAAATGATACCTCACTTGTGTGGGTAGGCCTAGCGCCCGCGACAGGAAACGCCCCAAAGCGCAACATGAACACATCACAGAAAACAGACCTGTTTTTAGCAAAGTGCCTACCTGTGGATTTTGGCCTGTAGCTCAGCCGCCACCTAGGGAAACCTACCAAACCTGTGCATTTCTGAAAACTAGAGACCTAGGGGAATCCAAGATGGGGTGACTTGTGTGGCTGGGACCAGGTTCTGTTACCCAGAATCCTTTGCAAACCTCAAAATTTGGCTAAAAAAACACATGTTCCTCACATTTCTGTGGCAGAAAGTTCTGGAATCTGAGAGGAGCCACAAATTTCCTTCCACCCAGCATTCCCCCACGTCTCCCGATAAAAATGATACCTCACTTGTGTGGGTAGGCCTAGCGCCCACGACAGGAAACGCCCCAAAGCGCAACGTGGACACAACCACATTTTTGAAGGAAAACAGAGGTGTTTTTTGCAAAGTGCCTACCTGTAGATTTTGGCCTGTAGCTCAGCCGCCACCTAGGGAAACCTACCAAACCTGTGCATTTCTGAAAACTAGAGACCTGGGGGAATCCAAGATGGGGTGACTTGTGTGTCTGGGACCAGGTTCTGTTACCCAGAATCCTTTGCAAACCTCAAAATGTGGCTAAAAAAACACATGTTCCTCACATTTCTGTGGCAGAAAGTTCTGGAATCTGAGAGGAGCCACAAATTTCCTTGCACCCAGCGTTCCCCCACGTCTCCCGATAAAAATGATACCTCACTTGTGTGGGTAGGCCTAGCGCCCGCGACAGGAAACGCCCCAAAGCGCAACGTGGACACATCACAGAAAATAGACCTGTTTTTAGCAAAGTGCCTACCTGTGGATTTTGGCCTGTAGCTCAGCCGCCACCTAGGGAAACCTACCAAACCTGTGCATTTCTGAAAACTAGAGACCTAGGGGAATCCAAGATGGGGTGACTTGTGTGGCTGGGACCAGGTTCTGTTACCCAGAATCCTTTGCAAACCTCAAAATTTGGCTAAAAAAACACATGTTCCTCACATTTCTGTGGCAGAAAGTTCTGGAATCTGAGAGGAGCCACAAATTTCCTTCCACCCAGCGTTCCCCCACGTCTCCCGATAAAAATGATTCCTCACTTGTGTGGGTAGGCCTAGCGCCCACGACAGGAAACGCCCCAAAGCGCAACGTGGACACAACCACATTTTTGAAGGAAAACAGAGGTGTTTTTTGCAAAGTGCCTACCTGTAGATTTTGGCCTGTAGCTCAGCTGCCACCTAGGGAAACCTACCAAACCTGTGCATTTCTGAAAACTAGAGACCTCGGGGAATCCAAGATAGGGTGACTTGTGTGGCTGGGACCAGGTTCTGTTACCCAGAATCCTTTGCAAACCTCAAAATGTGGCTAAAAAAACACATGTTCCTCACATTTCTGTGGCAGAAAGTTCTGGAATCTGAGGGGAGCCACAAATTCCCTTCCACCCAGCGTTCCCCCACGTCTCCCGATAAAAATGATACCTCACTTGTGTGGGTAGGCCTAGCGCCCGCGACAGGAAACGCCCCAAAGCGCAACGTGAACACATCACAGAAAACAGACCTGTTTTTAGCAAAGTGCCTACCTGTGGATTTTGGCCTGTAGCTCAGCCGCCACCTAGGGAAACCTACCAAACCTGTGCATTTCTGAAAACTAGAGACCTAGGGGAATCCAAGATGGGGTGACTTGTGTGGCTGGGACCAGGTTCTGTTACCCAGAATCCTTTGCAAACCTCAAAATTTGGCTAAAAAAACACATGTTCCTCACATTTCTGTGGCAGAAAGTTCTGGAATCTGAGAGGAGCCACAAATTTCCTTCCACCCAGCATTCCCCCACGTCTCCCGATAAAAATGATACCTCACTTGTGTGGGTAGGCCTAGCGCCCACGACAGGAAACGCCCCAAAGCGCAACGTGGACACAACCAAATTTTTGAAGGAAAACAGAGGTGTTTTTTGCAAAGTGCCTACCTGTAGATTTTGGCCTGTAGCTCAGCCGCCACCTAGGGAAACCTACCAAACCTGTGCATTTCTGAAAACTAGAGACCTGGGGGAATCCAAGATGGGGTGACTTGTGTGTCTGGGACCAGGTTCTGTTACCCAGAATCCTTTGCAAACCTCAAAATGTGGCTAAAAAAACACATGTTCCTCACATTTCTGTGGCAGAAAGTTCTGGAATCTGAGAGGAGCCACAAATTTCCTTGCACCCAGCGTTCCCCCACGTCTCCCGATAAAAATGATACCTCACTTGTGTGGGTAGGCCTAGCGCCCGCGACAGGAAACGCCCCAAAGCGCAACGTGGACACATCACAGAAAATAGACCTGTTTTTAGCAAAGTGCCTACCTGTGGATTTTGGCCTGTAGCTCAGCCGCCACCTATGGAAACCTACCAAACCTGTGCATTTCTGAAAACTAGAGACCTAGGGGAATCCAAGATGGGGTGACTTGTGTGGCTGGGACCAGGTTCTGTTACCCAGAATCCTTTGCAAACCTCAAAATTTGGCTAAAAAAACACATGTTCCTCACATTTCTGTGGCAGAAAGTTCTGGAATCTGAGAGGAGCCACAAATTTCCTTCCACCCAGCGTTCCCCCACGTCTCCCGATAAAAATGATTCCTCACTTGTGTGGGTAGGCCTAGCGCCCACGACAGGAAACGCCCCAAAGCGCAACGTGGACACAACCACATTTTTGAAGGAAAACAGAGGTGTTTTTTGCAAAGTGCCTACCTGTAGATTTTGGCCTGTAGCTCAGCTGCCACCTAGGGAAACCTACCAAACCTGTGCATTTCTGAAAACTAGAGACCTAGGGGAATCCAAGATAGGGTGACTTGTGTGGCTGGGACCAGGTTCTGTTACCCAGAATCATTTGCAAACCTCAAAATGTGGCTAAAAAAACACATGTTCCTCACATTTCTGTGGCAGAAAGTTCTGGAATCTGAGAGGAGCCACAAATTTCCTTGCACCCAGCGTTCCCCCACGTCTCCCGATAAAAATGATACCTCACTTGTGTGGGTAGGCCTAGCGCCCGCGACAGGAAACGCCCCAAAGCGCAACGTGGACACATCACAGAAAACAGACCTGTTTTTAGCAAAGTGCCTACCTGTGGATTTTGGCCTGTAGCTCAGCCGCCACCTAGGGAAACCTACCAAACCTGTGCATTTCTGAAAACTAGAGACCTAGAGGAATCCAAGATGATGTGACTTGTGTGGCTGGGACCAGGTTCTGTTACCCAGAATCCTTTGCAAACCTCAAAATCTGGCTAAAAAAACACATGTTCCTCACATTTCTGTGGCAGAAAGTTCTGGAATCTGAGAGGAGCCACAAATTTCCTTCCACCCAGCGTTCCCCCACGTCTCCCGATAAAAATGATACTTCACTTGTGTGGGTAGGCCTAGCGCCCACGACAGGAAACGCCCCAAAGCGCAACGTGGACACAACCAAATTTTTGAAGGAAAACAGAGGTGTTTTTTGCAAAGTGCCTACCTGTAGATTTTGGCCTGTAGCTCAGCCGCCACCTAGGGAAACCTACCAAACCTGTGCATTTCTGAAAACTAGAGACCTAGGGGAATCCAGGATGGGGTGACTTGTGTGGCTGGGACCAGGTTCTGTTACCCAGAATCCTTTGCAAACCTCAAAATGTGGCTAAAAAAACACATGTTCCTCACATTTCTGTGGCAGAAAGTTCTGGAATCTGAGAGGAGCCACAAATTTCCTTCCACCCAGCATTCCCCCACATCTCCCGATAAAAATGATACTTCACTTGTGTGGGTAGGCCTAGCGCTCGCGACAGGAAATGGCCCAAAACACAACGTGGACACATCACATTTTTTGATAGAAAACAGTGCCTACGTGTGGATTTTGGCCTCTAGCTCAGCCGGCACCTGGGGAAACCTAGCAAACCAGCGCATTTTTGAAAACTAGAGACCTAGGGGAATCCAAGATGGGGTGATTTGCGGGGCTCTGACCAGGTTCTGTTACCCAGAATCCTTTGCAAACATCAAAATCTGGCCAAAAAACACTTTGTCCTCTCATTTCGGTGACAGAAAGTTCTGGAATCTGAGAGGAGCCACAAATTTCCTTCCACCCAGCGTTCCCCTAAGTCTCTCCATAAAAATGGTACCTCACTTGTGTGGGTAGGCCTAGCGCCCACGAAAGGAAATGGCCCAAAACACAACGTGGACACAACATATTTTTTCACAGAAAACAGAGGTGTTTTTTGCAAAGTGCCTACATGTGGATTTTGGCCTCTAGCTCAGCCGGCCCCAGGGGGGGGGGGAAATGCCCTAAAATAAATTTGACCCCCCACCCCCCAAACCCCCCCCTGCCCAGGTGCGACCCTTGCCTACGGGGTCGCTACCCCTGCGTGACATTGGCGCCAAAAAACAAATTCCCGGTGCCTAGTGGTTTCTGCCCCCTTGGGGGCAGACTGACCTAAAATCGACCAATCTGCCCCCAAAGGGGGCAGAAATGCTCTAAATACAGTTTGCCCCCCAGGGAAGCGACCCTTGTCTGATGGGTCGCTCCCCATCTCTAAAAAAACAAACAAACAAAAAACAAACAAAAAAAAAAAACATTTGCCCTGGCGCCTAGAGGTTTCTGCCCCCGAGGGGGGCAGAAATGGCCTAAAATAAATTTGCCCCCCCAAACCTCCCCCACCCCCCCACCTCGGAGCTACCCTTGCCTACTGGGTCGCTCCCCCTGCGTGACATTGGCGCCAAAAAACGAATCCCCGGTGCCTAGTGGTTGCAGATTGACCTAAAATCGACCAATCTGCCCCCAAGGGGGGCAGAAATGGTCTAAACACAGTTTGCCCCCCAAGGGAGAGACCCTTGTCTGATGGGTCGCTCCCCATCTCTAAAAAAACAAACAAACTAAAAAAAAAACACAAAAAAAAAATTTGCCCTGGCAACAAGAGGGGGGGCAGAAATGGCCTAAAATAAATTTGCCCCCCGAACACCCCCCCACCCCCACCCCCCCGGAGCGACCCTTGCCTACGGGGTCGCTCCCCCTGCGTGACATTGGCGCCAAAAAACAAATCCCCGGTGCCTAGTGGTTTCTGCCCCCTTGGGGCAGATTGACCTAAAATCGACCAATCTGCCCCCAAGGGGGGCAGAAATGGTCTAAACACAGTTTGCCCCCCAGGGGAGCGACCCTTGTCTGATGGGTCGCTCCCCATCTCTAAAAAAAAAAAAAAAACACAAAAAAAAATTTGCCCTGGCAACAAGAGGTTTCTGCCCCCCATGGGGGCAGATCGGCCTAATAATAGGCCGATCTGCCCCCAGGGGGGGCAGAAATGGCCTAAAATAAATTTGCGCCCCAAACACCCCCCCCGTTCCCCCCCCCCGGAGCGACCCTTGCCTACGGGGTCGCTCCCCCTGCGTGACATTGGCGCCAAAAAACAAATCCCCGGTGCCTAGTGGTTTCTGCCCCCTTGGGGCAGATTGACCTAAAATCGACCAATCTGCCCCCAAGGGGGGCAGAAATGGTATAAACACAATTTGCCCCCCAGGGGAGCGACCCTTGCCTGATGGGTCGCTCCCCATCTCTAAAAAAAACCAAACAAACAAAAAAAAAACACACAAAAAAAATTTGCTCTGGCAACAAGAGGTTTCTGCCCCCCCTGGGGGCAGATCGGCCTAATAATAGGCCGATCTGCCCCCAGGGGGGGCAGAAATGGCCTAAAATAAATTTTCCCCCTGAACCCCCCCCCCCCGCCGGAGCGACCATTGCCTACGGGGTCGCTCCCCCTGCGTGACATTGGCGCCAAAAAACAAATCCCGGTGCCTAGTGGTTTCTGCCCCCTTGGGGCAGATTGACCTAAAATCGACCAATCTGCCCCCAAGGGGGGCAGAAATGGTCTAAACACAGTTTGCCCCCCAGGGGAGCGACCCTTGTCTGATGGGTCGCTCCCCATCTCTAAAAAAACAAACAAACTAAAAAAAAAAACACTAAAAAAAATTTGCCCTGGCAACAAGAGGTTTCTGCCCCCCCCTGGGGGCAGAAATGGCCTAAAATAAATTTGCCCCCGAACATCCCCCCCCCGTTCCCTCCCCCGGAGCGACCCTTGCCTACGGGGTCGCTCCCCCTGCGTGACATTGGCGCCAAAAAACAAATCCCCGGTGCCTAGTGGTTTCTGCCCCCTTGGGGCAGATTGACCTAAAATCGACCAATCTGCCCCCAAGGGGGGCAGAAATGGTCTAAACACAATTTGCCCCCCAGGGGAGCGACCCTTGCCTGATGGGTCGCTCCCCATCTCTAAAAAAAACCAACCAAACAAAAAAAAAACAAAAAAAAAAAATTTGCCCTGGCAACAAGAGGTTTCTGCCCCCAGGGGGGGCAGAAATGGCCTAAAATAAATTTGCCCCCTGAACCCCCCCCCCCGCCGGAGCGACCATTGCCTACGGGGTCGCTCCCCCTGCGTGACATTGGCGCCAAAAAACAAATCCCGGTGCCTAGTGGTTTCTGCCCCCTTGGGGCAGATTGACCTAAAATCGACCAATCTGCCCCCAAGGGGGGCAGAAATGGTCTAAACACAGTTTGCCCCCCAGGGGAGCGACCCTTGTCTGATGGGTCGCTCCCCATCTCTAAAAAAACAAACAAACTAAAAAAAAAACACTAAAAAAAATTTGCCCTGGCAACAAGAGGTTTCTGCCCCCCCTGGGGGCAGATCGGCCTAATAATAGGCCGATCTGCCCCCAGGGGGGGCAGAAATGGCCTAAAATAAATTTGCCCCCCGAACACCCCCCCCAGTTCCCCCCCTCCCCCGGAGCGACCATTGCCTACGGGGTCACTCCCCCTGCGTGACATTGGCACCAAAAAACAAATCCCGGTGCCTAGTGGTTTCTGCCCCCTTGGGGCAGATTGACCTAAATTCGACCAATCTGCCCCCAAGGGGGGCAGAAATGGTCTAAACACAGTTTGCCCCCTAGGGGAGCGACCCTTGTCTGATGGGTCGCTCCCCATCTCTAAAAAAACAAACAAACTAAAAAAAAAACACTAAAAAAAATTTGCCCTGGCAGCAAGAGGTTTGTGCCCCCCCTGGGGGCAGATCGGCCTAATAATAGGCCGATCTGCCCCCAGGGGGGGCAGAAATGGCCTAAAATAAATTTGCCCCCCGAACACCCCCCCCAGTTCCCCCCCTCCCCCCGGAGCGACCATTGCCTACGGGGTCACTCCCCCTGCGTGACATTGGCACCAAAAAACAAATCCCGGTGCCTAGTGGTTTCTGCCCCCTTGGGGCAGATTGACCTAAATTCGACCAATCTGCCCCCAAGGGGGGCAGAAATGGTCTAAACACAGTTTGCCCCCCAGGGGAGCGACCCTTGTCTGATGGGTCGCTCCCCATCTCTAAAAAAAAAAAACAAACACAAAAAAAAACACTAAAAAAAAATTTGCCCTGACGCCTAGAGGTTTCTGCCCCCCCTGGGGGTAGATCGGCCTAATACCAATTGGGCGATCTGCCCCCAGGGGGGGCAGAGATGGCCTAAAATAATTTGGCCCCCCCGCCCCCTACCCCCTCGGGGAGCGACCCTTGACTACAAGGTCGCTCCCCTTGTGTGACGGCGCAAAAAAAAGATCCCTGGTGCCTAGTGGTTTCTGCCCCCCTTGGGGGCAGATTGACCTAAAATCGGCCGATCTGCCCCCAAAGCGGGCAGAAATGGCCTAAATACATTTTGCCCCTCCAGGGGAGCGACCCTTGTCCAAGGGGGTCGCTCCCCATCTGTAAAACAGAAAAACAAAAAAATCCCTGGTGCCTAGTGGTTTCTGCCCCCCTTGGAGGCAGATCAGCCGAATCAAAATAGGCTGATCTACCCCCCCCAGGGGGGCAGAAATGGCCTAAAATAATCCCCCCCTCCCCCCGGGACCGACCCTTGCCTAAGGGGTCGCTCCCCTTGCGTGAAATTCACGCAAAAAAAAAAACTCCCTGGTGTCTAATGGTTTCTGCCCCCCCTGGGGGCAGATTGGCCTCATCAAAATAGGCCAATCTGCCCCCAAGGGGGGCAGAAATGGCCTAAATATAATTTGCCCCCTAGGGGAGCAACCCTTGCCTAAGGGGTCGCTCCCCACCTAAAAAAAAAAGAAAACATAACAAAAATAAAAAAAAATAAAAAAGATCCCTGGTGCCTAGAGGTTTCTATCCCCCCCCGGGGGCAGATCGGCCTAATAATAGGCCAATCTGTCCCCAGGGGGGGCAGAAATGGCCTTCCCAAAAAAATGCCCCCCCTGGGAGCGACCCTTGCCAAAGGGGTCGCTCCCGTTGCGTGAAATTCGCGCGCAAAAACAAACTCCCTGGTGTCTAATGGTTTCTGCCCCCCTTGGGGGCAGATTGGCCTCATCAAAATAGGCCAATCTGCCCCCAAGGGGGGCAGAAATGGCCTAAATATATATTGCCCCGTAGGGGAGCGACCCTTGCCTAAGGGATCGCTCCCCACCTAAAAAAAAAAGAAATCATCACAAAAAAAAAAAAAGGTCCCTGGTGCCTCCCCCCTGGGGGAGACCCTGTGACTAATCAGCGCGCGCTCGCGCGCTGACATCACAGGGGGGTTTGGGGGGGTCGGGGGTGCGAGGGGAAGGGCTTCCCCTTCCATCCCTGACTTGGGGGGGTGGGGGGGAACCCCACAGAGGGAGCGAGAGCGCTCCCTCTGGGCTCTGTGCACAGGACGTAATGGTTACGTCCTGGGCACAGCAGCACTGTGCCTCAGGACGTAACCATTACGTCCTGGGCACAGAAGGGGTTAAGGGAGTACATTCAGATCTGCTTTCAAGGACCCAGAACTGGGGTGGCACCACTCCAGGTGCTGGATTCAAGGTGGTTGGAACACTTTCTGTCCCTAAGGCTCTGATGAGAAGGTCAGCCAATTAGCCCTTACAGTGACTCTGGTGATAAAGGGTTCAAGATATAGGTCCAGTCCTTCTCAATAGAGCAGCAGGGAAGCAGAGTAGCAGTCCTTCTTGCAGGGCAGCACAGCAATCCTTCTGAGTCTTGCACAGGTCCAGAGGTGTACTGAAGAGCTGAGTCCAAAGGTTCACTATTTATATCTCGTGCCCACTTTGAAGTAGGAGACATTTCTGAAATGTCCTGCCATCATGCCCTGGCCCAAGGTTGTCTGGGGGCACAAATGACTAGTGTGAAATCCTTTGTGAGTGTGCTCTGTCAGAGCCCTTGTGATGTACAAGTGTGGAAGGTGACAGCTCTGCCCCCTATCAAGTCAGAGATGGCCCATCCTGTGAAAAGCCGTTCCCCCTTTGTCTCCCTGTGTGGGAGCAATACACAAAGACCAACTGCAAGCCACACCTAGTCATGTAACCCAGGAAACAGATTGCCGGCACCCAATGTTTAGGAAAAGAAAATGTAGACTTTCAACTAGTACATTTTCATAATTGTAACTTAAAGCCAACATTACCAGAAAGGGGGTTTTAAATTGCTTGTTAGAAGTAAAGAGAATGTTTGGAGAGGTTCATGATGGGTCTGATTCATCTGGAGAATCCCAAACCAAACCTAGTTTTGGAGTGACAATAGAAGGAGTATAACCACTAAGATTAAAGTAACCAGACCAATGTGGTTGAGATAGTTATATGCCCCATACATTGCTGACCCTCGGTAGACAGATTTGCAAAAACAACACTACTTTTTCAAACTTTAAACACATAGTCAAGTGCTGTTGCTAACTTGGCTCCTGTGAGCTCCGAACTTTGCATCTTAATTATTATTAAACCCAGTGACCAGAGACAAGGGTGCTTATTGCAGCTTCAGCAAGTTCAAAATCTGATGTGGGTCCCAAAATACACACACCCGGTTTTATGCACAAATGCTCTCAAGTATCTCGGTTTCATAAAGGACCAAAATGTAATGGACTAAAATATGGACCAAGCTAATTACCTGTGGCTGAGACTAATCAAGCATTCTACCTTAAGTGATGCGTTAGGCTCAAAGGGTTTGCCCAAGTTTTGGTCTCATTCTCATTGTTCCATAGGACTCAAGCTGCACCTCACTGATTAGGTATTTAAGGCCAAACTTTTCAATGGATGCTTATTTTCAATGCTGGACAGGCCATTTATTTCACTGGGCATTTTACAGGTGGGCTGGAGCTGCTGGAGGCTGATTTTGAAAGTTTGGGGCCATTCCTGGTGCTTCTGACACATTTCCCAACTAGTGCTGTTAAATGCAGCAGGCACAGGAGGCTTCTATAGACAGTGAAAGAGAGGCAGAGAAGGGGAAGGTAGAGAGAAATCAGAGAAGAGAAGGGAGAGAGGAGAGAAAGAGAGTTATAGAATGGATGGAAAGAGAGATTGCACGAGGAGATATATCCAGAATGGTTGGTTTGAACATTTTTGCTGTGCAGTTTTTGTTTCCCCAGTCCAGTCCTGCTTACATTCCCATTCAGTGGACATGTGGCCAAGCAGTTTGGGCAGGACCAAGACTTATTTGTTTATCGCTGATTCCTATCTATAGTAACACAGTGAGCAAAAAATCCAATGGAGAGTAAAACAGCCATAGGATTATTAGTCAACTATATAAATTCAAGGGTTACAGTCATCACTGCTTAATTTTTATAGTGAGATGTCATAGGTGTGAATGATATTACCTGACATGGGCCCCATGCACACCGTGACAGTAGGTTCAAGTAATGCCTCACTGATTACATCCAACAAGACCCAAAACTGGTCTATGGTTTCCTGTGTTCCCATTGAAAGGACATGTGATCTAGGATTTTAAGCTTGTTTGTTCCTATTGAAGCAGAACCAAGTCTGCTTTGAATATAGTTGGTAATTGTCCATAGAGACCTAATAAACTCCTACTTCTTTGCAAATCAGTTACCACCTCCTTTGAGGTGTCTGTAACCTCCCCATGGTTTGCAACTGGAATTGTGGTCCCAAACCAATGATGCTTTGCATACTAAATCATAGTTTGGAAGCGATAACTCTTTTAAGCCCCTCCCAAGCTGCAAATCAGTATGGGTGGCAAAACCCATTTTACAAGTCTGAAAAACATTTTCTTTGAGACTCAAATATTTATTACATTTTACCTTGGTCAATGACAATATTTTACACTCGTTACAACAACAACATAATTTTAAATGTCGACTACTCAGAATTTTTTACTGGCAACAAATGTGCTCCACCTTAAATCACTGTAATAATACATCAAAACAGAAATGCCTTTGTAACATGGAAAAAAGGGAAAAGGACAAAGATAAATTAAAAAATATTAAAGTACATGGAACACAAGGAAGAGAAAAAAGAATCTCAACACACATCATACATTCTCTCAAAATAACCATTTTCAATCCATATAAATTCACCTAATTCTATGCTAAATAGACATGGATCATTCAGAACATATAGATTCAAGGTGTGAATCTTTTAAAAAATGGAAACGTTGTTTATCATTCATAAGGTGCAGCTCGCAACATGAAGGATAGCCTTCCAGAATGACTGCAGATGAGGTCTGACAGTATATTAAGGGAAAGGTAGTATCAAGAGGGTGAGGGATGTTGCAGGAGTAGGGGAATGAGAATTTAGATCCATCCCTACAAATGCAGTTACCCCAATAGAGCCATAAACTAGCTCATGACTTGAGATTATGTGCCCATTCCCCAACCAAGTGGGTCCACGTCAGTGGATGTTGTCATTGTTCTATCCACTATCAAAATATTGGGACAATAACTTCAGATACACAGTTGTCCGGTCCTGAAATCTGTAGACATTAGGACACCATAAGAGTGTGCGTTTGTGTAGACTGGGCTCAACTTTGAACATCGTGTGGGTCTCTAGCCATGATTTGATTTTGGATTTGTATTATTGGGTTATTAGTCAATTTAGCTGAGGTCTTTGCAGCATACAGTGGGGAAAACCCATCTTTACTACCTAGTACATATTTTTCTAGGGCCGCCCACAGGGGAGGTTAATCACTTCTTGTTAGCTTGAGTACTGGCAAAGACTAAAGTAAATGGCCAGCAAGGTAATCATTTGCATAGCAAAACACTATGATTTAAATCTTTATGCATTTAGTGACCTATAATGCAATGACTGACATTGATAAGTATCAATCAAATCTTTGATGTCACAGGTCTTCCCAGAAAAATCATCAGTAATGAGGAAACAGGCATACCAGCAATTTAATTAGAAAAAGTTGATTTGTATTAAGAGCTATCAAGGGGTTCTATGAACAACAAATAGACGCACAGATCTATCAAGCATATCTTTTGAATATATCCCAAACATAGATTGATGGTGGCAGAAGTGTGTATTCCACTCTTAGTACAATGAACATTCCAGGGAATGCATTCTTGTATTATTTGGTATGTTCCAATGACGATTAATCTATCCAACAGTATTGGAATTTTCATCAACGTTTTGGTATCCTGTTGTATGAATACACAAGGCCATCCTCAGGACTAAAGGTAGTGAGTAGTTAGTGTAGGGGAGCCCTGTAAAGATTTTTACACTAGTTGGTGAATGAGCATAATAGTAATGAGACGTGTAATATTGCTTTTAGGAGAAATGTCAAAACAATGGTTGTTTCGGTGTTAAGGAGTGAAAGGTTCTCTGGAGGGGAATAACTACATACAAACTGCAATGTTTCTTTTTCAAAATAATATAGTTACTGTAATTGCTTTATGACATGGACTACAGGCCACTGAATCAGTCAATGTCATACTTGTGACCGAGGGAATGTTTTCACTAAGGAAATAACGGAGTCATGTCCGATCTGAAATCTTAGCCCTTTTGTATGGTCTATAATTCCAGGTGCAGAGGGATAAATTATGAAACGGTCCAGAGCACGGGTCTCAACCCTGTGCAATTACAGTTACTTCTGTTCGATGAAAATCATTGCAAGCTTTTAACATTTCTACTGTGGTAATAGTGACCACATCAGACAAGCTTACATTAGCGGCTACAATATACTATACTACTAGCAGTGATCACCTCAGTGCATCAGACAGGGTTGCCAGCAGTAATGCAAGAATTGCTTTGTCAACATGGAATGCATCTACATGGGTAATACAAAATAGCCTTACATGCAAAGCCCCTGGCATGAAAGAAATGATAATATTCTTACGTATCCTCACATGGTTTATCACTCACAATCAGATTTATCTATGTTTTGGAAATCCAACAATTTTTCTCCAAACATCAGCTCGTGAGTAACGAAAATGCACACGTTTGTCTTGAATACCCAATGCATACATACATTAAATCAACCATGATAAATGTTCTTATACAGTAGGCTGTAATGCACAAAGGAGAGCCACTTACAGGTAGCTGGAGAGCTACCATTCACACTTGATCTACTCGCTGGAGAAACCTGGCCTAGAAGCATCAGCTTGGCTGGTTAAACTTTGTTAATTGCGTTCAAGAAGACTAATTTGCACACATCGAAGGGCCCTTCTTAGCCTCTCCAGTCAAAATATCTGGCAGCCAGTTTCCTAGGATTTGATGATTTCAGCATAATCATAGATGTGTAGCCTTACCTGTGCCAATATTAAGTTCTCCAAGACATATTTATGAATGGGTTACTGGAATTATACTTTTTGGTATGCCAAGAACCCAAAGTTATTTTCTTTAATGACTGAAATACGTAGAATTTCCAAAAAGATTAGGAGATAAAATGCTCAACACAAGAAGGAATGAAAACTATAATCTAGGAGCAGCTGAATTTCATGCTGCCACTCAACAACATTGTATTTTGTCAGAAAACCAACTGAAAGTGTAGTGGTCTATCCAAGGTCTGGATATCTAGCAGTAATGGGTATTTGCAGGCTGAGGCCCCCAAACCTAACTTTTGTTATGGTAAAATGTGAGTTTACTTCATTGATCCTCTGTATATGGTGCAATGCTCAGTTCTGTTTTTGTATTCATTTCAGTAAGTCAAAGACTTCTTTTGGTGCAATTTTCTGACTTAAGAATACTGGTTTATGGACTTCTTTCTCAGAGACCAGAATGCCGCCGCAGAAGTCCTTACCCTTGGCTGTGATATGTGGAAGAAGAAGCTTGTACCCCTCATTTGTTAAAGGTCTGCGATCCTGAGTAAACAATTCTCGAAATTCTCTATTTGGTTTTACTCTAACATAGCAAAAAAGAGGTGTAAAGAAACGGAGGTATCAAAAGGTTGTAGTATAAAAAAATTACAATGTTATGAGCTGGAAGAATGGAGTAGAATGAAAGATCAGTATGAAAACCTCGAAGTGAGCTTCAGTGGATATAATTTGTCATGTGTACTGTAAGAACAAGGGGATTAGGGACAAAAACTATTTCAGGTCATGAATGTACTTTGGACATAATTAAATGGTGATATGCACTGAGCTGATGTACTATGACATAAACACAGTCTAAATCATAACCTTTGTTGTCAGCGCATTCCAAAACTTGTAGAGTGAAGTGCAAAACACAAGGGGCCAGAGTTACAAGGCCCTAGCCCCTCTTTGCGCCCCACTAACATCTTTTTTTTTTACGCTAATGTGGCTCAAGGAGGCATTTTTCGCCGCACTATATTTACAAAGTGGTGCAATGTATGCATTGCGCCACTTTGAGACACCCTTGCACCACATTATGCATGTGTCAGGCATAATATATGCAAGGCAGGCATTCCAGAGTTAGGAGGCCTTCAAAAACGACACAGTGAAATCTGCAGGATTTCACTGCACCATTTTGGCCCTCATTTTAATCAATTTGCCTAAACTAGCGTCAACATTTTTGATGCTAGTGCAGCAAAGCGCCATCAAGAATTTTGACAGTATTGGCTTAACGTGCACCATGGTGCACTGTATTGTAAATATGGTGCATTCATGGTGTTGTTAGGTGGGCAGGGGAGACTCAAGAAAACCGGCACATCAGCACTGATGCACCAGTTTCTTGTAAAAATGTCCTGAAGCTCTTAGACTTTCGTCCTCTTTCTTTCTCATGTGCCATAACCAAATATTAATATCTCCGAGCAATGTCACTTTAGTCAATTCATATGGTAGAGATAAAACCAAATTCAGTAGATCCGTTTCAAAGCATGAGGAGAGTTTCCATTTCATTGGTTGATAGATAATAGTTTACATAAGGGAACCAGTTTTAATTTCCAAACAATGCTTTCCTGAAAATACAACATATTGGGGGTCATTCTGACCCCGGCGGGCGGCGGGAGCAGCCCGCCTGGAGGGAACCGCCAGAATCCCGCTGCGCGGTCACAAGACCGCCGCGGGTATTCTGGGTTTCCCACTGGGCTGGCGGGCGACCGCCAAAAGGCCGCCCGCCAGCCCAGTGGGAAACAGCCCTCCATGAGGATGCCAGTGGAGGATGTGCGACGGGTGCAGTGGCACCCGTCGCGAATTCCAGTGTCTGCAAAGCAGACACTGGAATTCAAAGTGGGGCCCTCTTACGGGGGCCCCACGACACCCCTCACCGCCATCCTGTTCCTGGCGGTCGGAACCGCCAGGAACAGGATGGCGGTGAGGGGGTCGGAATCCCCCATGGCGGCGCAGCAAGCTGCGCCGCCATGGGGGATTCCCAGGGCAGCGGAAAACCGGCGGGAGACCGCCGGTTTTCCTGGTCTGACCGCGGCCAAACCGCCGCGGTCAGAATGCCCTGCGGGGCACCGCCAGCCTGTTGGCGGTGCTCCCGCATCCCCGGCCCCGGCGGTCCTTGACCGCCGGGGTCAGAATGACCCCCATAGTATGGTAACTTCCATACATTTAAAAAAAATTTAAACCTCAAGCAAAACACTTATCTTTTACAAAAATATGACCTTTATCACAATAAACTAGGTGGTGAAGTCAATGACTGGGCTGGTCATCCCGTTTTGCTCATGTATGCTTCTGTTACTGCTACAAGGCTCAAAGCAAAGTCTTTTGTTGCTTTGTAGTCCAGTAATAAAATGTATTGAACATTGTGTTGCATTTTTCTGCACATCCTAACCCAAAACATACAGTAATAACATGTTCTAAAAATATTGCAAAAAGAAAACTGAAATTACTAAATTTGGATAAGTGTCTACTCTGCTTTAATTGCAATCCTAAATAATTCCAGGGCTAAAACTCACAAACCGAATCAAAAGGCCCCATTAGTATGACACCAGAATATCAGCCTGTTGGAGTCAATACCCAACAATCTATAACTAAATAGATGATAGTCAGAAAAGTGTATCTGTCGCACAATATTTTGGTAATGATATTCTGGCCACCACAGAAGGAAACGTGTAGTGGTTCGCAGAAGAGCAGGACACAATTGGCAGTTTCTGCAGTTCCCTCCTCTGACTAGTGCATTTTACAGCAATGTCTCAGCCTTGAATAGCACAGAAACTTCAAAAGCTTTGCAACATATTTGCGTGAAGTCACAGATTAAGGAATGGATATAAACAATTTTAAGGATTTTACTACTGCTTGCAATATAGTGAATATTATTAATTAGATCTAGAAAGTGTATGTCAGGACCAAGACCCTACACTGGGTATGCTATCCTTCCAAAACTGGATGATCAAGCAAAAAGGACACTGGTCGGAGAACTTTGTCATCTTTGAATGTGCTACAAGGACCAGGCTTTTATGGGCAAAACTGGTCAAAGTGTGAATGCGACAGTAGCACAACACTGGGCAATGCTGACCTGTACAGGATGGTGGCAAAGGGTAATCCATTAATTGAGAAAGCATGTCTTAAAATGCAAACATACACTCAGATGATTCTATAGCATGTTTTTGAAATGTGTGGTGGTATGATTGCATGTAAAGTGTAATATATAGCCCAAACAGAAAACATAACATCATGCAAATAATACTGTCAGACTTTGAAGCATGGTGATTGCAGCATCATGCTATGGGAGCGTCTCCCACTGTCTGTGACTGTGGTGCTGGTCATATTAAGATGGATGAGAATGGAGCAAACGTCTGAAAACTTCTCACAGAAAGCCTGCTGTCTCTGCAGAATAATCTGAAACTGGTACTGATGCTCATCGTTCAGTAAAAACAACAAACCAAAGCACACAGCCAAAGGTACCCTGAATTGGTTAGGCAATAAGATGTATATGTTCTTTAAAGGCCCAAAGACTGGACCAAAACCCAAAATATATCACATTTCCCACTTGCTCTGATCATGTGGTTTACATATGCGCTGGCTTTTTCATGGGGTAGGGTGAGGGAAGCTGTGGAGGGGATGTGGGAAGGGTTTGTTTTCCTATCTTGTGTGAGAATTGTATACTCCCACGTCAGAAATAACAAGCATTTTCAATGGAATGGGTCTCGCATTTGTTCGAGTTAGAGCTATTAGCGCTATAAAGCAAAAAAAACGCAGCGCGATCGAGCTGCGTGGAAAATAAACAGATACAGTAGTCCGGACTCCAGACTGAAAATATCGAGCCTCGTATGTTTTTGGTACTTTACCGGTGCTGTGTAGGTGGGCTAAACACCGGAAAAGGCATGACGTATGCATGCCTTTCACAAATGAAAGCAAGTGGATCTTAAAAGGCAAGCCCACGAACCAATGTAAGTGACTGACGTGGCATGGGCGTGGTTTGAAGCCCAAAAAGAGATTACTGAATGGACGGAGCACTTTGTGCTCGCCCATAAAAATGCAGAATAAGGCTTGAATGCTATTTCAGCCTCATGCGATTTTTCTGGCCAAAATTAATTGCTGAGAAAACCATGTTTAGCTCTCCAATCACTGAGAAAACGGGTGAGAAAAAAACAAACATTTAATAAAATAATGAGTTACTTTGCTGCTGTATAACTTGTAATCAGGGTCATACGTGGAGTATGGTGTTTAAATGAGGCCTAGAATCTTGATTTGAATAAAGAACAATCCGATGCTCTGGCTCAACAAAATGAGAAACGGCGCAAGGATCACAACCCAATAGCTAAGGTGTGGACTCTGCAGAAAAAAGGGATCTTTACATCCGAGTGCGCAAAAGTACGGATTATATCATCCAAAAAGTCTACAATTTGAAAGGCCCTGAAATGGTGCTTTTGTTAAATAGATGTTCAGATTCTAATCATACACCAACGCAGTTTTCCTGTTCCACACCACTTAAATGTGAATGTTCTCTTTGGAACGTTTCCTCTAATTTCGATTTTTTAAATTTCTTTAGGTGACAAAGTTGCAACGCACCCTAATTTCAGTTTTTTGGACCACAGTTCATACTTTCACTAAAAATATTTGTAAGAAATCAGTTTTTCTCAAAAAATGTCCACGCATCAATCCATGATGCTGATAGAGCCTGAAACTTAGTGGTGTCTCTCATGTCACAAAAGTCATCAGAATATGACAGTTCTGCCTCAAATTCAGAGCACTAACAGTTTAAAACTTTGAAAGTTGCATTGACACTTTATGAATGTGCTTTTTATAATGCAGAGTTTGATTTAGGATTAAAGTGGTATTAAAATGTAATATAGATTTGAGACTACTAGAATATGTTGAAACGATATTGAATTGCAAGTGATTACTGATTAAAATATATGTGTAAAAATAGAAGGAATGTAGTACTCTGCCACATCTATTGAAATGCTATAACAGAGTTTGTGCGCATTTAAATTGAATATGATATACATATCATTGAAGTATTATTAATGTTGAATTTATAAGTGTGCATATTAAATGTGTTTTAGTAAATCATATTAATTATATGTATTATTGAAATGTTCTTGTGTTAGCACAAGTGAGGCCTGCAAGTCCTGTTTCGTGATTGTGGGAAAATTGCTGATTTATTTTTAAAACATGAATTCAGATTTTGCTCCCAGCAGAAGCCTAGCTTTTGGTAATATACCTCATTGTTTAAACATGGAGAGGTTGTATTTAGTGGCCTCGGAATCGGAAAATTGTGGAACATGGACTGCCAACTTGTATAATTGTTTCAATCTTGCGTGGAGTCAAACAGAGGAAAATGTTCTCATGGAAGACTTGGGAAAGAATGCATATGTTTCAACTTGTAGTCATGGATCGATTATTATTGGATGATGCCCCTTTAACATAACATGGACTGATCCCCCTGGTGAATCAAATTGTTTTAGGAACTTTGATATTACAATGTGTTTTTGAACTTTGATCAGATTCATATCCAGAGTCAGAGAAGAGAGACTGTAGACAGCCTTGAAACTGACAGGTCTCCAGATGCCTTTTGACCTGAACTTTTGCTGAAGAAGAATCCTTGTACGTTGAACCCTTGGAGAGGTATATTCCTCTCTGCCGTGCCCTCGTCCTTAGAGATGTCCTATTGAGACTAAGGGCCAGATGTAGGAAAAAGGGAAATTGCGACTTGCAATTTGCGAGTCCGTGCGACTCGCAAATTGCAACTCGCAATTTGCCATGCAGAAAGGTGTCTCAGACACCTTCTGCGACTCGCAATGGGGTCGCAAAGACCCACCTCATTAATATTAATGAGGTGGGTCGCAGTTTGCGACCCCATTGCGAGTCTGGGCACTAACGGGGATGGTGGCCTGCTGGAGACAGCAGACCACCATGTCCGTGACTGCTTTTTAATAAAGCAGTTTTTTTTTCTATCTGCAGCCCGTTTTCCTTAAAGGAAAACGAGCTGCACTTAGAAAAAAAAAAAAAAAAACTTTTGTTTCGGTATTTTTCAGAGCAGGCAGTGGTCCATAGGACCACTACCTGCTCTGAAAAATTGTTTTTGTGATCATTCACAAAGGGGAAGGGGTCCCATGGGGACCCCTCCCCGTTTGCGAATTAGTTACCATCCACTTAAAGTGGATGGTAACTGCGAGTTCATTTGCGACCGCTTTTGCGGTCGCAAATGAACTTGCATAGCGTTCCGAGTCGCAAATAGGAAGGGAACACACCTTCCTATTTGCGAGTCGGAAACGCATTTTGCGATTCGGATCCGACTCCCAAAATGCATTTCTGCATCGCGGAGAGGCTTTTGTGCCTCGCAAACGGCGTTTTTCGCCGTTTGCGAGTCGCAAAACCCTTCCTACATCTGGCCCTTAGAATTTTCCCTTCAGGTGACTCTTAACGGAGCCCCTAACATGCTGATGATATCCCTTTTAATCTATCTTTTGCCCACCCTAGTTAGAACCTGTCTACCCGAGTTTTCCTTTTTCCAAATTATTTTTCTCGTTTCTGTCCTTTTTGACTTTTGCCCACATGTGTTCATCCCTATACATGCTAGTCCCTAATTCGGCTGTGGCAGAGAAGTCAGTTTGCTCATGAAAAACTGTTAATGTCTATTGAAACTGATTAATGTATGACCAGCCTTGCCAAAGCTTATTATCTCTGCCACAAGTGATTCTGTCGGTGTTTTGTATTTTGGCTATCGAATGTTAAGTTTTGTTAATGTTAGTTCGACTAAATTTCTTTGGTCACCTTGGGCAACCCCTGGTGATAATATATCAATAATTTCATATGGAGAATAATCTACATGACTTTAATATTGAGTTTGTAATAAAACTCCTTACCCTTATTCCCAACTTTAAATTTCTTTGTGTGGCCAAATGCGTCACACTGTCTAAAATCATTCCATGGTATTTAGAATTTGTATTTAGAATCCCCACCAATTAAGAATCACCTGGTCTTGCTCTTTCCGTTGTATATTATTACTTATGAGAATACAGGTGAGGGCACTACTAACCAATGCAAGTACCACACAGTCATTCTTCACAAAGCCTCTCCTGTTTTAGGTGTGAACACTGCTGAAAGAGAAAGTGTAACCAAAAACATTCTAAACCATAAACAGTTCTGAAGATCTGAAGGAAATAATGCCTTGTGCCCTAACTGTTGCCAAAACAAACTGTAAGCGTGGTTTACCTGAAACAGCACAACAACTGAGGACTGGAATATAGATTAAATCTGGCATTCTTTCAAACAATAACAAAGTACCTTTAAAAAGTAGCCAGTTAGAATTTAATGGCCTCTATGCCTAAACCAAAAGGAATTTAATATCATCTAACGTCACTGTGTCAAATATCGTTTCTTGTTGTGACCTGTAACTTGAAAAAAATACATCTAATTTATGCATAACTTGTAGTAGTCTGAGACATCAATTAATAATAAAATGAATATTCTGTTTTTATGCAGTGCTTATTATTAATAGTTCCACCATTTCTAAGCTGTTTATAATGTGTAAGTATTACTCAACTTGATGCTAATCGTGTTATTGGTGGATGAAAGGATAACTTGGATTTATGAGGATTTAGACTCAGAACAGCATAGTACACCAACGTCAGTGGAGAGTATTTAACTTGGTAAGTCGTCATCAAAAGAAAACAAAGCAAGCATCTTCGGTAGTTGTCATTTGGTAAATAGAAATTAATGTCTTAAATAGCACAGGTGTATACTTTCATTGTGCCACCAATGCAATATTTTTTGCACAAAAGAAAATGGAATTTTAGGTTTACTCACCTAAGAATACACCACAACGGATATTCAGTTAAAATGGGAGATATTCTACTGTGCTGCAGGGTAGGGCATCACAACTGGTAGCATCATCTAGGCATGTTGTTTAGGACAATAATGACACGTCTACATCGGAAACCACTTAGTCTCTCCGTAGTTTCTGCATGGACTAGGTATTCTTACCCTGGAAACATTATACCCCTTAATTGATACCTTTTACGCCCCTAGGAGACCACAGAACAATATATTGATGATTCAAAAAGTTCAGTTTACTTCTAGCGAAGAGTGAATAAAACAATGGCCATGATTTAGAGTGTGGCTGGCAGACTACAGGATGTTACTTCCACACTATGATGAACTACTGCTGGCCAGATTTGGGGATGACGGCTAGCCCGGCGGGTATCTATGTACATTAAAAGGAACCACAGTCCCTGAGGTTCCTTTCAGTGTACTAAAGGTTTGGTGGACTACCACCATAGATTTTGACACTTGTTCGCAAAACTTTTAACATTTTTCAAAAAAATTAAATGCCCAAGCGGGTGTTTTTAAAAAAAACAAAATGACATCCAGTCTAAAAATGTTACATAAGCAGGAATCACTGTGACTTAAAGCACTATTATACTTTCATTGTGCCACTAATGCAATATTGGTTTGAAAAAAAGAAAATTTAATTTTAGGTTCACTCACATAAGAAGACACCACAATGGATATTCAATTAAAATGAGAGACATTCTACTGGGTTGCAGGGTAGGGGCTTCACAACTGGCTGCACCATCTAGGCATGTTGTTTATGACAAAAATGCCACATGTCTGCATCGGAACCCCCTAAGTAACTCCATAGTCCTTGCATGGACTAGATATTCTTACTCTGGAAACTTTTTACCCCTCAATTGATACTTTTTGCGCTCCTATCAGACCACAAAAAAATATATTGATGATTACAATTGCTCAGTTTACCTATAGCGAAGATTGAATAAAACAAAGGGCCTGATTTGGACTTTTGCTGGCTGACTACAGGACATTACTTCCACTCCATGATGGACTACCACTGACCAGATTTGGAGATGACAGCCAGCCCAGCGGTTATCTCTGTACATTGAAGGAACCACTGTCAGGGTCACGGAGGTTTCTTTCAATGTACTGAAGATTTAGTGGACAGCTGCCTTCAGTTTTGATGCTTATTCCCCAAACTTTTAATATTTTTTTGTTTTTCAAAAATAAATACCCAAGTAGGAGTTTTTTTTAAACAGAAAATTACACACACTCTAAATACATTACACAACCAGGAAGTACTGTGACTTATAGTGCTAGTGTATACTTTCATTGTGCCACTAATGCAATATTGTTTTGTAAAAAAGGGAAAAAGAAATGTTACGTTCATTCGCCTAATAAAACACCACAACGGACATTCAATTAAAATGGGAGAGATTCTTCTTTGCTCCAAGGTAGGGGCGTCACAACTGGCAGCATCATCTAGGCATGTTGTTTATGAAAAACAATGTCATATGTCTACATCAGAATACCCTAAGTCTCTACATAGTTCCTGCATGGACTATATATTCTTACTGTGGAAACTTTATGGGCCATATGCACGAACACTTTTTCCCATAGAGACAGAATGGGTAAAAACCTTTGCTACATCTGGCCCTATATCTCTTAATTGATACCTTCCACGCTCCCAGCAGACCACAGAAAAATATATTGATGATTATAATAGCTAAGTTTAGCTATAGCGGAGAATGAATAAAACAAAGGTCCTGATTTAGAGTTCAGCTGGCGGACTACAGGACATTACTTCCACACTATGATGGACTACTGCTGACCAGATTTGGAGATGACCGCCAACCCAGTGGTTATTTCTATACATTGAAAGGAATCATGGAGGTTCCTTTCAGTGTACTGAACGCTTGGTGGACGGCTGCCATCCTTTAAACTTTTAACATTGTGATGCTTGTTCGCCAAACTTTTAACATTTTTTGTTTTTCAAAAATAAAGGTCAGAGTGTTTTTTTTTTTTTTAATAAAAAGGAAAAAATGACACCCAGCCTAAATAAATTACATTCTGCCCTCATATGTATCAACCCTTAAGAGGGTTAAAAAAGCTACTCAAGACAAAATAAGTGGAATAAGCAGTTTAATAAATTAATACAACTCAGCTCACACCCCCGAGGGGCTGAAGAACTACGTAATTTAATCAATTATATTTCACTGGCTAACGAAAGGTCAGCATGTTTGTTGGAAAAATTCAAAGCAACAGAAAATAGCAAATTGTGGACATAATGGATAAAGAGCCTTAATTCCCACACACGCCTACCATGGTAAGAGAAAGTGTGGTAATTTTGGGGTCTCTCTTAAAACGCAGCCACCGAATTTAATATTATGCAGCAAAGAGTCCTACGTATAGCTTGCAGCTAGTGATCAGGATGTCAGAAATGTTCATAACCGTGGGCCATTCCAAAGGGTTCACATGCCTCAGATATCATAGTGGATACCCATCTCTAGCTGCTGATGTTTATTGAAACTGATCATGGAGCACCTAGGAATCCTAACAGGCAGGGCCTTGAGAAAAGCAAGCATATACAGTTCTCAGGTAAAAAGTGAATGCTGCAGTCAGCAGCCTCTACCACTTACAGATCATAACTTACAGAGAAGAAGAGTTATGCATGGAAACACTTGCTGTCTGGTAACAGCGGCTGATGGGTTGTTGAACTCTGCATAGCCCAGCACTGTTTTCGTCATTTGCACCTATTATTTTCCTTAAAGTTAATTTCCATTGCTTTACCTTGCCTCAAAATGGAACGCTTCTTCTCTCCCCTTGCTACTATATTCTCATTGATAGGTAGGGTGAGAATAGAACAGACAATAGACACAGGCACCAAAATAGAAGTGACCCTCATTAGTGAAATACCTATGCAAAGTGTCCCATTTTGCAAATTCGAGAAGTTTTGAATTTGTAAGGGCATGTTGTATAAGTAATTTGCAAGGCATGAACGGCTGCATAGATTTGAGTTTGCTGCAGGCAATATTTGTTTTAATATCAGGGAAATAAACAGAAACAAAGTCTCCGTAGACCGTAAAACAGGCCCACAAACAGCGAGAAAACTGGCCCACGATTGTAGCTTCAGATCAGCACTCAGGCACTGCCTGATTGCCCTATACGCCAGCCCAACTCTCGTCTTATTGGAACAAACCACAATTGATATTCAGCTCCTCTATAAATTCCTGGCCAGTGTAGGACAAATTACACCCTGCATGTTTATTGCTGCCAGAAAGCTATCACCTAACTGTTGTATTATTGCTTTACATTTGCATTTCTAGCTGCTATGTGTCTCATAACCATTCTCCACTTAAAAGGAAAGGCTGGCTCGATAAAACAACATTCTGCCTGTACATACTAACACCCAGAAATAAAGCTTCTGGTTATTCATTCTCCCTCTCTCTCGCGTGCACATGCTCTCTCTCTTTCTGTCTCTCTCTCTCTTTTCCATTTCCTTCTCTTTCTCTGTTTCTCTGTGCAATATGCAATACCAAGGACGCATGCAGTGTGTGGTATCACTGTTATTGTGTCTTAACATTGTACAGCACAACTCTAGAATATTCTCATACAGTGTGAACAGAATAGGATGGAGCTGCTAAATATCACACTGACAAAGTATACTGTACACAACCAACACGCTTTGTTAAAGCCAAAACGTCTGCCACATAACAAAAGGAAAATGGGTGCTTCCATCCATGCAGTATTTCGTCTATTTATATACTTCATCATCACTCATCCATACACTGAATCCCTTATCCTTGCACTTGCTTATCTGTTCTTCTTTCCACTGAGTCAATAATGCATCCATCCACTGGCCCATCTACAATTCCACATACACGCATCCATTGAAAAGTGCCTTCATCAACTCCAACAGCTTTGCAGCTAGGGGTATCAGAGTTCTTTAAGTAGTGTGTGCCAGTCTGTGACAGGTGTAAGAGCGCTGTTGGTAGTATGTGACTCTAGTCAGTCAGCATTTATGGTGTTTTGTTTTCACAATATAAGGGCTTTAAAGTTACCATTACATTTTCATTAAAACCATGGCAAAAGCTGCACTTTGTACAAAGAATATTTCTTAGTCTTGAAACAGTGCTTCAGCAATCACCCACAAGTTGTGTTTTCTTTTTTCTCTTGAGAACCTTGATGGGCTGTTTTCCCTAAAAAGGCTGCCAAAAGATGGAAGGGACTTAGGGCCAGATGTAGGAAAGCTTTTGCGCCTCGCAAACAGCGAAAAACGCCGTTTGCGAGGCGCAAAAGCCCTTACATGGTGCAGAAACACATTTTGCGAGTCAGTACCGACTCGCAAAATGTGTTTCTGACTCGCAAATAGGAAGGGGTGTTCCCTTCCTATTTGCGACCGCATCACGATGTAGAGTTGATTTGTGACCGCGAAAGCGGTCGCAAATCAACTCGCAGTTACCATCCACTTGAAGTGGATGGTAACTCATTCGCAAACTGAGACACCTTTCTGCATAACATTTTGCGAGGTGCAAATTGCGAGTCGCTAGTACTCGCAATTTGCACCTCGCAAAATGTTTTCTTCCTACATCTGGCCCTTAATGACCGGGTTGTCTATTGCTTTATCTTTGAGAACATTTGCCTAGTGGGTCTGGCAGGAAACCCCCAACCCACATAGATAACTGAACAGCCCACTGCATATGCTACTCAGTCATTACTTTTTGTTGTGGTGGCCATCTTTGGAGTAGATAATCCATGGTGCATCATGTTGCATTGCACCATCCCCGCTGCTGCTGGCACACACTGAATGATATGTTACTGCTGTTTTTTCAGCAGCAACCAAAACTGAAGCTGTTGGAGCCTGTGTTGCCACGGAATGTGGAGCGGAGGAATAAGTACAGCATTAGGCCAGATTTCTTTGAGAGCAGAGAACAATACCAATGCATCTCTATGTTTGCAGTCCAAGTTGCAAAGGAGAAACGGATCCGTAAGTCAAAAGGTAACAAGGGGCTACCGAGCTCCAACTGTCATAACTGTTTTTTGTAACCTCTGCAGTCATGTGGTACTTTACTATTGGACTCAAACCGTGTGTCGACACACGTATTTTACACTTGACTCTCAGGGTAGTGATTCTGAGCAGTCAAAGTCTTATTTAGGGAGGTGGCATGGATTACAAACTCAGGAATCTGCAAAGCACAAACTAATGCTTATTAAAGCAATGGCTATCAAGTGCTTTTAACCTTGAAGAAAAGGGGTTTACGTTCATACACAGCATAATATTGAACATAAATTCAAAATATACACAAGGAAAAAGAGACCTTTCTAGTCCATCCTGAAAAAGAGATCATTGTAAAATGTAATAAGCAATGTAAAGACTCTTCATTTGTTGACATGGTAATCGCAATGTAAAACCCTTTCCTAATGTACTTGTCAGAGAGTTTACAATGTAAAATCTCTTCCTATTAGATTTGTCAGAGAGCCCAAAATGTAAAACACTTTAATACCGCATTTTTCCCAAGATTGAAGCATGCAAAGCCCCTCCTTCTTTATTTGACACAGGTCAGTGTTGCCAATGTCTCGATCACTTATGAAGAAAGGATCTATTTCATAGCTGGTCTCGCATGACAGTTACCCAATCAAATGTCAATAACAAGAAGATAAAAAAAGAGGGGATCCAAATGTGAAATCTTTTTACTGCTTTTTCATTGTTTTTTGTGTACATGAACTTCAGCTGACAGTTAAAATTGACTCTAACTAGACCTAAATATTTTCTTCTTAGTCCAACTAATACAAATCTCTCGGATACAGTGGCACCAATGGATCTTTTACTCAGGAATTTTATCCAGCGATTTACCTCCGTTTATTCAGATATTTAGCTCTTAGCCAATAGCTTCAAGGATCAGTAGAGCACATTGCAGAGAACAATATTATTATATCATGTTGAACATGAATTTTTGATAGTGGGGGGCAAAATTGACAGGGGATTATAGAAACCATGACTTGATGAAGAAAATTGGTGCAAAATGTTTTGGAAAATAATATGCAGTCAGTTTTAACATATTTATATTGTGAGGCAGCATGATAGCAAAATTAACAGTGTGAACTGCAGTCATACTTTTGTTGCAGACCATTAAGTACACAAAAAGCACAGCACTTATCGTTTGTCCAAACACAAAATGAGTTTGTGTAAGTCTTGAACAAGATCTCAATATAATTGAGGCACCAAAGATGAAGTCCTACCGAATTTGTTTAATACATTGTGCTCAGGCGAGTCTATCTATACAAAATATTTATGAATTCAAGAATTGTGAAATGACCTTTTTGAAGCACTAAACAGGAACATAGTAGGAGTAATTTTTTAATTCACAAAAGATGACCTTTTGAAGCCTAAGTCAGGATCATAGTAAGAGTAATTCCTAAGGCCCTCATTGTGATATTGGCAGTCAGGTGACCGTCACGCCGGCAATTGCAGTAGTACCATTGCCAGGCTGGTGGTAATGACTGCCAAATTATGACAATGGTGGTGATCCCTCCATAGACAGCCAATGTACCACCCCAACCGCCAGTGCGGTACGGCCACTGACCATGGTGGTAGCCACCTACAGGCTAGCAGCAGACAAGGATCCGCCCACCAAATTATGACATAGCAGACCACCAGGAATTCCGGGACACAGATGAGTCCGCGGCCGCCCTGGAACCCGAACTGGAAGTATTCCCAATGCTATAGCACGTGATGGCCGTCAAGGAGCACCAACACCAACAAAGACGATGACGGTGAGTACAGCCGCACAAGAGAGGGAGGGGAGAGTGACACATGCACAACACACATCAAACACACATCTCACACACCCAGAACAATCTGCAGAGTAAATCAACAGCAATGTAACCCAGGAGCAAAGAAAGCCTGGACACATACCTGTTGTCCAATGACTGTAATTAGGTGGAAACAGCAACCTCAATTGTTAAAAGAGATATATACATATGTACAGAAAGGGCCATTGGCCAGTCCAAAGTTTTTAAAGGCCATAGGACAATGTCCAACACCCAACTTGACTCCTGACAGCCTAGGCACTCCACTGGGCAGAGGCATCATGGGGATGGCAGACAGGCACCTCAGGGGGCTGAGGGATGGAGGGGTTGGGGTGGGGATTTTCTTGGGAGGGGAGTCCTTGGGCTTGGGTTTGGGTGGGGACAGGTCCTTGCCCTTCTGGGTGGGGGGTGGAGGAGTGACCTTGGGACGGGGGCTGGAGTGCCACTTTTGTTCCCCTTAGTGGAGGGTAAACTCTTAGGGGAGAAACAGGAGTTGATTGGGAGCTGAAGGGACTGGGCTGCGGGGTACTTTCCTCTTACAGACAGGACGGGGTGGGGGGTGGCGTAGGGGAGAGGTCAAGGGGGAAAAGGAAAAGCTTCTTAGGACTAGTGGGGCAGGGTGTGGGAGGAGCATTGGGAGTGGAGGTAGAGTGAGTGGTTGTAGGAGGAGGAGGTGTGCTGGCCTTGGGAGAAGGTGCATGAACATTGTTCATGTATGAGGTGGATGGTTGTTGGATGTCTGAGTGAGAGCGTTTATGTGTCTTTGGAGGGGGGCAGACAGGGTGGGGGAGGACAAACAGAACGTGTGGATGTTTGTTGTGGTGGTGTCTGCAAGTGAGGTGGGTGTGCTGCATGAGGTGGTGATTGTGGTGGTGGTGACTGTGCATGTGGTGTGCATGTCTGCATGTCTGCTGTTGTGGTGACTGTGGGTGAGGCTGTACAGGCGTTAGGATCTGGGACTGGGACTGATGATGCAGTGCTTGCAAGTGTGAGTGATGATGTGACTGTGAGGGAGGAGGAGGAAGGGGAGACAATGGAGACAGTAGATGTTGTTGTGTGTGCATCTGGTTGTTGGCTGCATGTGTGCGTGTGAAGTGAAGAGTGGTGCCTGTGTTTGTCTGTGCGAGTCCTGTCTGTTGTTCTGTATGCGTGCTTGTCAGACTGTGTGCGTGGGATGGGTTGGGGAGAGGGCTATTGGACTGGGAACAGGTAGTTAAGAGGAGGGATGGAAGAAACAGGGACACTGGCTGCTGTTGGAGAGGAGGCCAGACCCTGAAACGATCTCCGTAGGGCAACCAAGCCCCGTGAATGCCCTCCAGGAAGGCATTGCATTTCTGAATCTGGGATACTAGCCCCTGGATGGCATTCACTATGGTTGACTGCCCTACAGAGAAGGATCTCAGGAAGTCAATAGCCTCCTCACTGAGGTCAGCAGGAGTGCCTGGGGCAGGTCCTGAGGTGCCTGGGGTGAAGGAGACGCCCACACTCCTCGGTGAGCGGGCATGGGCAACTGGATGGGGGGCAACGAGGAGGACGGTGATGGTATGAGGATGTCACAAGATGACAAAGAATGGGTGGGCCCAGTAGGGTCCACCACAACCAGGGAGCTGCCATTGGAGGAGGTATCGGGGTCACTAACTCCAGTGGTAGTTGCCTCTCCCGTGGTACTCTCCTCGCCCTCCAACCCACTGGTCCCCTTAGCATCAGTGGACTCTGCCTCCTGGGAACCGTGGGCTGCAGCACCCCCACTCGCCGGTGCCACAGCTCCCTCGCCAGATGATGCTAATAAACACAGGGACATGAGCACAGGGGTGGGGAAACAAAACAAGAAAGAAGTATGTCAATTCCAAGAAATATGTACATGTTGGGACACATACACTCTCACCCAGCTCAGGCACAAACCGTCAGCAGACATAACACTTGTTTTGAATGTGCCCCTGACTGGTAGGCATGACCCCACAGTAAACTACATTGCAGTCCTGACCCACTACTCTGATACCAATGAGAGATGATGCCAAGCCAACAAATCTGCAAGTTCATGAGGCTACATTGAATTCAATGGGCCAAACAGGGGACCCCTCACAGGCCTACAGATCCTGCCAAAACTAGCTATGACACTATCCCATAGACATGGACGGGGGCAGGACTGCAGGGACACACCTGTCTATGTGCCTGGCACTACTATGCATTCACCCCTTAGCATCTAGAATGCCGGCCATTAGGTTGGTGACGGTCCGATGGGCACCCCTCCCTCGTGGGGGCACCTTCCCCAGCTGGGCCTCTCCGGTCTTCCTGGCCTAGCGCCCCAGGTCCTCCCACCGATTCCTGCAGTGGGTGCTCTGCCAGTTGTAGACCCCCAGGGTTCGCACTTCCTTGGCAATGGCTTGCCACAGTCCCCTCCTCTTCTGGCAGGCGCTGACCTGCATGGGACACACAGAGTAAAGAAACAGACATCAGTGTGGGTGCCCCATACACAAATGCCATGCCCGTTCAAACTGACATGGCCCATGGAGACATACATATGGACAAATTTCAAGCCAAAAACTGCCAGACACACTATGTGTGAGCAGTCACACAGAAAACAAAAATGCATACAAGCATCCAACACATTCACATACATCTAAGGAGGACAAATAGCAACTCACTGGCTCCTCTGGTCACCCATACAGCTTGGCATACAAGGGTAGGACCCCGTCCACCAGCTTCTCCAGCTCCTCCGCAGTGAAGGCCGGGTCCCGTTCCCCTGTGACACGTGCCATCTGAGGGACCAGAGTCAGGACACAGCAGCACACCCAGTGGAGTTCTTCCCTTCCCGTAGTGCAGGAGTCAAGTGTCAAGGGCCTTTCAAAATGGCAGTAGTTACCGCGGCAGTGTGCACCATCACCGCCGGTGGAGATCATGATTGGCTCAGGTTCCCCATTGACAACCATATGCACGGTGGTAGACTCCACCTACCGCCATGATGAGTTACACCAGCGGAATGAAGTCACTTCCACACTACACTACCTGGATGGCAGGAGGCTGCCATTTTGCATCCACCACTCCTCCATGGCCTGGCCAGGGGCCTCATCCATGACCACATTCCCTCTCCCCTTCGTTGAGTACTGACATGAGTACTGGCCCCCACATGTAATCATGTGTAGTGTGTCTACACTGTGATGCCATTATGACTGAGACACCTCACCACACATTAGCCTGACAAAATTACCTCATTGTTTGTGTTTGTGTGCGTTACATATGTGTCGCATTGAAAACATGAATTGCGTTACCATGTGATGCAAGTGTATGTTCAAACTCAAGATGTGTTCCTTCCTCACCCATAGGTATGTGGCGAGGGAAAGCCCCATCTACTTACAGACCCCTGGTAGATCTGGCCACCATGGAGGAATGTCATATCGTCATAACTTACCGACTTAATCGAGCTACAATCCTTGACCTCTGTGCAGAAATGGATCCTGTTCTGAAGCCGGCAAATAGGAATCACCATGCCATACCAACTGTGCAGGTAATATCCGTGCTCCATTTTTTGGCCACAGGCTCATTCCAAGTGACAGTGGGCATGGCTGCAGGGGTATCTCAACCAATGTTCAGCCACATCCTGTCCAAGTTCCTGAATGCATTCGTTCAACACTTGCAAAGTTATGTCCAGTTTCCCCAAAAGGCTGAT
Organism: Pleurodeles waltl; assembly: GCF_031143425.1. Classification (NCBI taxonomy): domain Eukaryota; kingdom Metazoa; phylum Chordata; class Amphibia; order Caudata; family Salamandridae; genus Pleurodeles; species Pleurodeles waltl. Next base: position 935,110,705 of record NC_090445.1, on the reverse strand, counting down.
CTCACCGCCATCAAGTCAGGATTCTATGCCTTTGCAAATATCCCCCATGTGATAGGTGCCATTGATGGTACCCACATAGCCCTCATACCCCCAAGAGTAAATGAACAGGTGTTTCGGAATCGCAAAAACTCCATGAATGCCCAATTGGTGTGCACTGCTGATCAGTACATTTCACATGTGAAAGCAAGGTTCCCAGGATCAGTCCATGATTTATTTGTCCTGAGAAACAGCAGTGTGCCACAAATGATGGAACAACTACAGGGGATAGAGTTTGGCTCATAGGTCAGTGTGACATAGCTGACAGCCAGGCTGTATGCAAGTAAATTGTGTGTGTTTCAACCCTCTTTTGCCCACTTTTGAGGGGATTCTGGCTATCCCAACATGCAATCCTGTGAGGAATCCCAGGACAGATGCAGAAAGGAATTATAATGAAGCACATTGTCATACTAGGAGGGTGATTGAGCATACCATAGGACTCCTGAAAGCAAGATTTTGTTGCCTCCATCTCTCTGGAGGATCCATGTGCTATGTCCCTGACAAGGTGCGTAAGATAGTGGTGGCCTGCTGCATGCTGCACAACTTGGTTTTTAGGAAAGCTATCCAACTTTTGGAAGAGGAGGATGCTGTCCAACCAGACCTGCCACCTCAGAGGAGGGATGAGAGTGATGGTGAAGATGAGGGGATGGACCACCTCCAGGACCCAGCTAATCCAGCTATACTTCCAGTGATTCTCAGGTACATTTCCTATGATGCTGATGGCTTCACTGCATTGTTTCAGGCTGACTTATATAGTAAGTACTGTGGTGTCCTTTACCAGTGATAAGGCCAAATCATGACTGAAGTGGCAGATGCCAGTTAACGCAATGGAATGTACAGTGTGACATACTTCAGACACTACAGACAGTTCAGAGCAGAGTCACTTCCTGGCGCTGGGCTTGGCCTTGGCTGGTGTTTTAGTGGGATGTCTGGGTCAGAGAGAAGGTTGGCAAGGGTGAAGCTGGGCTTCAAGGGTAGGGGTGCTGTGCCCTGTGAGTCCTCTGGCAGCGCAACCAGTCTAGTAGCTACTGCCGGTGTAGAGGGCCGGGAAGTGTTCTGGCTAGTGTAAGGGGCCTGCAGGTGGGTTGCGGACTCAGGCTGGATGTTTGTCTTGCGCAGCAGCACCCCTGCAATGGAGGCCATGGTGGCATTCAGCTGTTTCCATTGCTCCATGTCCTCCTGGCGGTGTGCTACCTGCAGCATCTGATTCTGCTCCAAGGTGGCTAGGATCTGGCCCATCCTGTCCTGAGAATGGTGGTATGCTCCTAGGACCTCAGAAATCACCTCCTGGGCAGTAGCATCCCTTTTTGGGCCACACCCCTGGGCCACTGATGCACTCCCACTGGCCCTAGCCCCCTGTGCCCGTGTCCCCTGCATAGGTCTGACAGGCCCTTCATCATCCTGCCTGTTGGTGGGTGGAGACTCAGGCCTCTGTACATGTTGGCAGCCAGTCCGTGGCCTAGTGACACTGGTGTGGGGTCATTTGGTTAGAGCCGATGGTGGTGGCTGAGTGGCAGGGGGTCAGTGGTGTCCTGAGTGGGGCTTATGGAGGGTGACTGTCCAGGGATGTGGGATGGGCCAGGGATTTCCTCTGTGTCCAGACATCCCTCTGCACTCTCCTGAGTGGGGCCTTCGTCTTCAGGTAGAGGACTGGCACTCCATGACATCTCCGTCCGGGTGGCATGGCTGGTGGTGCCTGTGTGTGAGAGAATAGAGATGTGGGTGTCCTGCACTTTCTTGTCAATTGCGGCACTGGTCAGCAGTAATTGGTGGTTGAATTCCCATGAAGTGGCATGCAAGGTCCCTTCGTGAACATTTTGATGCATTTATTGAGGGGGTGGTGGTGGTGCATTGTGGGTGTTGTAGTGCTACTGGGATTACATGCATGGGTTGGTGACTGTGCACAGGGGGCTGAATGGTGATTTGTTTGGGGAATTGTGGGCATGCAGGTGACTTGGATGTGAGTGTGTGGGTGTTGTGGACTGGGTAGGGGATGGGGACATGGTGGTAGTGGGAGGGATGGGGTGATACATGCATTACAGGTGTGGTGACTGTTAAGGTAATGTAGTTGACTTACCCAAGTCCAGTCCTTCAGTGAGTCCAGTGATGCCCTCCGGGTGCAGGATAGCCAAGACCTTCTCCTCCCAGTCGTTGTATTCGGGGGAGGAGTTGGGGGACCACCACCAGTCTTCTGTACGGCGATGTTGTGCCAGGATGCCATGTGTTAGAAATGGGATCTTTGATTGGCAGTCAGGTTACCCCCTGTCCAAGCAAGGACCCTCTCTCTAGACAGGGTAAAGGAGAATCACCCTCAGCTAACCCCCACTCACCCCCTTGGTGGCCTGGTACGACCAGGCAGGCTTAACTTCAGGTGTAAAGTATTTGTACCAACGCACACAGTAATTCAGTGAAAACACTACAAAATGACACAACACAGGTTTAGAAAAATAGAAAATATTTATGCAAACAAAACAAGACCCAAACAACAAAAATCCACCATACACAAGTCAAGTTATGAATTAAAAAGCAAAAAGAGTCTTGAATCACTTAGTAAACAGTAAAAACACTGTTAGCGTTGAAAAGTACCTAGGTAGCGTCAAAATAACACGCATGGGCGAGTGTGCGTAAAAAAAGGTAAGCGGTGCATCGATTTCTCACCCACAAGCGAGACCGTGCAGCGTTTCTACTTTTCTGGTCATGTCGGTGTGCATCGTTTTTCCTCCCGACAGGGGAGCGATGTGTCGATCTGGGCAGCACTCGGGTCCGGGCAGGCTTTGCATCATTTTTCCACACCCAGCACGGGTTTACGTCGAAAACCCTGCTGCACGGTATCAGCAAAACCGTGCAATGTGTGTTGCGACGTTATCAGCCTCCATCAGCGTGTGTTGCGCATCGTTCTTCCAGCTATGTGCGTCGATTTTCCAGGTGAGGTGCAGGTGGAGCATCCATTTCTGCTGCGAAGCTGGCGGCGTGTCGTTTTTCAGCTGCGCCTCGGAAGATGCATCGATATTTTCCCCGCACGGCAGCCTTTGCATGCATTTTCAGACTTGGGCTGCCAGCTTCACCTTCGAAGGCCCTAGGAACAGGATAGGGCACCACTTGGCAGGGCAGGAGTCTCAGCAGAGAGTCCAGGTGCTGGCAGAAGTCTTTGATGACCCTGAGACTTCAACAACAGGAGGCAAGCTCAGGATAAGCCCTTAGAGACTTCTTCATAAGCAGGAATGCACAACAAAGTCCAGTCTTTTTCCCCTTGCACAGGCAGAAGCAGCAACTGCAGGATAGCTCCACAAAGCACAGTCACAAGCAGGGCAGCACTTCTCCTCAGCTCTTCTCCAGGCAGAGGTTCCTCTTGATGTACAGAAGTGATCTAAAGTCTGTGGTTTTGGGTGCCCTTCTCCTACCCATTTTGGCCTTTGAAGTAAGCCTACTTCAAAGGAAAGTCTCTCTTCTTTGTGAAATCCTGCCTTGCCCAGGCCAGGCCCCAGACACTCACCAGGGGGTTGGAGACTGCATTGTGTGAGGGCAGGCACAGCCCTTTCAGGTGTAAGTGACCACTTCTCCCCTCCCTCCTAGCACAGATGGCTCATCAGGATATGCAGGCTACACTCCAGCTCCCTTTGTGTCACTGTCATGAAAGAGGTGTCAAACTGACCCAGACAGGGAATCCACAAACAGGCAGAGTCACAGAATGGTATAAGTAAGAAAATGCCCAATTTATAAAAGTGGCATTTTCAAACAGACAATCTTGAAACCAACTTTACTAAAAGATGTATTTTTAAATTGTGAGCTCAGAGACCCCAAACTCTAGATCTCTATCTGCTCCCAAAGGGAATCTACGCTTTAATAATTTTTAAATGTAGCATCCATGTAAATCTTTGAGAGAGATAGGCCTTGCAACAGTGAAAACCGAATTTGCCAGTATTTCACTGTCTGGGCATATAAAACACATTAGTATATGTCTTACCTTAAACATACACTGCACCCTGCCCATGGGGCTACCTAGGGCCTTCCTTAGGGGTATTTTACTTGTAAGAAAAGGGAAGGTTTAGGCCTGGAAAATGGGTACACTTGCCAAGTCGAATTGGCAGTTAAAATCTGGACACACAGACACTGCAGTGGCAGGTCTAAGCCATGTTTACAGGGCTACTAAGGTAGGTGGCACAACCAGTGCTGCAGGCCCACTGGTAGCATTTGATTTACAGGCCCTGGGCACCTCTAGTGCACTGTACTAGAGACTTACCAGTAAATCAAATATGCCAATCATGGAAAGCCAATTACATACACATATTATACAGGAGCATTTAGAGTCCAGCACACATCAACAACCTGGGAAACAGAGGCAAAAAGTTAGGGAAGACCATGCCAAGGATGAAAAGTCTAACACCATGGAATGATTCTTCCTGTGCAGGTCGTTCCATCTTTTCCTGATGTCATCCCTTGTGCGTGGTTTCCCACAGCATTGGCCTTGTTGACTGTCCTCTGCCATAGCATCATCTTCCTGGCCAAGGGTGTCTGCTGCACCTGTTCCCCGAATAGGTGTGGCTTGACCATGAGTATTTCGTCCACCAGGGTCCTTAACTCCTTGTCTGTGAAGCGGGGGTGCTTAGGGGTGTCATGATGTGAGCTGTGGGTGGTGTGTTTTAGGTGTATTGGTGAGGGTGCTGTTGTGTGGTTGGGTGTGTGGCTTGTGATGGTGGTTGAGCAATGTATGAGTTTTGGTGGTGTTTTTGTGTATATGTGACTTGGGTGATGGTTACTTCAGTGTATGCTTGTTGTGGTGTAAATATCTGTTGTGCTACTGGCGTTGCAAATGATTGTGGGGTGTGTATGTGTGTGTTTTAAAGTGTTGTGGATGTGTGTCAGGTGAGTGCTTTTCAAACTGTCCAATGTGTGCATTTGTTGTTGGCGGGACCCATTGCTGGCCGCGGCGGTCCGTACCACCAATGGTAGTTCGACATTCACTGTCCGCTGAGCTGATTTGTGCATCATTATTTGGTGGGCGGGGAATTTGTCTGCATGGCAGTGGCGGTGTGAGGTGTACTGGCTTTCCACCATTGTTGGCCCTGGCAGTGGGTGGAGGTTGCAGGATTTTAGGAGGTTTGTCTTTTTGGCATCATTATACGGTGCAGGTCACCGTCTTTGGTTCACTCTCAGCACAGTGGTGATTGCTGCCAAGTTCATAATGAGGGCCTAAATCTCCAACATGCTACTGAGGTGTGGGTTGTACAAGTATGACTAACAATGTTCAAACATGTCACAGACCATCTTAAAATATATGACTGAAGAAACAGACAGATGTTGCATGTGGCAAATAAATAATACAGCGCTGAGATACACACTAATGATAATAGTGAGCTAAGTTGTGGAATGCAGAATTTAGTGCATACCCATGTACACCAAAGGGCGTGGAAGGACAGCTGAGAGAATCCCACAAATACTTGGAGATACAACATGGGGAGGTCACTTGGAGACTACACAAGTGCTGTGGCAGGTATACTGTCATGTGTGTGTGGAAGACATGTAATCTCACAAAGCCTAGAAACGAGAGGGAAACTATCACGTAGCCAGTAGTAGTAGATGCGTACATCTTCAAATTACACAAGTCACACATTGCATCCTGTCCATGAATACCGGACAATGTTGTAGTAGAAGATGTGTACAAAGTGTAAGCAGCCTGAAGAATGGCAGCAATGTAGGACCTAATCTATTTTAAACAAGATATGTTATAAATTATGGAGAAGGTACACACATAGACCAATACTGACTGTGCAACACAACAATGTCCCCATGCGATCACCCAACATATGTTCAGAGAGGGGGCGTAGGTCAGTACATAACCCACTCATGTTTGCTACACCAACAATGTTGTAGTTGCCCATCGCATACTATTCTGATAGAAGGCAGTGACAGATGACATTATCTATCCCCTGGGTCATACAAAAGTTACAAGTTACATTAGAAATACAGGCCCTAACCAGGCTGCAAATGGAAATTACTAAGAATGTATTGCCATCTCTGTCAGACCAGGTGAAATGATGAAACATGTCCTACACGTACAAGCAGCCAGCCATCTGTACATGATAAGGTAAGCCCCCCATAGGAAAATTAATATTCTAGACCATTTGATTACAAATGTGCATGTGTCAGTCTGCAGGAGACTGCACATTGCTCTGCTGAAGAGCTACCATGAGGAGGCTAGATCCCTGCCCAACACACCCTAACCCCAATGCTGAGGTTACATTGATTCTTGACACAGTCAGGGGCCTGATGCATGTGCACAGTGGACTGAGCAGAGTGGAGCACCATAAACCTGCATCAAAACATGTAACTATGGGTCTGTGTGGGCATAAAAAGTCACACAGAACTAATGATCACTAGGCTGCCACCACTGCCTGATTGCAACACTGCTACACAGTTGTATGCAGTTGTATGTGGCCAATTGTAAGCACCTAGTTTGTGGCATGCACACATATGTCTGATATCCCTGCACACATTTACCACTTAAATGGCACAGGCCTGGCATTGTTTGAGTCTGACACAAGTCAATTTTCCACTAGTAAAAATGCATTTGTATCACATGATCATTGACAGACTTAAATGACCATCAGATGTGTTCCAGCATACGGAAACATAAGTGAGACTGATATGACGAAACAGCCATTTAACAAAGTCCAAATGTGTCCATCTGGAAGATAGATATGTGAGGTTTTATATCCCATGAACACGCCACTGTGGTAAAAGTTACACATTGAAACTACACATGTCTTTCCACACACGGCACACACCAACCTTCATTGACACATGTGAGTACACCATCTCCTGCATCATAGATGCACGGGGAACTATATGTCACACTTTTGGCAGAGCATCATGAAGCCTGAACCTAACAGCACAACTCAGTGTGGAGACACATTGCCAGGTATAACGTGAAATCAATCCAGCTATTCTCCACTGCATCCTCAGAGTACGATTTGTCAGGCAATACCATGTATTGGACAAAGCCTATTGTATCTACTGTGTTGTTGTTAAATGTACATTTACAAATCAGACATTACAATGTGGTAGACCCACAAATATGTGTTTGATGACATATGTACACTCCTAGTACACATGTGGTAGCATGTATGTGTACAAAGTCTAGCAACCCATGCACATATGCAAACTGTATCAGTAATCAGATGCATCACACACATACAAATTTAATAATGGCAACACATATTGATGTTAATGTTAAGATATGAATAAACATGCACACACAAGTAGCCATACCAAGCTTACTACATACATGCACAGCCCCTGTGAAATGGTCGAAGAATCTGGGTGTACCGTCAGCCTTTTTGACAAAAAGAAATAATGATGCCTTGCCCCTGCATGTCAATCCCAAGTCCACAGGCCTTGTAAGGCTTCATGGGAAGGAATACCACACATGACCATCATGAGTCAAATATTTTCATGCAAACACCAATACTTCTTATTTTGCTAAGCAATAAATGTTGTTTAGCCCTTGTGCATCAATCGCAAGTCTTGAGGCCTTGTCAGCCTTAATAGGAAAAAATTGACGCATGACCGTCATGCATAAAAAAAAATACGGAGATCAGAAAATGTGATGCACAGGGCCAGGATGAAATAGGACTTTCTTGCTGCATGCATGGTACAGTGCAATCACTTTCACTTCACAGTCTTTTTGTCTGTGACTGTGTGAGGGTGTGTGGAGCTGGTGTTGGTGGAGGACTGGTGTGTGTGAGAGTTGTGTGCTGTGTCCTGTTGCTGTTATGTGCTTTTTTACTTTTTCCTCAGTCTTTTGTTGTGTTGTGCTGTGTCCTGTTGCTGTTGTGTGCTCTTTGTCTTTTTCCTCAGTCTTTTGTTGTGTTTTTATCCTGTAATTGTCATTGTATTGTGGGGTGTTTGTCTAGGGGTACCATAGTTTGTTGGGGTATTTAGGGATAGGTAGGGTAGTTAATTACGTTTATTTTTTGGGCACTTACATTTGCAGTTTGCTCATAATGCATAACGTCTGGGAAAGGGAGGGGAATAAAGATGGTAGCAGATGAACTGGGAGGGTTCATTTGACTGGTGCATCATTTCCTTCTGATGATGCTAGTTTTGGGTGGCCACGTAATGCAGCTACCCCACAGAGGCACGGAAGCTGCGGTGGGGCAATGTGCTTCACCTCCTACACAGAATATTCAAAGTAGTGCGCACTGACCACCAGTTAAAACACCATTGGACTGACCTCATAGCATGGGAGCAAGATCTACTGGATCACCTGGAGATTCAGATTGGTGCACCAGTTAGTAAGTTCCACATTTGCATTTCAACATCCTTATTTGCATGCGCATGACAGGCAGACATAAGGTTGAGTGCAGCATGTTTTGTCAAGGGTCAGGACAGATTATTGTGGGCCAGATTTAAGAGCACCTAGTGCCACCTTAGTGCTGCCACTGTGAAATTCATAAGGTAGGGCTGAAGTGCCATTTCCCCGTGTCATATTAACAACTTGTGTGATGCAAGCATAGCACCACTATTGAAGCCTTGTACAACATGATGGCTGCACCAGGCCTGGGAAGGGGGCCTACCTCTCTAAGGGGGGCAAAATAAGGCACTAAGTTCAGCACCACTTTCCTTAAATCTGCCCCCTTGTGCCTTTTGGCAATGGAATTTAAGGGAGCTTAGCTAGGCACCAGTTCCAGACTACTTGAACATTCCTCTTTGTGTACATTGTGTATCACATACACCCTATAATGTTTCTATTACCTGAGACACATGTCCTGAATTTGTACCACAGGTACAATTTACAGATTGTCTGGGGCAGGTCTGCATCTGCAGCAGCACTAGCACATTAATCAGAAGCCTGCATCAAAGCAGGCATACTTGGACCATAGTGCAAGTGTGTCTGTGTTGAGGGGAGTGTAGATGCGCATGTTGATATCCCTTCCTGGACATAAATGGTCTACTATGGTGACAATGGCTGCCCACACAGTATTGGCAAGACATCCATAATGCTATTCAGTTAATGTGCAGGAAGGGACAACTACGTGAACATAAAGAAACTGCCATGGCATTTTACCTTGAAATGGCACACACATATAAGTGAAAAGAAACAAGGATGTATCAATGCATTCATCAACACTTTGCCATCCTTACACCACCCCTGGGCAGTTGTTAGTCTTTTTCCTCTGGTAATGACGAAGATGTCTTCAACATCTGGGGCAGGGTCAAAAGCAGTGACTTTTATAAAGGACGGCCACTGCAACCATTGCATGCTGCTCTGATGCAGAAGACTGTGTCATGTTGCCCCATATGGACATGAGGTGTAAAGCAACAAAACAGGTGCATGACAAATCTATGTACATATCAGGAGCATCCAGGAAAGTGGTGCTTTGTGGTATCTGGCCCTTTATCTCACAGACAGATTACTAATGTTTGGCAGTTGTTCCGACCTACCACTAAGTTGACTTGCTTACTCAGCTTAACAGGTTGAATGTGAAACTGTTCTCCATACACAGAAATGTTCAAAAATCACTAAGCTATGTTTTCCTGTCCTGTATTGTTGGTGGGCCTCCACCCTACACCACTGCAGAAGTATTCCAATTTGAATGCAGCCAGTGTCTCTTTTTGCGTCACATGTGTCATTCCAGGGTTTTGTGTGAGAAGGTCTGATGTGTGCAATAAAATGATGAAATATATTGTGTGACCAATATGATGACGTCATCTGAGTTCGGATATGGACATCATGTCTGATGCTATGTTAAGGATGGAGTATGAGTTGATTGTTACACAAGTGCCAACATGTGCTGCTACGGAATAGTGGGTGTTAGGAAAAGGAAAGCATGCCAACATATACATTGATGTCAATCATGATATGTGCCCGAGCTGCTGTTCATCTGCTAAGCGTGCTGTTGCCAACATATTTGTCACAGCACTTTTGACAGACTGTGTGCCAAAGGCAGCTTTCAGTTACTCAGGAAACGGTACAGATGATGTACATGTTTTGAGGTCTCTAGGGGGCTTATGTAGGCGACACTTGCACCACCGGTGCCTCACTACTCTTCAGATTTTAAGTGAGGCAGCAGTCGTGCAAGGAGGCTTATTGAGCTGGCCAACAGTCAGTTGAGTGCACAATGAGAATACAACTCTGCTCCAGGGGACAGGGTGTGAGACCTATCTATGGAATGCAGCAAACTAGATGCGTGCAGATTTACCAAGGTGGTCTACCCATCATGATATTTGTGAGCGATATTGGTTATATCATGTGTGCATAGAATGTGAATGCTGAGTGTGTGTCTGGTACTTAGGAGATGTCTGACATGCATGTGCACATGTTGTTCAATAAATAGTAATACTGTAGCTGCACCTAGTGCAGTGCCAATCTTACTGTGCTCCATAGGGTACCCATACAGCCACAATGTGTGTGCTGCATCACCCAATTTGCATAACATAGCACAGGTTAGACAACATAGCTTTACTGTTCATGCTTTGGCAAAACTATATAGGCACTAAGTTTGAACTGCACATGTGGGCCCTTTGTGAGCTATGGTGTGCCGCCTTGCAACACATGCTTGAGCAGGTGTTAACCCAGGGACACATGAATGATGCTTTGCCAAACCTTAGAATTGCCAGTGGGAAGTTTCTTGTCCCCCTATCAGATGACCCCCACCTTGCATCCATGATGCCTGGCCAAGACTTGATGCAGCACCAGGGGTGACAAAGTGGTGGATTGCATACATTGTGCCACGTATTAACAATATTCTGGACTTGTAGGGCCACTTGATTCTCACTAGTATGATGGCACAAATGTTATCGTCTACAGACGCGCGGCACGGGGCAGGTTTCCCTGACGAACCGAGGAGCAAACAAATTCGTTCTCCTTGGTTGATGCTAGCGCAGACCTAGGGAGCCCAATCTCTAATATGGGATGGGCGACTGTACTGACCAACTGACTTAGACATACTCTGTCTTCTATTCTGTAAGTGACTTTGTGTGCACTTGATTAATTATTGACACATAGGAGAAGTAGTTTAATAATCAAAGGTTTTTTTCGTGGGTCCTGAAGAAGCGTCACTGGATCACCTAGTGACCAACCATAGACGCGAAACATGTTGACCATGTAGGATTAGGTGAACTACCTTCCCTAATTATAGAGTGTAACGGTACATTATTTCCAGTAACACTCTTATATTTTCGTTTTTAATCTTGGCCTGAACCCAATTTCTATCGCATTAAAATAATGGTTCAGGTTCAGAGCTAATTTTAAGAGTTTTGTCTCTTTTTCAACACTCTCCGTTTCTTATTTAGTCTCTTTCCCAGACCCTTGTTGTTAGCAATTTTACAATGGTTGAGTGCCACCCAGAATTCTGGGTGGCCCGCCAGGCATTGCAGCACCAGTCTGGCGAGGAGTAAGCCCGATGATGATACCTGTCACCCAAGTGGGTGCTTGAGGGCCCTCCAAAAAACACCCAGTACAGATTCGCCACTTCCAAACTAAATTAGTTTTCTTGTTTCTCTCTCTCTTGTGGAACAGTGCACTTATATTGATATTATAGGCACAAATGTTGAGCAAGGATGCAGTAGTCCACTTACATCTGGGCCCTGATTGTCACACTGGGAGAGCTGTTACCACAGTGACATGTACATGATACTATAGATGGCTGATAGGAATTTAGTATAGATCTGGAGTTTGTCAGTGTTGTGGAATGTGTGGTGGACAGCATGTGTCATCCGAGGATGCTGTTTACAATGCATGCCTGTTTTACCTCTACCCACATCTGTATTTATTGCCATGTTCTCATGTTTCAGCTGCCAATATGACCCCAGACGAGAAACTTGCTTTTGAGAAGAGGGCTGACAGGTACAGGCACCTAATGGTGGTACATGTCAGGTACCAAATGATGGAGAAGAAATATAGGAGGGAGAAATCTACTGGGGCTTGGCATGCATTTTCTAATGGGGGTCCTCTGCTACAGCCCACAACTATGTAGGTCACATATGGGAAGAAATCTGGCGTCAGGGGGGCCACTTCTGGTCCTACCTCTTCCACATCTACTGCACAAATTCACAGCCAGGCACCCCAACAGCCACCTGCTCCAGCCACAACCTCAGCCTTTGTGGCCGAAATGAGACATAACATGGTAGCAATGATGGCAAGACTGGATAAGTTGGAAAGAGACAATGCAAGGAATTACAAATTACTAAAGTACTGCAAGAAGAAACTGAAGAAGTTGTAAATGCAGTCTACCCGGTTCCTGCCCTCTCCCTTTCACTAATGTTAATTGTTTTAGTGGTTTTTAGGTGAGTGGTGTTAGGTTAGTAAAATAGTGTAGTTTAGGTGTAGGTTAATGTGAGCATAGTTGGAGGTTGGCTTTTAGTAAAATTTTTATTTTGGGAGGAATGCGTGGGGGTTATGTTGGGGTTTCTATGTTATTAAAAAAAATCAAAATCTAAAAAAAATACAAACAAATATATATTTGCTTTGGAAATAGGTTAAGTCAGTACATGTGAGGTGCTAGTTTGTGTTGTTTTACACGTGTCCTGTTTCTTACAGCAGTGGGGGTGAAATGTTTAGAGTGTAACATTAAACGTGTAAGATAAGTTTAGAAAAGGATAGATAGATGTAGGTGTAAATTAAGATAAGTTAGTTTAGGTTAGTTTAGTGTAGAGTACTGCATAGGTTAGGTTTTGATATGATGTTATTAATATGTTTTAATAAATCCAGTTAGTATTAGACAATTATCTCTCCATGTTGATTGAGTATCTTGGTGCACTGGCCAGATAGGAGGAATAGCTTAGGGTATGCTTTCTGTCTTTATTTACATGGATGACCATGTGAATCCCATATGACCAATGAGCTGTCAGATTGGATGCTTAATGATAACAGCTACTCAAAACAGTTGTCATCCACAGTTCCAGCCATTCACATTGTGTATGTATATGGAATCCTGGACAGATAAGTATGGAACTTCAATTGTCATTGCTGGGGTCTGGCAAAATGATTAGTGGAAAGTGTGGCACATACAACATCAGCCATTTTAGGGCCTGTATCCTGCCACACTGACAGCTGGCCATCATTGATGAAATTCGCCTCTTCTGAACCACACATGTGAGTTGTACTGCTGCTCTCATCTGGGTAAATTACCATACACTTGGTTCTGACTCATACATGCTATATGTCAACTTCCATTGATATCTGTTCAATACATGTTTTTAAAGCTATGTAAGTTGGTTGTAGGCCACAACATCATCATTCACTTTTTTCATGTTAGGATCCTAGTGTGTGGCTTTGTTTGTGACAGTAATGCACACATGTTATTAGGTTCTGTTGATGGATCACAGTAAACGTTGAAATATTACATGTGAACACAGAGATTTATTTACAGGTGCTAGTGTATTTTCCAATGCAATACAATGTCCAGTTAACAGACCACCTGAGAGATCCTGAGCCATTTGTTGTACAATCAGAGTCCAGGGGTGAGGGACATGTCATGAGATATGAGTTAGGAGAAGTGTGCACTAGTGAGGAGGAGTCCAAATTGCCAATAGATATAATTTGAGACAACAACAGTACATAGCAGGCAAATCAACAGTGGTTGAGTGAAGAGAGCACATTGCCAGCTGTCACAACACTGCCATGATCTTAAGCACAGAACCAAGGAGATACTGTCCATGTGGCACAGACTGGTGCTACCGGGTGGTTTTCTTTGTCAGTGTTGTTCCTTCCACATCTTTCTTCCTCTGATGTGCGTGTTGCCTCCTGTGCCATGGGTGGTGATGTTGTTGAGGTTGAGGGGACCACACACACATCAGGGGATAGCAATGTGGAGCCAAAGGTCCCGGCAGCTGCCATTTTTGGGAACACATAAGGCATCACTGCAGCAAGGACCTGCCTATTTTTCAATACTGCAGCAACATTACAGTGGTAGGCAGACATATTTTCCCTGAGAGGGAGGCCACTTCCCGCTGTATGGACTCCAGGGTATCCTGTATAGCCCCCAGCCTGCTGTCTATCATGCTGCTGCCAATTTGGGAGGGAAATGTTTGAAGCCTCTGCTGCATGATAGCAGCTATGCCGGCCTGGGACTGCTGGAGTTCACGTAGCGGGGAGTGGGTGCCTCTGATGGCAGCTGATGTGTTCTTATTTGGACTGAGGCACCTCAGCACTCCCTCTAGGCTGCCTGCCATGATCTCCATCCCCACCCACACCGGTTTGGCCAGCTCCTGCAGGACTTCTACAATTGTCCTCTGAAAGGTGATGTCTAGGTCCTCGGAGTACAGGGCTGTGTCATAACTGGCTGTGTGTTGGTAGCTGGGTGGTTCATGTGGAGACCCCACAATGCTGTGTGTCCTCCCTGTGACTGGAAGTGGAGTCTGGAGGGAACCTAGGACATCCTGGAGAGTCTCTTCATTGATGGTCCGCAGCTGGTCATCCATGTCATCTGTAAAATCTAGGACAGGCAGGTCGGCAAGAGGTAAGGCATCATCTTCTGCAATGAAATAGTGATATGTCAATCTTTGACTGTGGAGACTGTTGACATGGCACATTTGCTACTGGAGGCTAAGTGACATGTTACAGACCTCATGTTGTAGTTGTTAATTATGTGTAGCATTGGGGCAACCTTACAAGGTATTTTGGGCTTTGATCCCACACCGCCATCTTCCTTGAAGGCTTCTTTACCCCTGTCACTGACACCATGGTGGCATGTAATTTGCCTTCCTATTCATCATGGTGAACATTCCCACAGTAGAGTAATGGTGCTGTCACTCTTTTGATCCTATAATGCATTGGTGCCATGAATGATGGCACTCGTGCAGCAAAGCACAGGTAGGTCCATTGTTTGCAATGCTTGTGTAACATTCTCATCTGTCTCTAGCAGGCCCCACACATGTGGTAATTGGAAGGGACAGTTTAACCATTAGGGATTGTCTGCCTCATTAATTTGTCCCTCTCTATATTTGGGACCTTTCCTTGCATACAGCATATCTGCCACATGCATATGTTGGGCTAAGGATGTAGAATGTGGATCACTGCATGCATTTTGAGACTTTGTTGATGTGGCACAAGGGGAATGTGCAGCTTGGATCCACATGAGGAACTATTTGTATAATGGTACAGTTGCATTACGGGCTAGTGACATTGTGCCAGTAGTGCAACTTTGATGCCATGTGAGCCAGTTCTTACGCATGTTGAATGTCCCATTAAGCAGCACACCAGCCATTCACACAACCTTGTTACATGGTGAGATTGCAGCACTTGTACAGCTGCACAAATGATGGTCACATACATGCCCCACGTGTTGTATGAGTTCACTTTTGTGCCCATTCCCAAATGGCGCATGGAGGTGTGTGGGGTTGTTGTTGATCCATTCTGTGTGGTTTGCGTTCCACAGGTTGCACACTCAGGGTCTGATTTTTTCTCAAGGAATGCAGCTCACTGCAGCAGCAATATATGTTGCACGGTACTGCACCAGTTTTGAAATGCAGGGATGCGCAATGTTAACTGGAATGTAGCAATTCTCCCTGCGTCTGTGCAGATTTGTTCTCCCTGCAATGCAATGCAGGCATTGTTGCACCATGAATGATGGGGTGCCTTTATTGAGGGGATATTCAGGGAGGTGTCCCTTCCTGCACATGTTCCAGCAATTATGGCAAGGTGGCATTTCCATATGTGCTGAAAGATGCAGCACACATTCGAAGGGCAATGACACAAGGGGGAAGGAAAGCATTTTGGGGGTGATTCTGAGCTTGGCAGGCGGCGGTAGCCGCCCGCCAAGCGGGAACCGCCAGAAGACCGTACCGCGGTCAAAAGACCGCGGCGGTCATTCTGGGTTTCCCACTGGGCTGGCGGGCGACCGCCGAAAGTCCGCCCGCCAGCCCAGCGGGAAACACCCTTCCCACGAGGACGCCGGCTCAGAATTGAGCCGGCGGAGTGGGAAGGTGCGACGGGTGCAGTTGCACCCGTCGCAAATTTCAGTTTCTGCTAGGCAGACACTTAAATTCCTTTTGGGGCCCTCTTACGGGGGCCCCTGCAGTGCCCATGCCATTGGCATGGGCACTGCAGGGGCCCCCAGGGGCCCCGCGGCACCCCCTACCGCCATCCTGTTCCCTGCGGGAGAACCGCATGGAACAGGATGGCGGTAGGGGGTGTCAGAATCCCCATGGCGGCAGAGCGCGCTCCGCCGCCATGCAGGATTCTCACGGGCAGCGGAAAGTCGGCGGTACACCGCCGACTTTCCGTTTCTGTCCGCGGCTGAACCGCCGCGGTCAGAATGCCCAGCGGTGCACCGCCAGCCTGTTGGCGGTGCTACCGCGGTCATTCGCCCTGGCGGTTTTTACCGCCAGGGTTAGAATGACCCCCTTTGTCTTGTTTCGCATCCTGACACCACCCCTGGGGTGGTATTGACTTCAGTCCCAGTCTCTGATGAACAAGATCTGGAGCAATGACAATATGCCATGGGTGTTGTTGTGGCACAGCCACACTAATAGCACGTCCCTTCCAGGCAATGTGCTGCATATTTACATGGTAGTGTAAAGCAACAGTAAGTGGCTTATGTCCATGCTGTGTATATGTCAGAGTGCATTGCACAACCAGAGCATCATTACAAGTGTGGCTTGGGTGGCAATGAGCATTTTGATTCAGGGCATATGTGTCCCGATGCAACCCTTTATCATGCATTGAGTGTGTCTTATGTGCCTCCCCCTTCTGCCATTTGTGAGATTCCAGATAGTCCCCCCCCCCTGTAGCTTACCCTGCATTTGCAGTAGTTCTTGGTAGTCTGTGCTGTCCTGTGATTCGAGTGACCAGCTCCTCTGGGACGACCGCTGTGACCATCTCCTCCAGCTCATTCAGAACCTCCAGTGGTGCGGGACTTCCACCTCCAGTCAGCGCTGCCTTTCGGTTCCTGGCCAGTTTCCCCTTAGTTTTGCGCTTGCAATCATGTCAGCGCTTCTTGCAATTAGTGACAGTCCTCCTCAATTCTGCCACGCTGTTAGCTTTGTATACTATTACCTGCCATATGGCCTTTCTCTTACCAATTGGCAATTTGGAGGTGATGAAGAGCAGGTGTTGGTGCTCCGTCACATCTCTGCCCAAGATGTCATGCTCCTCCTCAGTAAAGTGACACTTCTGGTTCCTCTTCTTCTTCTCCTGGGACTTTGCTGGACCCTCCTGGCTGGTACTTGGCTGATTGGGATCGCCCTGGGTTCACTCCTGACCTCCATCTTGTCTTCCCAAATGTGTTTTTCTTGCTGACACATTTATTTTAAGCAAATGCGGTTGAATATGGTGCTAACCCGTTTTACATAGAAAAACGTGCAATAAAACAGTCTAGGACCACTTTTGCAGCATTAGCGTAATTGTTTCTTACGTCATGGCACAATGGTTAGTGGCAATTTTTTGGGCGCTAAGTATTCCTTAGCGCCATTGTGCGTATTTTTAAAATATGGAGCACTTATATCGTTAGGGAATGACGCAAGCTTGTGTTCAAAATGTTGATGCACAACTGCGCTAGTGTAGTTGTGCATCATTTTTCATAAATCTGGGCCTATGTTTCTCTCTGCTGGACACCAAATTTTGGAGGGTGGGTCATTAGTTGTGTGGCCTGCACAAGTAATTGGTCAGCACACAACCAGCACTTTGAGCCAAACACCCCATTGTAGCGTTTGACTCTCATAGGGTAGCGTTACAGAGCAGTCCAAGGCTTACTCAAGGGAGGCGGTGTGGGTTAGTTATCACCATGCACAAGCACGTAAGAATGACACTCAATAAATGATTGTTCAGCCTGTGCTTTACTTTTGATAAAGTAAAAGTATATTTATTACATATACACTATTCAATACTATGCAACACTTTACAAGTATACACCAGCAGATGGAATTGTGTAATCATTCTTGGCTCTCCAAAAGGGAGATATCAACCAACAACCCAAATGACAGAACATTTACTTGTTTTCAAATGTCATATTTGACTGTAACTTGGAATGAGAGCACCTAAAACTGGCAATAAAGTACATCTACTTTGATCACTAATGGCTGTTGGTCTCATTACTCAAATAAGCATCAACAAGTAGCATATCTAGGAAGGTTGAAATGGCTTACACTGTTAGGATTGCCCTCAACATGATCTACACAGTCCACCCACACCCTTAAAGGGTGTGGGCCACGGTTCACCATATTCCACATTGAAATATTCAACATAAAAATGATGCACAGTTGACACAGTCTCTAAAGGACATCACTTGGTTGTTAATCATTATGTAATACCATCTTTCACCCCTAGAGAAAGCCTTTCGATATGACCCTACACGTCATTTCACTGGCCACAAAGCTGCAGCCATACATTGTGAATCACACTTACATAAATGCTACTATTTAAACCATAGTCCTGAAAGGATACCATTCCTGTGACAACACATGTAATAGCAGCCTTTAACCCCTAGAGGGTGTTTCCCATTGTAACAATCCATTTTAAGTACCCCTCAGGCCACAAGGACTGCAGCCATGATCTTCATACCTAGGGAGTGCAGATCCACCACCCTGAAACAAAAGTTACAGCTGGGACTGCCTTGAAAACATATTGAAACCCTTGAGGAGGTCATCATTTCCAAGTCCCCTGAAACTGAGGGTGGGGACAGTTGATAGGTTCTTTGGGGTAAGCTAGCTCCTCCTGCAGCTCCCGCCACACATGAATATGATTTTAGTGGTGACCCCGTTCTTATAGGGGTCACCACTGTGTAAAAATGCTCTCCTCAGAGCCTTTTTACATTTCTGCCTCATAAAGCATTATGAGGTGCTCACTCGCAGAGTGTGCATATGTTATTAGCAGCTATCCCTCTGCCTTGGAGAGATCCTCACTGAAGCCATTCCCATTGAGGGGTGTCTAGTCCCACCTGAACACCCCACGTCCTTCAGCAACATTGGAGAGCAGCTTGGAGCACTCACTCCAGGCTGCTCTCACTGGCTCCCCGCCCGGCCAGCACTTTCATATGCTGATGTGGGAGTCAGCTCTTCATTTGGTGTCTGATCGCTCCCACGGACAGATGTGTGTGCTGCTGCAGCAAGGCTGGCTGCCTAGGGGAGTGTGGCAGCACTCAGCCCTCCTTCTCTGGATAACGGGGGCCCCAGGATGGGAGCTAGGGCCTCCTCTTCAACTTAGCTGGTGCGCGACAGTGTCCCCCAACTTGAAATTGCTGTGGGGCTCTGGGTTGGGCTCCAGGGCCCCTCTCTTCCTCTTTGCAAGGACACAACAGCATCCCCGACTTTGCTTTGCAGGATGGGGTCTGGGGCCCTTCTCCTCAACTGTGCACAGGAAGTGACAGCGTCCCCTGACTTTAGTTCTTTGTGGAGCCCCGGGATGGGGTCCGGGCCCCTCCCCTCACCTTTGAGGGAGCGCAACGGTGCTCCCTCAATACAGCATGTTCTCTGGGGAAGCGTAATGGCGCTCCCTGGCTCTATTCTTCTTTAGGGGCAGCCCCTGGGCCCTTGCCCACCCTCGGAGCAACAGTGGAATCAGCAGCAGAGCCCCACGTACTTTTGCAGTTGGTCCTCACTGGGGGTCAAATTCACATACAATCCGTCAGGGATATCTCAGCCCCTTTGTGCCAGTTTCACTGATCATTGCTCATTTTGCTCTGGGAGGTGAGCCCTAGCCACCTGGAGCATTTTCTTTGGGCCTCGTGTCCTAGAAGAGTTCCCAACTCTGTAGGTAGCCAGTCCCACTTACTTCCTGCGCCAGCCTTTTATCTGGGTGCCTTCCTTTGTTCTGGGCAACACGCTCTCCTTGCGTCAGAACCCAGTCTTTCTCCCAACTGTTCCTCAGTGGGTGTAAAGAGACCAGCTGACCTGGTCTTGGGGTGTGCACCACTGGGTCCAGAGTCATTCAAGGGCAGAGTCTTTGACCCAGTGAGCAGTCAGGAGGTTCTTCTTTCTAGTTGTCAATGACGCCCGTCTTCAGTCCCAGGGTTCTGCAGGGAAGCACAGCCAAGATAGAGAGCTCTACCCTGTGCAAGACCTTTCAAGAAGGGGTGGAAGTATCCAGCAGGGCTGCATGTCTGGCCTATCCTGATGTGCCACATCACTTCTCCGCCCATGTCCCAACCTTCCTGCATAGTCTTCTTGGAGTTCAAAATTGCGTAGCCCAGGAGTCAGTTGCCACTTGTGCTCTGACAGACTAAACTCCTCCTCCCTGACATACCTGCCAAGGCCTCTCCAAGCAATTCCTCCAAGGAGCCCATCCTCACTGAGGGGCATAGGGCAGGCCCTGTTTCTGGCACAGAATGACAGCTGGCTGATTGAAGCAAGGCCCTGTACCTGCAGCTGGACAGAGAAGTAATTAGCCCTAGTCCTGAACTGACTCAGAGAAAGATGACATTCCTGGATCACCCGTAAGCTGTAGAAATATGCTTTTGTAACATACTACACTATTCTTTTCATACAGGTTACCGTGTACATTGGTGCAACACTGGAGTTTGTGGACCCTAGGGAACAGGAGTTGCGCCCTAGGCCAGCCTTTCCCATTGACATACAATGCAGTGTTACTACAATCAAGACAGTGAGTACACTGACTATCCCTCACATGTGTACACCCATCTCCTAAGGCTACTCCAGGTCACCACCCACTCTGCGTAGTCCCTTCTGCGGCAGGCTACCCAAGCGCAGTTCTTGGGCTGCGCACACCAGGAATCCTCCCCGTGCAGCCCTCACATGGGTGCACATGCGTGTGCAACCAGCCCTGGGCCTCCTAACCTTGCTTTGACATAGCAGTCTTTGCTTAACAAAGTAAAACATGCATAGTCCATTTTACCATGAGTTTACTGTGGGTGAGTCTCTACCTAAGGCTCCCTCACAGTAAAAGGTCAATAACCAAGTGATCCAAAAGCTAAAAAATCAGGGCAGACCATGTAGTCAGAACTATCCTCTCACATTATGCCATCACTTTGCTTTATTTTTTTTTACAGATACTGTCTTCAGTCCTGAACTTTTCAAATACAAACCATTGTTTTCATGTGTGGTAATTTAAATAGTTCAAAGGAAACAAAACAAGACTACAGCACCCAAAATTCCATAATTATTTATCTTAGCACATCAAATTATAGAAATAGAAACAGTGCCTGTAATGAACTAAAGGTAGATGATGACCCTGCGTGCAAATGGAGCCTTTTGTTCTGTTAAATTAGATTTGGCTATTTTGTTCTTTTTTTTAGGGTGGCATAAGATTAAATGGTTTCATTGAACCCACTCTGCGAAATCTGTAGTCAAACACCTAGCTTCTCCTTTCATCACGTTTGCTCTTTCAAGGTAAAAATTAGCATAATACACAATATTAGAACCATTTAAATTGGAATTAAAACACCTGTTTTTCCAACACCACCTACATATGTAGTTATCTCAATTCTCCACAAACAGTAATCCAGACTGATCACTTTGATAGTTTCTAAATCTATGCAGTGCACACACACTTTTAGAATCCTTACTTTGTAACTATTATTGTTCCTGCCTAATCTTATGTGTTAAATATTATTCCCATGAACCATAAGCCATGGATAAAGTTTTCTAATCCTTTGTGAGTTTATTAACTTCTGATGTTCACATGGGAAAAGACTCCAGTGTAAAGCATACAGTCACCTTTTGGTCTTGTCCAAGCTAGTAACTTCTGATGTTCACATGGGAAAAGACTCCAGTGTAAAGCATACAGTCACCTTTTGGTCTTGTCCAAGCTTTCTTCAAATGCCAAATCAATAAAGAAATAACAATAATTTAGACAGTTAATTCTCTATTACCACAGTAAATTCCACAAAGTGTATTTTCCTTGAAGAAATTTGTCCGATATTCTCCAGTGCTGATAAATTTCAGGGAAATCATTTAGAGCTTAGAAGAGTTGCTTAGCGTTAAGCATATATGATACTAAGGCCCTCATTCTGAACATGGCAGTAATGACCGGCACGCGACGGTGGCGGTCATTACCACAAACGGCATGGCGGTTCAGACCACCATATTCTGAACACTTTAGTTCACTACTACCCACCGCCAGGCCAGAATTGACCACAGGGCTGACAGTAGGCACTTTCGACATGGCGGTGGAGGCCGGACCAGCGTGGGATTATGATCCCATTTCCACCAGGGATTTACTGGCAGGATACCCCAATAGGTAATCTCTGGCAGAAAGAATACGGGTGACAGAAATTCTCATTCCTGTCACTTGTATGTGACACGCCAAGCCCCCTTGCAACTACCCCTACCCACCCCCAATCCGCTAGAACCGCCCCACCCCCTGAGCCCTGAAAACCAACCCCCTATCCCTCCACCCTCCAATCTCACTGTAGGTCTCACAAACCCCCCTCACTATCCCTCACCCTCCCCCCCCCTTCCATACAGGTCTCCCCAAACCCCAACCCTCCACATCCAAATGCACCCATATTCCCACATGCACACACACATTCATACATGCAGTCACACATCCCCCTTCAAAAACACACATGTACACCCCCATGCACTCACACACTCAACACACACCACCCTCCCCTCCCCTTCAGGACAGCACTTACCTGTTCCATGGCGCTGCTCCGGTAGGGAACGGGCTCCTTGGATGCTGCTCCACCACCATCGCTGCACCTCCATACACCGCCATGCCTATGACTGCATCATTATAGGCATGGCGGTGTCTGCACTGCCGTGGCGGTGAGGGTGGAGCAGCATCCACCCCCACCACTGACCGCCGGTATGGCACATGGCGGGCCGCACCGCCATCAGTGGCAGTGAGGCTCCATGCATTATAATATGGTGGGATGCCTGCCACTGGCAGTCTTCCATCCCGCCATGTTCATAATGCGAGCCTAAGTCATCGTCTCTCATATGAGGTTTCCAGATAAAAATGATAAACTTAAAATCAAATTGCTTCTTTCTCAGCCTTTAAACCAGAACAGGGTAACCGTATAAATGAAGCCTGCTGATATGGCATGGTGAGGAAAACAGAATAGCTTTTGTGGTTTCAGTATTACTCTGCAAAAGAGGACTAGTTTCTAAATATCTGGTATTTTAACAGCAAGCCAGTGTTCAAGTTATGCAAACGATGGTTGCATTCAATTTTAAGTTATGAAGACTGGAATAAATGTGCCATCTCTGAGAGCTCAGGTAGATGATGTGATTGATATGCAGAATACTCTTTGGATGAAGGTGTTGCACTAGTGACCTGTGATAAGAGATGGGAAGGAAAAGGGTGATGCAGATCAGCTGCAGTTGGACTTTTACTTTTCCGGAGGCTAGATAAAGAAAATATGCTGCAGATGTAGATTAATTGTGGCAAATGAATCATGAACCCCTATCAGCTAATTACTGTGTAGGTCTCCCAGGTTTCACACCTTAAGGTTGGGAATGCATAATTTTGGCTGCACCATCACGTGTTACAAGAGTGACATAATAAGGTAATCAACAATACATATATTGTGCATCCTAGCATTACTAAGGTGGAGCATATAAATTATATTACTGAAGGTACACTCATAGTTGAGAATTAGAAATTCATATATAGGTGTGTTCTCATTTTTTATTTTAACTTGCTGAAATGTATTACTCATGTGCATTTATATTCGGGTATTCAGATTATGGTATTGTGGTTAAACTTCATATAATCATGTTTCATTTATAATTCTTGTTTACTATTTATAATTGCAAGAAGCACTTATAATCATTTATTTCGAATGTGCATTTAATGCCTTACTATGTTAGCATAACTAAAGGCCTGAAATATTTGATTTCTTATGTCTAAACTTCAACATGGTGTTTTGCTTGTGTTGCAAGATTCTCTTTGCCAGTGTGTTTGTGAGGTCTGGCAGTATTCCTCATGAACAAGTCGTTTAAATATGGGTTATAAACTATATATATGTATATATATATATATATATATACAGTATATATATATATATATATATATATATTGCTGATGAATTCTAGTATGAATGCCAAAAATAATCCAAAAGTTACTTTATGCTCTTACTTCTCTTTTCCAGGTCCCAGGGAAAAGGTCCATCCACCATTCGCTCAAAAAACAAACAAAAAACATAATAAGTGCTGGTAACTATTCACCTGATGGGTGCACTGACAAAAAAGGGCTCAAAGGGTAGGCAAATGAAGATATGGCAAAAGAGCCTAAAAATAAAAGAAAATTAATTTATCATGTATTGTTTATTAAGGAAGTGCTCCTCTACTTGTTTGGGTATGTCCAATATTGAAGCGTAGTGTGTGTTCAACCCCACCATGCTGCTTAAAGAAGTGGCCAACTCCCTTCTCCTTATTCATTCCACTTATATTATGGAGGCGGCTGTAGGGTAGCCAGCATTCTGCTCCATGCAGATGGCCTCCTGGGTCGTCTCTCAGTCCTTCTTGTGCTGATTTGCCTTTGCCGAGTCGACACATTGATCCCCGCAGAGGCTTTGGCTCCCAGCGTGTTCTTCTTTTTCTGTTTTCTCCAACTGCATTCTCGGCATTGCCTTCTTCTCCGGCTTCTGCAAACAACTCTATGTCTTCCACCTCCTGGCTCCACGGCAACCCCATCAAGAGAAATACTGGTTCAACTTTTTTTGCTGACCCCCGAACCAGTCCCTGGAAGCAATCCCCGGGTCCATCCCACTGGCTGAAAGGAAAACTTCCCTTGTAGGTACCGTATGAGAGAAGAGGGATGTTGAGGTTATCCTTACATTGGGAGTTCCCCCCCAAGGATTTCCCGATCGGGAGAAAGAGGATAATGTGGGATGAAACCAGCATTACCCTGGTTCTTTTGGAGACATACCTCAAAGCTAAAAGATTTCAATGCCAAAAACCATCCCAGTATTCTATCATTGTGTCCATTATTCACTTGCAACCAGGTCAGGGGAGAATGGTCAGTATAGAGGAGAAAGTGTCTTCCCTCCAGGTAATATCGTAGTTTCTCACATAACCCATTTTAGGGCAAGTCACTCCTTCTCAATGGTAGAATATTTCGGTTCATGAGATAGCAATTTATGACTAATAAACACAATGGGTGTACTTCTCCTTTATCATCTCTCTGAGATAGGATAGCCCCAATCCCTACGTCACAAGCGTCTGCCTGTACTATAAATGGTTTGTTGAAGTTTGAAGATAACAGTACAGGTTTAATAGTGAGAGCACTTGTAAGTCTGTCAAATACCTCTTTAGCTGTTGCGGAGGGATAAGCAAAAGTGTGCAGAGGAGAAACTGTTTTTCAAGAGGTCTGTTATCTTAGAATACCGCGGTATAACTACAATTAGTTCCAAAAAGGCTCTCATTGCTCTTTTCATTCTTAGGAAAAGTAGTTTCGGTAAAGGCTTTATGTTTTAATTTTGTGACTCTATCCCTCCATCACCAAATAAATAACCTACATATTTGACCTTACTATATGCAAATCTAGATTTCTTTGCATTTATGTGGAGACTGACATTCTGTGGCCATGAGAGAATCAGAGAGAGATGACGTAAATGGCCCTCCCAGGTTTTGCTAAAAATCACTATGTCGTTCAAATAGGTGGAGGAGTACACTTGATGGTTGTGCAAGACGGTATTCATTAGTCTTTGGGCAGTCATGGGGACACCATGCAAGCCAAAGGGAAGGACTGTAAAGTGATACAGACCATTTGGAGTGGTGAAGGTTTTTTTTCTCTTGATCTTTAGGGCTCAACTGAACCTGCCAATATCCTTTGGTTAAATCAATGGTGGCTATATCCTAGCTTCCCCAGTTTCTTGATCAATTTGTCTACCCTGGGCAAAGGATACCCATTCATCTTAGATACTTTATTGATAGCGTGGAAGTCAATACAAAATCTTATACTGCACCGGGGATGAGATGGCAGAATACCAATTACTGGAGGATGGTACAATGATACACATCTTTAGCATGCTATTGCTTTCAGTCTGGAGTGGTTTATGTTGGGCTTCTGGGATCCTGTAAGGCTTTTGTTTAATAACTATTCCTTCTGGAGTTGTAATGGAGTGTTCGATTAGGTGTGTTCTGCCGGGGATGTCTGAAAATATGCTTGTGAACCTCCTAAGAACCTCAACCAGGCTTATCCTCATGGTCTCAGTCAACCCTTGTTAGTAACGTTAGTTTCCTCAAGAGTATTAGAGGTAGGTGAGGTGGATACATCTATACGGGGTGGCTCTAACCATTTTACTAAGAGGTTGACATGATATATTTGACAATTCTTCTGCGACATTTGTATCCCTTAAGTCATCTTCCCAATCTTTCTAACTTTTTTAAAGGGTCCCTGCCATTCAGTTTTGAATTTGTTGGTAGGGGACGGTAGGAGTACTAAGACCCAATCCCCAACATCATAGGCCCTCCATTTCTTTCCTTTATCATATATGGCTTTTAGTGCTTGTTGGCTTTTTTCTAGGTTCTCCTGGGCTAATGCCCGTAATTTCCCTAATCACGATTTTAGCTGTGTGGCATATTCCAAAAGAGAGCCTGTTTCTTCATCACCATCCTTCTCCCATGCTTCATGATTTCTAAGAGAGTTTGAGGTTGTCATCCAAAGAGTAACTCAAAGGAAGAGAACCCCAGACTAATTTGTTTTTGACTGCTTTGAACGTAAAGGAACCAGGGAAGTAACTGATCCCAGTTATTCCCATCCCCGGACAAGAGCATCCTTAGGGTTAATGTAGTGGTGAAATTACAGCAAAAGAGAGTTCTTGATGCGCAAAAGAATACCTAATATATAGTAGTTTATTCCAGGAAAGAAACTCCAGCCACCAGCATAAACAGCTCCTTCAGACTCTGACACTCAGATTCAAAACTAAACGTTCCACAACTAGAATCTCACAATCCCATATGCACTTAACTAAATAAGTACATTGCAATACAAATAAAGAGGAGGGGAGAAAAGGGACAAAACATAATAACAGGAGGGAGAGGATACCACACCCCCTTCCCTAACCTAATTATAAGTTTACAGAAATAATAAAATTTCATTTTCACATTAGAAATTTTGCAGGAAACCTTCAATTGCCTTTACTTCAGCTTCACAACTCTATTCATGTTCCATATGCATCCATCATCAATTTTAACAACCCCTTTGAACACTTTTACCACATTATATGGTTTACTAAAATGTGACTGACCATTCCCCCCAAGCGAGGCAATTTGATTTTCACCATATCACCCACTTTAACATCCAACTTTTTAACTGCCTTACGCAAATCATAGTTTATCTTCCTTTGCTCCTAAATGTGATTCTCCCTTTCCTTGGCATCC
Organism: Pleurodeles waltl; assembly: GCF_031143425.1. Lineage (NCBI taxonomy): Eukaryota > Metazoa > Chordata > Amphibia > Caudata > Salamandridae > Pleurodeles > Pleurodeles waltl. Next base: position 935,083,441 of record NC_090445.1, on the reverse strand, counting down.
TTAATTTGTTCCTGCAAATCAGGAAACTCTTTTGTATATGCGTTAATCCATGGAGGACTCATTTCGGTGTTGGGAAGACGTTTCCTAAATAAAACGTAAGGTGACATACCTGTGGTAGAATGAGGGGTATATCAGTATTCTTCCACTCTTAACTTAATCATCTCCCTCCAATTTACCCCCTGTTGTTTTGCAATTTGTATGGTTTCTTTAAGAGTTCTGTTGAATCTCTCTATCATACCATTAGTTTCTAGATGATAAAGAGCACATTTTTTGTGTGCAATGCCCCTCTCTGTCATTTCTCTGGATGTAGATTGCATACCATTGCCCGTTAAAATTATTTTAGGGTTGCCCTCTCTAGCAAATATCTCATCCAAAAATGTTATCATAGAATGTGTAGTAATTTCAGAAGGGTCCATAATTTCTGGCCATCCAGAAAGAGAATCCATCAAAACGACAACATATTTACTTGAAGCACCTCAACTTATGGGACCCATTATGTCCATAGAAACATCTTCCCACACTTCTTTAGGAATCTCTTTGACAACTAAGGGATTGGTTCTAACTTTAAGAGATTTATCAGACAATTTACACTCCAAACAATCTCTGATCTTCCTTTCTACTGCTAAATTCATCCCAGGCCACAAATATGTAGATCTCAATCTCTCCTTAGTTTTACATATACCTTGGTGACCATTGTGAGCAAATGCCACTAGACGTTCACTAAGACTACAAGGAGGAATCAATTCACCCCCTCACAACAATGCTATTATCCACAGAAAGCTCATTCATTGTTTTCCAATACTTCAATAAGTGCTTATCTGCACTCGTGATAGAATTGCCTGAAAGAATACAATCCCTCACACAACTTACGTCTTCATCTTTGTTCAGCTCATCGAACCACTCATTCTCTAAAATGCAACCATTCATTAATAAACACACTTTAATTTCTTCTTCCACCCACCACCAATCTTCTCCAACATCCCCATCCTGATGTTCCTGTGTTAAATGAGATAAACAATCAGCTGACTTGTTCTCTAGTCCAGGTATGTACTTTACTATAAACTGATAATTTTGTAAACCTACAATCAACTTGCAGATGCGAGAAGAAACACAATCTAACCCTTTCTTTCCAAACATTTCTTGTAGAGGTTTTTGATCAGTTTGTATTATAAAACACACTCCCCATAGAAACTATTTAAATTTCTTCAAGAACCAAAAAACTGCCAATACCTCTTTCTCTATCGTAGAATACTTTAGTTGAGCACCCCTGAGTGCTCTCGAAGTAAAAGCAATGGTAACTTCTTTACCTTTTTGCATCTGTTGAGAACACCACCTAACTCTCTGTTGGAAGCATCTGTTACAATGCAACACAGAAAGCCAGGTTTAAAACTTTTAGGAGATTGGGCTGTGGAGAGAGCTTCCTTTATATCTTCAAACTCTCTCTGACAAGAGCTTGTCCAATAAAACTCAGTACCTTTTTTGACTAACTCCGTGATGGAACAAGAACGTTTAGCAAAGTTCAGAACATCTCTGGGATAAAATTCAGCCATTCCCAGGAAAGATTGTGCTTCTTCTTTCTTTGCCGGACTTTTCAAATCAGTAATAGCCTTCACAAGCTCTTGTTTTGGCTCCACCCCTTCCCCTGAAATTGCATGGCCTAAATAAGTTATTTCCGAACAACCAAACTTACATTTTTCACTCTTAAGTGTGATTCCCTTGGAACAGAAAATATTCAATACTTCTTTCACTTTAGAATTGTAGTTTTCCATAGAATCAGAGACAATTAGGTCATCATCTTGAAAACAATTTACACCTTTGACCCCATCTAGTATGTCATTCATTAAACTTTGAAAGACTGATGCAGCAGAACATAAGCCAAAAGGCATTCTGTTAAACCTGAACACTCCAAAAGGTGTTATGAAAGCTTTCAAATGTTTGGATTGTTTCCTCAATTGCACCTGATGATAGGTGAGACTTAAATCCAAAGTTGTAAAAAATTTCGCATCATCTAATAAACTGATCATTTCTGTGATGTTGGGTAAAGGAAACCCATCTTCAAATACTGCCCTATTATGATGCCTAAGATCAATACAAAGACGAATATCCCCTGAACGTTTTGTGGCTACTACTACTGGAGCTATCCACTGTGAAGCTTCAACTGTTTCAATGATCCCCTCAGATTGTAACCTTCTAAGTTCAGAGCGTACAGCTTCTTGTAAACTGAAAGGAATACTCTTAACCTTTTATGTTACAGGTGTTGGATCTTCTTTTAAACATATATGGTGTTTAAAACCTTTGATACAACCAATTTTGGAATAAAACACATCAGAAAATTCATTTAGTAATTGATCCCTCAAAATGTAAGTTTTTTGTACACAAACTTGAGGAACCGAATTAGGATCCAAATAAATTCCTAGCAATTTCTGATGTGGCCAACTCAAAATAGTATCCATCTTCACAGGTACATACATTTTCCCTATAGTTCTTTTACCTTTGAAAACAATGTCACCATTAAAATAGCCTATCAGTTCAATGGATTTACCACCATATTTATAAGGGGTAACATCAGGTTCTAATAATTGGACACCATCTTTAAAATACTTAGTAAAATCAGATTCAGAAATCAACAAGAGTTTGGCTCCTAAATCCATCATCATATATACTTTTATATCATTCAGCATAACCTCAGTAGAGGGATATTCAGAAGGTGCATTGGAAATACAATTCACATCATTCACAACTTGCAAAATAAAGTCAGAATCTTCACTACTTCCAATTTCACTAATCTAAGGCAAATTCTTAGGTACAGATTTGCAGCACTTTGCAAAATGTCCTTTTTTCCAACTGCAATTACATACAACTGTATCTTCAAGACATTCTTTTGAGTTAGCTAAATGACTGATTGATCCACATCTATGACATGACAATTTTCCCTTCAAAGCAATTTGAGTCTTAGGATTGACTTTAAGTTCAAGTTTTTGTACGCCAGAAGCAAATTCCTTGGATTTCTGTAATTCTTTGATACACGTCATGGAATGTTCAACTTGCTTCGCTATAGTTAACACTTCCTCAAGACTGGGGTCATTCTTACTCCATGACTCTTCTCCAACCTTATCACTTTTCCGATTCCAACATAAATTGATCCCCTATCCATTCTTTAACTGTGTTGCCAAAAACACAGGAAGCAGCTAATTTTCATAAAGCTGTAACAAAATCTTCAATGCTCTCTTCATCATTCTGTTTTCCAAAATGATATCTTTCTAATACAATGGAGATTTTGGGCAAATAATGTTTATCTAATCTCAGTAGAGTACTTTCAGATTCATTTAAAGCTTCATCATCACCTCTAACCTCGGATGAAGTAATAAATGGTAAAGTTTCTAAAACTTCTTGAGCCTCAGCACCTGAACAATGCTGTAATAACAAGGTTTTCCGCTCAGCTGACAAAGTACTTCCACAAACACGGATGTAATTTAAAAATATTTGTTTTTCATTTAGGCCATGGAATCTGTGGTTCTCCAGGAACTGAATAAAAAAAACTGTGGTGGGGTAATGTGCTCCATTTTAAATTATGAAACTAATTCCAAAGAAATATAATTTTAATATGTGTAAATAGCAAGTCATAAACTACTATTGTAGTATTACTGGTTTAGTCATTTCAACAGGAAAGAAGTCCGTTGTTAGTTTCATTGAAAATTGTAAGTCCTCTTTCTATTGTTACAGCTTGAAAGAAAAAAACAAGGCGTAAAGCGGAATAGTTTCATTAGCATCGGTAGAAACGAGAGACGGAAACAACATGTGTGCAAAAGAATCAAACACACCAGCTTCTCCTGCAATTCACTCTCCGCACCACACAAGCACTGCGTGAGGCAATACAATTATTGGAAGTAATAATCTCAAAAGAAGAGAGACCTCGGGAAGGATCAAGACCAAGGCTCATATGAGCTCTTACTTTACACTCTGCTCCGTTCTGCGTGCTCATTGAAAACAGTATTCCTTGAAGTCTCTTCGTTCGAGATCACATAGAAGCGCAGTCCGCTTTGAAGATTCTACCATCAAGATCGCGTTGAAATTTCTTTTGTCAGGTACACGTTGAGGTAAGTCCAATCATCGCCAATTTGTAGTGGTGAAATTACAGAAAAAGAGAGTTCTTGATGTGCAAATGACTATCTAATAAAAAGTAGTTTATTCCCAGAAAAGATATTCCAGCCACCAGGAAGAATAATAAACCATCTATTTGGGGAGGACAGACTGACATCCGTAGGCGTTTTATTCCTAGCTGTCGAGTAACTTGTTTCATTACATTTGACGCAAAAGGGGAACCCTGATCCGTTTGTATTTCCAAAGGAAACCCCGTTCGGGAAAATATTTCAAGTAGGTGTTGGGCTATTGTTTTCATATTAACAGTTCTTAAGGGAATGGCTTCCGGGTATCTGGTAGCGAAACCTACTAGAACCAATACATGTTGATACACTTGAGGGGTACAGGGAAGAGGTCCAATCAGGTCTACCTCGATTCTTTCAAAAGGTTTTCCTATTACGAGCATCAGCTGCAACGGTACTGGTGGAGCTCAATATGGATTTTTCTTTTGCTGACCTCACACTGTGGACAGTATAATTTAATGGTAACATAAATACCAGTCTATAAAAATGTTTTAGAATGGCATTTTTCTGTCCCTCTGTGTCCGGCCAGCAAGTGCGAATGAGCAAAGAACAGAACCTGTTCTCTGAAGTCCAAAGGAAAGAGGAGTTGGGGTTCATCCCTAGGTCCTGATAGTCAATATAGCTATTGTCAGGATTTGGAGGCGGCGCGGTCTCCAACATGTGCCCCACGATGACCTTCCTGATGATCTGCACGCCTGCTATGTCCTTTCATGCAGCAGGCCACGCCTTCCATGCCATCCCAGTGGCAAATCTCATCTGCCTGGAGGCATTGCTCGATGGTGGCTACACTGCCCCCATTATGCGCCTTTACTTTCAACTGGGACTTCAACTCCCAGCAGCCTTAGGTGGCAGCCATCTTAAGGGTGTGGCTGGTCTATAAATGCCAGCAACACCCAGGTTCCAGCGCTTACTATTCTGGAACCTCCCTGGGGTAAGACTCCTCTTGGCCTCCTGCCGTTCCTGGAATCTTGAACAAGAAACTTCTCTTTGAGCAAGTGGACGGACTCGCTGTCAGTAAGTTCGTTCCGACAGGACCTCCCCGCCAGCTTTTGAAATCTTTTCTCTGAAATTGTTACATTGTATCAGCTCCTCCCTTAGCTCTCGGAGGCTGAGGCGCATAGGCTACTGTTACAACTACTGGAATTGTTTGAATTCCTCCAGCGCACATGCCCCTCTGAAATCGTTCACTTCATTGTGATATATGATAGTAGGAGAAACAAAGTCGTGCAATGTTCAGATTCTACTAAGATGCTAATTTGATCGTTTATGTGGTAATAGGGAATACTGTGTTGTTATTTATTTCCGAGTGTGACATTTTCTTTTACGAGTGTTGTGAAGGTCGTGAACTATCCCAAGGCAGAACTTTTATTTGATTAAGTCTTTTGGTTTCTGATTTACTAGATACTCCGCAAAAGATTGTGCTGTACCTTTTTGAGCTCCTGGCGTACGCTCATGTGAAGGGATTCAGTGGTGGTGAAACACAGTGGTTTTTGGTCTTGAGTATAGTAAGCTGAAGTTAAGCTGCTTTGGAGACTTTGGCTTTTGTTGCAAGTTTATGAATCGCATATTAAGAGTTTTCATTGCATATCCTGTTTGACATGTGATTATTGTTGCTGTTGTCTTTTGCAATTAACAATTTCCTTTCCAGATCTCCCTCCTGGCTGTTCCTTTCCTGCTTTCCCTTCCCCCCCCCGCCTGACCCCTGCAATCTTCAGTGCCATAAAGGCATCTGAGTTGGTGTTGCCTGGAGGATCCCCTTGATAAGTGACGTGCAGATCCAGAGGAATTGGGCCTCCTACAGCTATCCTTTATTCATGACAAAATGGGGAAAAAGTAGATCTTGCTTTCCTTGAGTCTCCCCAGCTATTACCAAGCATTTTACAATGTGTTATGGTTTCTTTGGGCAAAACGGAACTGCCTGTCTAGAACCCAGGGTTCTGGCTGAAGGTACACTGCCTCTTTACCTTCCTTATGTTCCAGTTTTTTTTAAGCTTGGTCAAGATTTTGTTCCAATAGTTCTAAAAAACAAGGACTGTCTGTCCCTAGAATTAAAAATTCAGGTAAGAAGGTTAAAACTGCCACCTCAAATCTATGGGTGTTTTCTGTTTGGTTGGTCAGGTCTAGGTGGGCCACTGTATTACACTTAGGGCCTTATTACGACCTTAACGGAGGAGTTTCCTCCATCACAAATGTGACGAATATCCTGTCCGTCATATTATGACCCTCAGTTAATATAATTGGATCATAATACGGAGGATGGGCTGTCTGCCAAATTGTGACGGAGGAAACCCCTCCGTCAAGCTCGTAATAAGGACCTTAGCATCCTATCCCCATGAACACACCTTATAGCAACTGTTTGATTACGAAGGATTTGAGAGGGAAGAACTAAGTTTGCTCTTATCACAGACTGTCTACTCCCGAGTCCAAAAGGGAAGAGATCAATTTTTGATTGACTTACAAACTCATGTGGTACATGTGTCTGTTTTATTGTGTATGTAGGATGGAATGCAGAACATAACTGACATCCATTGGTTCTTATTCCTCTTGTTTTTTCAAGGAAGCAAAATGGAGTATGTGTGCGTAGTAGATGTTTGATGGTGGAATCAGTACACGAGGGATAGAGCAAGGAAACACATAATATACCATGGAGAGTTGGAAGAAAAAAGTAGGTCTCTAAATGTAAGCAGTGGAAGGATGCAAGTCATCTAATCAAAAGGACAGTAAGGACATTGTGATCCAGGGGAACGACAACCAAGTGATGAAGAAGGAAAGCCACTGAATAAGAAGCAATAAAATGAGATTGACAAGACAGCCAACCAATAGTAAGCAAAAGGCTGTCCAAAAGCACACTCTAAGTATAGTATTCTCCACAGTAAGTCTTTAATAACAGGTTAAGTATTCAGTAAGATTTCAATATACCGATGTCCCATGATTAGGGAGACATAGCAGAGAACTGAGTAAACATCCTGATTTATCTCATTGACCTTAAACAGTTGACCTTAACCTTCAACAATGGATTCACCACTTTCTTCGGTAACTGTTAGATTACATTTATAATCAGACTAAAAGGATGTGACTTCATAATCCTACACTTCCATTAGGCAACTGCGATTCAATAATTTTAACATGCTTTCTGCACTTGGAGGATATGAAAAAGGTGTTTTCTTCTTAACACCAATACACATACAGTGTACTGGGGGCATACTGACTGCTATTTAGTCAGTTATCTTACTGTCCTTGAGCGTTACCACGGGAGGTAAGTAAAAATAATTGCTTTGTAAGTTTGATACTTTCATCTGCGAATGCCCCACAGTTAAACAGAATAAATTGATTTTCCACTTCGCACCGAGCCTCACTCTTGCACCCATGTTATAGTTACACAATAAAAAAAAAACATTGACTGAAAATATAATGATGTGATTTTTTTTAACCACAGTGCAAAACCAGATGCAGTCCAGTAGCTAATATGAAGTCGATTAGAGAAGGCGAATTAAAAAGAAATGTAACTGTAAGTGTGAAAACGATTTTCAAGGGGTAAGAGATATCTAATCCGTTCTTCCCGAGGTCATTTTTCTGAATACAAGTTTAATGCTCTCTGCTTTCCAACGCCTTCTCCAACACCCTGTATTAAATACCATTTCCCACACCTTATTCTGCTGCAGGATAACCGGACAACAGTCAAATACCTGCCTGACCTGTTCTTCCTTCCTCAGATGATTGTCCGGGTGACACAACATATTATATTCTTAGACGTCCCTCCCTTTCTATATTACATCTGCTCTTTCCTTTTGTTGCATACGTTTCCAAGTCCCCGATGCACGGTTTTGTGTTTGGATCAATGTGTTACAACTGGGAAATGTAATATAAGGAAATAAATAAACTATTGAGGTAAATGCAGTTTGCAAGAGAAATCCCAAAATATATTTGGGTGATATTTGTTTGAGAAATTAGGAGTCCTATCCTGCAACTTGAGGCATAACGGAATGGAAAATACAGCACTATTTTTAAAATGTCGCCATTTTAAAATGTTACCACACTAACACAAATGAAGGCAATTTTGTAAGAGCATTGCTTTTTTGCACGTGAGCTTTTCAGTGTGATAAGCAGTATTGGAGGCGTCGATTCTCCAGACATCCTCCAGGCAGCGAGCTGATGCTTCCAGAATTCAAAACATAGTTACTGCGCCGAGGGACGCATTCCACTGCAGTCTTTCTATGAAGGCCTCTAATTCTGTTACAGCTCCCTACATTATATTTGAAGCAAGAAATGGACAAATCTAAACAGGCTGCTGCATTAAATAAAATTTCTCAGATCTGCCAGTGAGCCGAACTGGTTATTGTTAAGCCAATTTATTTGTTTTCATTCTATTAATGCAGCATTTCAAATAATTAATTTTAACCAATGATTCCATTTCAAAATTTCATATCCTGGATAATACTTAAACAATAGTCACAAGAAAGAGGAGATTGCTAGAAAAGGTGGGGCGTCAAAAGACTTGGTACTAATAGCCACCAGATCCGTGGCTTCAGCTGTATGTGAGAATGTATGTCAAAATAAAAGGAAAAAAATATCAACCTGCCAAAATATTGTGGACAATATATCGAGTAACAAAATATCATGACAGAAATAAATCTATCTATCTATCTATCTATCTATCTATCTATCTATCTATCTATCTATCTATGTACTGGATCTGGCATCCTTGGTGTGGTCTCCCCTAACTTTTTGCTTCTACTCACCAGGTTGTTTCTGTCTGCTGGACTCTGTTTCTGCTGTTTTTGATACTCTGGGCACGTCACCACTGCTGACCAGTGCTAAAGTTCAAGTGTTCCCTATGTGAAAGTGTATGTTTAACTGACCTTTCCATAATTGGCATATTTGATTTACTAGTAAGTCTCTAGTAAAGTACACTAGAGGTGCCTAGGGCCTGTAAATCAAATGTTTCTAGTGAGCCTGCAGTACTGATTGTGCCACCCACATGAGTTGCCCTGTAAACATGGCTCAGGCTGCCACTGCAGTGTCTGTATGTGCAGTTTTTAAATTGCCAATTCGACTTGACATGTGCAGTCATTTGCCAGGCCTAAACCTTCCCCTTTTATACATGTAAGGGACTGCTAAAGTAGGCCCTAGGTACCCCATGGGCGGGGTGCAATGTATATTAAATGTATCACATGTACTTGTGTGTTTTTACAAGTCCTAACAGTGAAATACTGCCAAATTTGGTTTTTACTGCAAGGCCTATCTCTCTCATTGGTTAACATGGGGCTGCCTTTAAATAGCCTTAAAGTGTAGTTTCCCTTTGAGAGCAGATCGAAATTTGGAGTTTGGGGTCTCTCAACTCACAATTTAAAATACATCTTTTAGTGAAGATGGTTTTTAGATTGTTAGTTTGAAAATGCCACTTTTAGAAAGTGGCGTTTTCTTGCTTTAACCATTCTGTGACTCTGCCTGTTTGTGGATTCCCTGTCTGGGTCAGACTGACAATTGGACTGTTTGTGCATCTCCACTAGACAGTGACACAAAGGGTGCTGGAGTGAAACCTACATATCCTGATGGGCCATCTGAGATATACTGGAGGGAGGAGTGGTCACTTACACCTGAAAGGGCTGTGCCTGCCCTCACACAAAGCAGTCTCCATCCCTCTGGTGTGTGTCTGGAACCAGGCTTGGGCAAGGCAGAATCCTGTAAACAATGGCTGTTGGGCAACTTCAAAGGCAGAAAGGGGTACAAGTATTTACTTATTTGGGCATCTGGGGTAATTTCTGTGGGCTCTTTTATATCGATTAGCAAAATGATACTAAGCCACTTTTAAATATTTTTTAAACTTTACCTTTTACTTGTTGCTGGAAACGGGGGTTTGTTACTTTTTACCCCAGCAGAGTTTCTCTGCTGTTTGGTCTGCCGCTTGCCTTTGAGGTTTGGGCCTGTTAGAGCCCACCTCCTTTTTGGCATTAGAGCAGGGGGACATCTTGGGAGTATTCAGGGTCAGCGGGCTAGTTGCCGGCTGACGCCTTAGCTTCCAGGGGTGACATTGGTTATTTATGCGGTCGCTGAAGCGGATGCGTATAATCTAATTGAGTAAGGGGATTGCTTTGTTACTAACTTTTACTGCATTTTAATCTTATTTGGGAATCTGGGGTAATTTCTGTGGGCTCTTTTATATCGACTAGCGAAATGATATTGAGCCACTTTTAAATATTTTTTTAACTTTACCTTTTACTTGTTGCTGTAAACGGGGGTTTGTTTCTTTTTACCCCGGCAGAGTTTCTCTGCTGTTTGGTCTGCCGCTTACCTTCGAGGTTTGGGCCTGTTAGAGCCCACCTCCTTTTCAGCATTAGAGCGGGCGGACATTTTGGGAGTATTCCGGGTCAGCAGGCTAGTTGCCGGCTGACGCCTTAGCTTCTGGGGGTGACATTGGTTATTTATGCGGTCGCTGAAGCAGGTGCCAAAGGCAAGCCCGTCTGCGCCCGTCCGCGTCCGGAAGGGGCTGAGGGCCGGTCATTATACCTCTAACACCTGCCCCTGCGCTGCATTGCCTACCTTAATCAAGCATTACTATCTCTACATAAAGTCTCCTCTAACTATTGCTGCAGGCAACTAGACCTTGCGGTAGACATGAGTGCTCCTTGTAATTATTGTCATTGGAAGCCTTCGCCCCATTCGGAAGAAGACGTCATTTTAGTTCCGGACACGAATGAGAAGTCCTTTAAGCCTATTATGACTTGGGGCCTAATTAATGCCCGCTCTCTTATCAAACATGCCTTTGAAATTAATGAATTGATTAATTTAGCCGATCTTGATTGCCTTTTTATTTCACAAACTTGGGCGAGAGCCGATTCCGACCCAGACTTTGTAATTGCGTCACCCCCAGGCTACTCTTTCGCTAGACAAGACAGAGAAGGAAAGAGAGGGGGGGATAGCCATTATTTTTAAAAATCATTTAAGCTGTTTGCTAACGGCGCTCAATGGCAGTCATCAGATATGTGAAGGCTCTTAGTTTAAAATTAAAGTTCAAAATAGCCTGGCCATTGAAGGCCTACTTCTTTATAGACCGCCGGGCTCCAAGAACGCCTTCCTGGCAGCCTGGCCTTCACTGCTGGAACCATGGTTTTAGCCGAGAATGCCTTGGTATTAGGTGATTTTAACCTTCACTTGGATGATTTATCCGAACTAGCCTTGGTAGATTTTACCAGCTATATGCGGAGCCTGGTTTGGCATCTGAGAGACATCTCTCCTTCGCATACGGCGGGCCATACGCTGGATGCTATCTTTATTAGATCAGGACTGATCTCTAGAAATGGTAACAGGGAGGTAGATTAGTCAGACCACTTTCTACTATCCATTAAGTTAGCTTGGTCGCCCCCTGCTCCGAAATTGCCTCCAAGCACTGTCCTAAAAAGGCCATGGCACAAAATTAATAAGACCAATTTCCCACAGGCACTGAAAGTAGGTTGGGACCAGGCGAAGTCAGTAGGAGGCTCACACCTTGAGATTTTTGATCGGGGTCTGAAAAGGGCCATTGATGCGCTTGCACCCCAGTCTGTGGTAATTACTAAAGCCCAACGCGCTCATCTGCACCTTGGTACTCAGAGGAGTTGAAAGTTTTACAAAGAACCTATCGCAGGAAGGAGCGGAAATGGCTACTAAATAAAACCCAATTAGAGAGAGGAAAACTCAGGGAAGCCCTTGGGAAGTATAAAGTGGCCATTAAGTCAGCTAAAACTTTGTATTTTTCCAATGCGATTAGAGGGGCTTTGAATTCCACTAAAGAATTGTTTAATACAGTTCGTGCTTTGACGTCTCCTACGACGAGCCCAGGATTCTCCCCCTCAGAAAATTCTCCACAATACTGTCAATTGGTGGCGGACTTTTTTAATAAGAAAATTACCAAATTGCTGACGGACTTTAGTCCCCCCTCTCTTGATTTAGAGGGTGAAGTGCCCTTTTTCCATGCAGAGTCAGTTAACTCGCTAAAGTGCTTCCGACCCCTCTCTGCCAATAGAATCCACGATTTACTTATGGCAGTGAAATCAGGTTCACCTATGGATCCTTGTCCGCTTTGCATCCTAAAGTTAGCCCCTTCGCTGGCGGCCTCTGCTTTGGAGCCAGTGTTTGCAGAAATCCTTCGGGAAGGGAATTTCCCGGCTGTCTGGAAACAGTCCACAGTTATTCCTCTTATTAAAAAAACGGGAAAAGATGCTGCTGACCTTACAAATCTTTGCCCGATCTCATTATTGCCGTGTTTGGCCAAAATGTTAGAAAAACATCTCAATCAGGAGCTTGCTGAATTCCTTTAAATAATGGTAAACTGGACCCATCACAGCACGGTTTTCGTGGTGCACACAGCACAGAAATGGCACTAATTTCTACTTCAGACATTATTTGCCGAAGAGAGGATTTGGGAGAAGGTACGATTCTAGTTTTGCTGGACTTGTCGGCAGCATTTGACACTATTTCTCCTACCATTCTGCTAAATCGTCTTTCCCAGGCCGGAGTGAGAGGGAAGGCTTGAAGTTACTCAGCTCCTTTCTCACGGATGGAACGATCACGGTGGCCTGTGGCCACCATCGTGCTTCCCCTTTTCATCTTCTGTGCGGAGTTCCACAGGGGTCGTCCCTCAGCCCTACCCTTTTCAATTTATATATGGCGCCTCTGGCGAATCTGGTACGCACCTTTGGCTTCCAGATTGTTTCTTATGCAGATGATACGCAGGTGATTGTGCCCATTTCACATAACTGGGAGGACACAAATGAGAAATTCCAATGCTGTATAATAGCAATCAACAACTGGATGGCCAATAATTGGCTTAAACTAATCCAACACACCACTACCTACAATACAGTAAAGGTGCACTTTTAATCCCAGAACCTAGCCATGCTGGCCTTTGACCGGCCCAGTGCTCCTCTGCCTTTTGCCTAGGGTTGCGCTATACAAATACACACATATATACTTGCATAGATACATTTCAGTAAACTGAAACTTCATGGAGAACAGAGACACTGACCGAAGAATATCTCGTATGATTCTCACTTTGGGAATGTCACCTTTACCATCTCATTCAAATTAGACCTTTCACCACAGCTTCAGGGCTATGAACTAAACATAGAGACAAGCAATGCTTTATAATAATAATTAAGAAATGCTTAAATTAAAAATAAATGAAGGTCAATTGATCTGTCAAGCATATACAATTGTGTAATTGTGACACAGAAAAAGCATTTTGAGACACACAACATAGGAAATACTTAATACTGAAAGCAACTTGCTATTAACTTGCAGTAGAAGGGGAGCAATAAAAGTCCATTTATTAAATAACTTTTTTTCTATAGATTACAATTTCAACAATTCAACTATGAGGAAAAATAAATAGGGAAGTGAATCTGAAGGCACATGCAAATGGAATAGGGAATATTTTTCTTATAAATCTTTCTGGACCTTCATATGAGAAAATGAAACCTAGGACATTTTTGAGATTACATGAGTGGGGTCAAGATTTAATGCCAGTCAGCGTTTTTTCTTAACATGTTTTAAATAGGCTGTGCTCTACAGGGTACAATTTTCTTCCTTAGGTGTTTTACTTTCCTTCTTCGAAAACATTTATATTGCTTTTCAGCTCCTTGTTGTTTCACCCTGGCTGCAGCTGCACACTTTATTCATACCTTATTGACATTGCACAGCTCACTGTCGTAAATACCATACTGTATACATCCCAAATAATTTTCAAAGCGGATTTTCATGGTAAGAAAAGGGGACAACGTAGAGCTGCTTGCCATTAAGCCTAGAGACGACAACATACTAAAATCTTTTACAGCATATTATGCCTCTCTGCTGACCTTCAGAACTCATTCATAAGAATGAGTTATGTAGCATCAAGAGCTAAGCTGAAGTCACTGGTCTTCTGCTCAATGAGATAATATTGGTAGCTGTTAAGAAAACGTGTTGTTGGTTTAGTGGCGTGGAATACTCATTTCTTGTCAGGGTGGACCCCAAAAGTCCCTAAATTAAGCTGTGATTTACCCTCTGGTAGCTTGACACAAAGTAGGCAAGCTTAACTTAGAGGCAATGTGTACCTATTTAGGCAGCATGCAATCAGTAATCAAATGAAAACACAACACAAGAATAAATCCCAAACCAATTTAGAAAGATATAGTACATGTTGATAAATAAAATACCAGAACAACAAAACTCCGATCAGTATACATGGAATTTAATTTTTTGTGTGAAAATAGCACCTAAAAGCACAAAGCGCCAAGTCACAAGTTCAGGCCAATTGAGGGTCAGATACGGTGACCAAGTAGTCCAGCTGAAAAGCTACCTTCAGAATCCAGTGCAAAGCGTTCTATTCACAGTGGAGAGGGCCACGAGGAGCAGAAATGGCACCAGGGATGGTCGTCGTTGCAGCGCAAAGAGGCAGTCAGACGTGATGCCATCATTGCTGGAGTTTTTCATTGGTATTCATTGCAGACTGTTGTTGCAATAGTGCGAATTCAGGTCTCACATTGCCAGTCAATGCCGGTCGTCGCTGACAGTTGCTGAAGTGTGAAGAGCAAGTCTCACTGGAGCTTCATGTTGGCGGTTGTCGCTGGTGGCAGAATTTCACTGTGAAGGGGCCCTTTCACTGTTGTGAGAATCCAAACTTCAGGATTTCACCTTTTTTCTTCTTTGGAGGAGCCCAGACCAATGCCTGCCAAGGGTCCAAGACCTTGGGTGGCACATCTTGGAGATCAGGAACTCATTCTAGCAGAAGTCAGCAGGATTCAAGCAGGCTAAGGTGCAGGTCCAGGTAGGGTCAGTGCAGAACTGCAGCTGGGCAGTTGCAGGGAAGCCTCTGCAGACTATTATGTGCAGGAGCTCCCACAGGAGGTCAGCCAACTGAACCTTGTACTCTCTCAGGATAGCCTGGGATAAAAGTACGCAGGTCCACTCTTTCTTCTCAGACAGTGAGGCAGTCCTCAGCAGCAGGAAAGTCCTCTGGCAGCAACACAGTCCTTCTTCTGTAATGTCTTCAAGTCCAGGAGTGTTCTGATGAGTGGCTCCTGGCGTTCAATATTTATGCCTGGCACCAGCATTTGAGTGGGCTGACTCCCTGTCCTAACAACGCATCTGGTTCTGGAAAGTTCTTACCCTTCCCATGTCAAGGCTCTAAACGTTCTGGAGTGACAAAAGGCAGGTAGGCCTACGAAGTGTAACTGAGGCTCAGTACATCCCCTCCCAGTCATCCTGCCAGGATGGCCCATCCTGTCCACTCCTTAGAACTCTTGGTGTTACTGAAATACACAAAGCCCAAAAGCAGAGCCATTCACAGTCATGTGACCCTTGTGACACAGGACACTGACAGAAGGCACAAATGGTTAGTACAGGAAAATGCCACATTTCTAAAAGTGGCATTTTCTGAATGGTGGCTTAAAATCTGACTTCACCACTATATATTGCTACCTGTTCCCAATCTAATATCACATATTAAATGTAACTGGGTAACCCAGAGTTAGTCGATGGGAGAGATAGGCCTGACAACAGTGAACAGCAACTTTTGGAGTTTTTCTTTGCCAGGACATGTAAAACATAAGCATACATGTTATGCATTTTAAGTACAATGCACCCTGCCTTAGCCTTTAAGGCCTACCATTGGGGTGACATAAGTATTAAAAATCAGGGTTTAGGCCTGGGCAAATTTTTATTTTGCCAGGTCGAAATGGCACTGTAGACTGCACTACAGGCTGAGGTGGCATGCCTGATATGTTTTGAAAGGCTACTTTAGTGGGTGGCACAATGAGTGACCCAGGACATTCCACAAAAATAGATGTAGGACTACAATGTTGCATCCACCTTGGGCCATAGAATGCCTTAGTAGAAAACTCTCATCTATGTAGAGAGCATACACAATGAAGCAAAAGGATTAATTTGCTTCAATTGTCACATTCAGCATCACCTGTGTTAACTAAATTGCTTCCAGAGGGCTTACTATCCTGCAATGGAACAAATGAAAACGTACCTTTCTCTGCGTTCAGTCCAAATTGTGACATAGGGTAAAAACTTGAGACTGTCACAGCTAACTCAGAATGCCACGTCATCCCTCCTTTAAATACTCGTCATTCAGAAACAAGTGCCGAGTTTCATATTGAACGATTGATCCTTTTCACTCTCGAGTGACACAGGCAAATGCTCAGTTCGAGGTCCTTCAGGTCTGGACAGGGAACACACCACTGTTGATGGTGACTTGACATTTCATTGTCAGAGCGTAATCGTCTGCTAAGCCCTCGCTAGCTGTTTCCCCAGCAGCAGGCCACATTAGAGTTCATGAATATTTCACAAAATCAAATGTCATCAGTGTCCGCATTTGTATCCACTATAAAACCCACTCCTTATTAATCCTACGTATTAGGAAGCAATGCAGCAGAGATGAGAATGTCCTGTGCCGCGACATGAGCTGGGATGGAGCATGTGGCACTGGACTATCTCGTCATTTAGGAGGTCTCATTTGTAACCAAAGCCTTCCATTCTTGAAAATGAGAAGCTAAGCTGGTTATCAACGGATTGCGCTGATCCATCCTTTTAATGCTTATGCTACAGTCAGCTGAAAAGGGAGACATTTTGAGTTGATTCAAAATTAATTGGAACAAATGTATTTGAAGAAACAATTTAAAGCCTGCTGCTTTATCTTAAAGAGGCATGACAAATGGGCATTTCTGATGTTATTTAAAAGTGTTTTCTCTCAAAGCATCTCTGGATCATCACAGCGTGGGAAATGCAAGAATTGCTTGAAGGAAAAGCTGGCTTCTGCCATGGTAGTCAGCACTCATGTACTCTTTCAGGTGTGGCCTCTTTTGCTGAGCACTATGCAGAAATACCCTCTTCTAGTCTAACTTCATGAGGTTTACTGTTCATCATGTCACACAACGCAATGCAGCAAAAGTCACCTTGCTGTGCTGCGTGATAGGGAAAGGGCAGGAATGCCAGGCAAGGTGCCTTGCCTGGCTTGATAAGTATGCCTTAAGGGTCACCTTCCTGCACAAAAACAATCCCTTGAGGCACATTTCAGTGGGAACAGTGCTACAATATTGGTCACGGCTCACTTAAGGGAGCCAAGGTCAATATCATAGCACTCAACCACCCTCGGAATATGCATCATGGTGGGGATGGGATGATGTTTCTCCTTGTTACACCTCACCTTGGGAGATGTAGGTTTTTGAAGCATTCCTAGGTTTACTAGTGATGGCAAATCTGGGACTGCGCCAAAATCATCCACAGGTGAATGCGTAGGAACACCCAAGCTCCACCCATTTAATGCCCTTCCAGGGCGGAGTAATGTATTGCAGTGATTTGCGGTGCAGTGCGTTACTCTAGATTTCTCAAGCCAAGCAAGGGGGTCTTGTCTGGCTTGATAAATCTGCCTTAAGAGTTGCATCACTCTTGCACCACGTTGCGTGGTGTAATCTTTGATAAATATGCCCTGTATGTTTAGTGTTCAATTGTGTATGAACCAATATGAAAGCAAACACAAATCACAGACACTGCACAGATCGTTTAAAAATGTTAAAGACTATTTTATGTTGTAATAATTAGCAAAAACATTAATATAGAATATATTAAAATAGCCATTTGAAACTTAAGTACTTTGTGAGCCACCCATGTTTTTAAGAGCTTCTTAAAGGGGTTAATTTCAGGTTCTTCTTGGAGTATTAATGTGACATTCATCATTCATCCATGGCCCCTTAAATATCTGTAGCCCTTTCAGAGAGCATTAACTTGCCTGTACGTAATGAAGTCAATGACATCCCAATTCAAGATATGTGAACGTCACGTAGAACTGATAAAATTGCACACGATTCTATTGTGACCTTACATCTATATCAAGTAATTGTAAAACAACTGTACCACAGAAACGATGAAAAAGGACAAGTAAAACAAAACGTATGGCATTAGATCAAATATTTGAAATCATAAAGGGCATACACATTTCTACCAGGAACAGTAGATCCCCTGTAGTGTCATGGTTGTGTCTCGTTACTGTGTCCCTAAATGTGTTATTATCCCTGTCTTTCCGTTAATGTTGACGCTGTTATGCAGAAGTCTCAGCCCTATGCACTACATATATTTCATGGTGAAATTCTGGTCTGAGAAGCAGCTGGAGATTAACATGAAGTGATAGCAACATGCTTCTGTTAGGGAGCGCATTCCTGTTTTCATTGTCGCCAGCAATCCCTGCCTGACGGTACACCCTCAATATATTAAAGGCTTATTCATTCCGTAAGAATACTTGCAATGTAGTTACAGACAAGCCAAAAAGGCAAAAGTTAGCAAAAATATGTTATCCTCTGTAAAACGTAATTTCCAAATGGAGTGTTCTAAGCACAAAACACTAGATAAAATATAATACTCTCCAAAACAATCAATTGGTCTTTGTTTTTATTGCAAACAAAGGCCACAAAAAATACAAGAAAAGAAAACATGCGGTCTAAACCGTGCGGCCACATCTTTACAATAAAAATGTAAATGAAAAAATACTAACCATTGCATATTATTTTAATACAGGGGTATACAGAGTACGAACAGGCATGTGTGCTTTGAACAAGTATAAAGAGCCTTGCCGGTTTTATTGTGTGGCACAAGAAAATGTGATTCTTATGGGTTCCAAAAAATGGATAACCTTGATTTGCCATACCCGAAGACATTGTTTAATCGCACAAGCATTTACTAACAAAAACAAAAAAAGGATAAAGAAAAGGAAGAAAAAAGCACTGGTAAAGTAAACTGTGGCCACTTGCTGTTTGTAGTGCAGAGGGCAGGAAAAAAATATAAATAATGACAAGTGTACAGCTCAATGGCTGAAGAGTGATGTCGACGCAAGGGTTCCCAAGGCCCAACAGTGGTTCAGGGAGGGGGTACATGCCACCATCCCCTTTATTTGACATTTAGAATAGGGGAGGGGGTCCTCGAGGTCCTAGAGTGGCTCAAGGAGAGGAGCATTATGCCCCCCTCCCCAAGCAATATAAATGCTCTGTCCACCCAGCCCTGGCCAATCCAGTAGGGGGTTTCATATCAAAAGGTAGGAGGCTGGCATTTTTATTTTATTTTTTACCAGAGTCTCAGATCTATGGATGCTCTGTGTAACGGCAGTGCTGATAAAAGTAAATTGTTGTTTTTGCCCCCAGAGGACTCCTCCACCAGGCCTATTGGAGCAGTGATCCGCCATACTTTTTTAAAAATTTATTCTAGGTCAGGGGACTGAGTTTTCAAGTCCTAAATTTGGCTAAAACCACATATTTCTTGATGTGGTGGCAGCCAATCAGATCTTATCTTGAGATTTGCTGGCTCTGTGGATCCTTTAAAAGCATTACATGTTAAGTAACTCATTAGTTTGTTTAGGCTTAATTGCTCCAAAACTACTGAATGGATTTACACCAAATCACAAAAAGCTAGCTTTCTGGAGTAAGATCTTCCATTCTGCCAAATTAGGTGTAATTCTGTTAAGTGGTTTTGGCTGTAGCTGTGTCTACTTTTCCTATGAAATAAAATGAATGAGTTAATTACGTTTTGGGCTCCCCCTTGTTTTCGGTCCCTGCTTAACATGCTACCCCAAATCTTTCCAAGAAGGAGCTGAGGTGAATGAGATTTGTTTGGGGAACTTTTTGTGACGATTTGTCAAATGGCACCAAAGTTATAAGCCAACAAAAAAATGTTTTTCCTATCGAAACGTCGTCTGAACTATAATTATCCAGTGGTGACTGCCTACATGTTTCAAGGATCCTAAGGATCCTAACTCATCCAACCCCCCAGTGGAAGAGGAGTCTGTGGTTTGCCACATTTGTGCAGTGGTATGCTGCATAGTGACCACAAACATACCAATATCTAGTCTGAATGAACATGTTGTCATCCGTGTTGGGGAGAATATTTCCATGCTTCACTGCAATGGAAGAGATAGGCTTTGTTTATCAGCAGGTGCCCCAAACACCCTAAACCTACATTTAATTTTACTATAGTCAGATTCCTCTGCCAGTGAAACACCAAACAATTTGATCACATATACAGGACGCACTTCTGTATGGTGCTTGACTATTTGGGGGGCAGGATAGCCTTTGGATAATATACTAGCTTTTGGACAATATACTAATTTATTATGTCAGCCTACCATGCATAAATGATAGCTAAAGAAACATGCATTAGCATTTTGCTCACACCACATGAGTGGAAACTGAAGATGACCAGTTATCAAATTATATCTAGTGAATTGAGTTGTAGTATATGCACTATTGGACACTGTACCTCTTGCAACGAATTCAAAAATAATCGATATTTTATTGCTAAATTACAAATAGCAAATATATAAATATCAGGGGTGTGCCACCATCAGGTGAGATAATGTCTTACAGGGGCAACAGAAGGTGGCATCCAGGAGTGCATTATTGCAGTTGGGGACATGAACAATAGCTTTTTTGGGATGGGGGAGGTTTTCAATAGGTAAACTCCTAATTAGTCTATGGCGCCACTAGTCCTTGCACTGTTCCTCCTTAATATACATCATTAGAGGCCAATAGGAATGCAGTTAATGATGATGGTAGAAACCAGTTCCAAAATACATTCAATTGTTGTCCTCCTGGCATGATGCTAAACACTAGGTCTGTTCTACCACCATTTTATTTATTTCTGGCATTAGAACTGTCATTGTACATAACTAAAAATGAACAACCCACTGTATACATTTATAGTGACTCATCTAACATGTTTCCACAAATATATCTGTACTATAATATGAACATCACTAAGAATGGATTAGTGTAAAAAGTCATTGTTTATACATCAGCAGGCCTAGTCAGGTTTTTGTTACTATTCCAGTTCAATAGATTTTAGATGGGTAGCAAATACACCATAGTTCAGTTCATATCTACAGTGAATGCTTTATCTCTCACATCATAGCCAAAATATGTACCTGCTGTTCAAGAGTGACAATGAGTGGTATTCTGCCCTACACCGTTCTTAATTATGGGAGTAGGAATGCACCTAGTTGGTCGTACTTCCAACAGCTGATGTGCACTATTCTGTGAATTGCCTTGTCTAAAAATAGTTTAGAAGGAGAGACTATACCGATCTGTGATTTATTTCTTGATAAGAGGTCAACGATACCCTGTAAGAGTTTATTAATCTCTGGGGGGATTACATTTCTAAGATCCTAAATGTTATTTTAGCCCATACCTTTGCCATTACACCCTAATGGCTAATTGGATCACCCTAACCACTATTAAATCCTAAATCTACTCCCTTCCGTAAGTAGTCAAATTCAGACCATTGAAATAAAAAAAAACTCATAAAATGTAGTAGAATTCACAGATTATTCTACTAGAATGCGGCATTACCTTTGAATCTGTACTTTGCTTTGCCACTTACTTGACTTAATGATCACTCACCTTAGTCCTGGTAACCACTCCCAAAATATCAAACACATCATATTAATTTCTGTTTGCACTCAAGGTAATGTGTGGACTTCCCCAAGGCTCATCTCTGTCTCTGTTCCTAAAATAGAGAACTACATCCTATTTAATGAAAATGGAACGCTGAATCCATGAACTACCACAAGGACAATTTATCAAAAAAGAAATTGCAGGAGTTGAAAAAGCATGAACCTCTCATTAGGATATTCTGTTTACAAGACATTGAAGTTAGTTGCATGGTCATGAGACTGGCAACCAATCTTTATTCTGGACCTTCAACAGAGGTCCAATAATGTGTTGTGGTTAGTTGCTGTCACTATCATCTCTGTTCTCTATGTCAGTTTTGTACCTTGTATCTCTTGAGAATGGTCACTCCCGGATGTCAATGAGAATTTCGTCCCCCTCTTCTAAATGCCTTTGTCACTGTACAATGAAACACTTATTATGTTTATTTACGAAGGAACATTGTTCTCTCACGACAAACAACAATTTTGCTCATTTTGTACAACAGGAATCATGGAAAGTAAAATCTAATTTACTTAAAAAGATCAATACATTTGAACATGAAGACAGACGCCATTCAACATAATCACTGCTGAACATTGTGGCTTGTCTGCCTCTGTGGGAGATCCTTCACGTGCTTTAGCATTGTGTATGTTTCCTGTAGATATGTTTAGTTGTTCAGCTTTTTGCATATCTAGTAGTGTTTGGCTCTGGCATTAATCCCAGTATCCAATTTAATAGCGATGCCCATAAAAACATAGATTCACATGCACGGACACGTCAAACTGCATTAACATGAGAGCGCAGCATGTTTGCCCATTAATTATGATTTGCTTCACAGACTCTGTGCCTTGGCTAACACAACAAAGGGACACCATTCAAATGAGTGCAGCTAAATGCAACAGAGCGATAAATAGCTGTTGCAGTAGTACATGCTGCATTGTATTGGTGTGCAATTATAAAGGTACTTTTCAGTCTTCAGACTGTGTTTACAGCTGTGGCAGTGCTACAAGAGAATTTGGAGGCTGGGCGTTGAGGCACGCAAACTTGGTTTATGCCTAACAGGTTGACTCGTGCTAAGTATAAATAAATAGGAGAAAGGAGACCTTGAATATCAGGATTAACAAAGTGAGAATAAAACCATTTTTTCAGGCTGCTTCAGTCCAATCAGATGTGTATTACGATAAACTGCAGGCATTACCAAATCACGTTTTTGGTGGGACACTAGGGAAACAGGCACATATCTGGAGAGAGAATATTAAGGTAAACTACATCATCTCCTTGGACCAACTCCATGCCCTATTCCTTACCTAATGACCAATGACAACCATGGGCTATTTTTCCATGAAGAGGGGTGAGGCAGGAAGTAGCCTTAATGTGCCAATGTTTGACTGCACCAAATTACTGCACACGACTTGCACAATGGTTTACAATGTATGAGGATTGCTCCAGGACACTTAACTGGGATTTGCTTGATGCTGAACAATCTTGAGCCTTTCCAAACACAAGTACCATGACAAATAGGCACTCAGCTGCCTTGATAAATATATGTATATATATATATATACATATATATATATATATATATATATATATATATATATATATATATATATATATATATATATATATATATATATACTGTATATATGTGTGTGTGTGTGTTTCTCTTACCCCTCTCTCTTATAAAGTGGAGCCATAAAGGGGTTTCATAAGCATAATGTCTTCTCTTAAGAGACAAGTGACTTTGCGACATGGAGTGTTTCGAAATGTATGACCAAATTCACTTGATCTGTGTGCTAGTTCTCATGCTTAGGCTGTATTGGGATGTAGATTTAGGTGAAAAGGATATCCATCACCATTGTGACAGAATAACTCATCCACTGGGTTCTAAACCAGGCCCTATGTGTGTTAATAAAATATATATATTCACAAGGAGTGATTCAAACAGTGGATTCGAGCGTATAGGATTCTCTTGCTGTTGTGTAAACAAAAATCAGACTCTTTAAGATTGTTTGCTGATGCAAGATCTCTTAATTGACAGATTAAAATAAAGTTCTGTCTCCCACCCAAAATACAGGAATTTCTGGCCTTTTTAATGAGGCTGTTATTTACCTCTTTAGCTTTAAAATTGGCACATGATCAGGGTGAACTGGAAGAATCAAGCCGGTAGATGATTACCTTACTCACTCCTGACAATACATTTCAATATATATGCATGCTATTTCGTCTGGTATCAGCAGCTTCAATCTTCCAAAAACGCATGTTCATCCTATTTGAATACATTGAAGATGTGACAGCTTTTCAGGGTGATGTCTTCATTTTTTGCTGATGACATTGAAATGCACAATATCAGATTAAATATGGTTCTCGATATTTTGCAAGAAAGACTATTTAAATGGAGAAGTGCATGTTCTTACCCCCAAAAGGCTGAATATTTGGTTCACATTATTGATCAAAATGTATTCACCAAAAGGAGAGTTTTTTCAAGGCTATATAGAGTATAGAGGTACCAATGAATAAGGACCAATTGAGGTCATATTTACGATTGTGGTAATTCTCTTTCAGATTAATTAAAAAAACTTTATGTAACATGATTCCCCTTTCAGGTATCTACTAAAGAAAGTTGCAATATTGATGCTGAATGCTTGCCCAGAATAACAGCAGACGATCAGGACATGTGGGAAATGTATGCTTTGGAAGAGTGTACTTGCCTCAGTTAATGATCTAACCAACATATGTGGTAGCAGATTTTCTAAAGAAAAGTGGGAAAAGGATATGCAGAATGAGTCATTAATGAGGGTATAAAGTTTTGTGCCAAAGGTTGATCAAGGGGAAAAATGATAAAATGAATTACAAATCTTCTGGAAAAAAAGAGATTTGTTATCGGTTATTGGAGATGTGTTATATAAGGAAGGGAGTGGAGTGTTGTTCTCCCAAGAAATATTTGAGGGTGTGTTATGAAGTTAGCTCCTGAAGGTGACTTCGGAGAGACTCTAACAAAAAAGGGGGATTTCTAGTGTCTGTTTATAAACTCCCAGAATGTACATTTAGTAAGAAACTGTAATATTTGTTCTTATTGTGAAAACAATCAAGCAAACCTGTGGAATCTACCCCTACAAAATCTGATTTAGCAGTAGGATCGTGAAAGAATTAACCACTGACTTACTCGGTCTGTAAAATGTATGGTTAGCCAGGGAAGTGTACCCTGTAGTATTGATAGATTGTCTTTCAAAATGGGCTGAAATTAAATAATGAGTCAACCAAATATCAATGTAGGAGACAATATTGAGAATAAATTGCCACTTCATGCTTAAAAGGGATTGTTCAAATCATCTAAGCCTTACAAGAATTTTAGGAAAGAAAAAGCTCAACTAAGCTCAATAATGGGACTTGGTGGAGTATTCATAAATTAGCTAGTGTTGTCTATAACAGTTATTATCTTTAAGATTCTTTGTCAGAGATTTCAACCAACTATGTTTGTTGGAAGCTGGGCTCTGGTTGCAGTACCCCTGACATTTTTTTTGCCTGGTTTTTGATGCAACTCTGACTGAAGTGCACTGAGTTCCTGCTAACCAGGTACCCAGAGCCAGTGTTTCTTCCCCAAAACAAGGCACCTGGTCACTTGATCCCCAAGTGGCCAGGTCCTTTAGCACCTCTGTAAGTCCCTAGCAAATGATTATTTGTGTCCCCTCTACTGGGACCGCGCATGGTGATGGAAATCCAGATGGTCTAAACTACCTCCGCACCGGCATGCTCCAGACCCTCTTGGTGGTTCACCCAGACTGTACTCTCTGTCAACCACTGCAGCAACTATGTGACCGGATCTTTCCCCAGAGAGTTACACAGGGCACCCAATATTGCACTCAACCCGGCCGTCCCCGTACCACCCGAGGTGAAATGTTGGTGTGGTCTTGGACCTTGCCCCATTCTTTCCTTAAGTTTAGGAGATTGGTCCCATAATACCACTATACTTGTATGTAGTGCTTGTTCTTCCTCCATAGGACAACACTGCCACATCTGAAAAATCCACTGTCAACTTTTGCAAACACTAAACATTCATAACTCGAAAATTACTTACCTGATTCCAATGATCTTGGTATCTAAATTTATATAAAAGTATGTGTTAATTTTATAAATTGGTGTAAGATTTCTATGCTGAGTGTGTGCCTCATTTACTGCCTATGTGTGTGCCTTACATGCTTAGCATTACCCTCTGAATTGCCTAACAACTCATCCACTATACCACAAAAGAAAGCATTTGGGGTGTCATATGTGCCTCTGTGATACCTTTGGGGTGTGCCTGGACTGTTTGCATAGCTTCCTACGATTTTCCTAAATTGTTGTCTTCCACAGCTGGTATAAATATTACAAATATCTTAATAAATATTGCAGGTCAAATGATTGTTTCATCAGAGAAAGTGAGTGAGACCACCAATGAAATGTCCAACTGAAGTGCAGAAACTGCACTCATCACAGTCACAGATGGTGTACGCTCGATTCTAGACAGAGCCGCCCTCATCCTCTTCAACATCTCTGCAGCTTTCAACATGATCTCCCACGCTCTCCTCATACAATGCCTACATGAGGTTAGAATTCAGAGACCCACTCTCTGCTGGATTTGCATCTTCCTGATGGGCAGGACACAAGCAGTCATTCTGGCACCTTACTCTGAGATGCCTGCAGGCTCATCTCAGGAATACTGCAAGGCTTGTCTCTTAGCCCAACCCTTTTCAACATTAATATGACCCCTTTGGCCAGCATCATCAGTGCCTATGGCATCAACGTCCTCTCATATGACAGTGGCACTCCACTCTTACTTTTCCTCTCGGAAAACAATGGCTTCTGAGCAACATTCTTGAAACTGTCACACATACCCTTGTTACTAGAAAGTTGGACTACAGGAACGCCTTCTATGCCAGAATCAGCAGGAATCAGCCAGAAACTCACCAGAAGACTACAGATCATTTACCCTCAATCTCCCATACAGCACTTACATCATAGTGCATCTCAAGGAGATCCATTATCTCCATATACACAATCTTGCAAAGTTTAATGCCTCGCTTCCATCTTCAGACTGATACACAACATTCCACAATTGCATCTCC
This sequence comes from Pleurodeles waltl, assembly GCF_031143425.1. Taxonomy (NCBI): domain Eukaryota; kingdom Metazoa; phylum Chordata; class Amphibia; order Caudata; family Salamandridae; genus Pleurodeles; species Pleurodeles waltl. The sequence goes on along the minus strand of NC_090445.1, from coordinate 935,056,741 downwards.
ATTCACAAACACTCCAGACACCTCCACTCAGCTGGACTCCTACTCACACACATCCCGCGCATATGCAGAGCTAGATCTGGTCTTCTCCAACCTAGTTCCTAAAGTATGGAATGACCTTCCACTGAACATAAGAGCTTCCTCCTCACACCTTCAGTTCAGCAACAAGTTGATGACAAGGCTCTTCAAATAGGTGGTGAGGCTAGAGTTCCTAGCTGCTCAGTGCCAGATACACCCCCTCCCTCCCCTACACCCTGGGTGATAGTGCACTCTCCAAATCAGCACAACATAAGATAACTATGATGGTTTTTGTGGTACCAGTATTGATAAACTTGATTCACTTAAAGATTCAGCTGTTGGAGTTAATGGAACTAATAACATTGTTATAAGGTCGAACTGCATTGGCAAATTTCCCCCCAAAAATGGAAGATGTTTCTGTTAATCGATTTTGTTGATCTTCTTTTTCATTGAAAGAAGATGTGTTGTAATGTTTATTTTACCTAAAATGACCACTTATATGTTGATATTATTACGTTTGTTTATGTTCGCATTGCCTATGAGTTCTAAGTGCTCATTCCCCCTTCTCGCTTCTCTCGCTTCCCATGCTTTACATAAATAATTTTTGTTAAGTGCTCTGGTGCCTACAATCCATATTCTATTCCGATGTTTTGAACAGTTTTGCTCAAGCTCCCTAAGGAGGCACCACACACCCGTTGCTGGGGAAGATCTGCAAAAATATTTGAACTTTTGTCGACTCCTGTGCCTTTTTGCATTTCCTACTATACCACCTATATGGAACACCTGTTTTCTACCAGACTGTTTGCAATGTTCTGCCTAATATGTCACAATCTGAGTTTGCTTCTGCTATGCCTGCCTAAAAGAGGACTAGTAAACAGGTTATCAATACCGCAAGAAAATGAGATGGTGGGCTAATGAGCAGACACCCCAAAATGCAGGAAGGAGAAGGCTGCCTTTGGCAGCTACTGGGTCTCCCCATCTCATATAGTTATCTCTGTGCTTTTTTTAGTGCTGCGGACGCTGTGCAATGGTAAGGATGAGTTAAATGCTTGAGGGTCCTCATACTTGCCTTGCCCAGTCCCACACAGACGTGATGTGATGTTGCTCTCAATATGGGGTATAAGCTGTGAAGTATGAGTCACAATTCACCTGTATGAAAATGCTGGGAGGTCCTAGGAGCAAGCTGTGATATCAGTGTTATGTGCTGTAAGAAGGAAGCTGGCCAGTTGCATAATTTCAGTAGGCAGTAAATGGTACACAAGACATTTTCTTGCCAAGTGATACATCAGCATTGCGTTAGTATGTGAAAAGAAAGGTAACTTGAGCGGGGTGTTCTGGGCCTGGCTTGGCTGGCCTGTACCTAGCTGGTGTGTGCTCTGTGCACAGGCTCTACTAGCCACTGAAGGTCAAGGTTCTGCAGAGAGGTGTTCTTACATCACTGAGAAACAAAAAACTAAGGGATGAAAAGCTGCACGAAAAAACAACCCGCACAATTTATTATTATCCATCTGAAATATTCTCCTGATGTCAATATCAGGGTGGAAGGATGGGAGATCTACACATGACATGAGAATAGATGTATGGAATCCCTCTTCCAGTGTTAGTGGCCTGTTCCTACAACTCCACTTTAAACATTTTCAGCTACAATTAACCATCCACACACAACGAAACAAAGGTCAGGGTTCCCTTTTAAATGCCTCAAACTCTTATTGACAAACCTGAACTGTTGGACATGGCTGTTTCTGCAGGGTCATCCTCAAACTTTTTACCTTCACCCTCCGATTTTCTGAGCCCCTTTTTGTAGGCTTTTAGGACTTTGCACATTTCACTACAGCTATCCAGTGCTAAAGTGGTTGCGCTCTCTCCTTGAAACATGGCAAAACTGTCTTACAGCCAATTGGCACATTTAATCTATTTGTCTGACCCTACGTAAAGTGGTTCTGCATGTACCCAGGATCTGTATGTTAAATGCTATAAGTGGGCCTGCAACATTGATTGTACCACCCACTAAGGTAGCCTTTTAAACATGTCTCAGGCTTGCCATTGCACCCTGTGTGTGCAGTTTGAAACTGCAAGTTCACTCGGGCAAGATAAACCTATTGCCAGGCCGAATACTCCCTTTTCAAAATGCATAGGTCACCCCTAGGGTATGCCTTACACGGCTCAGAGGGCAGAGTGCAGTGCATTTCAATAGTGAAACATATACTTTAAAGTCTTACATGTTCTGGTAGTAAAAAACATCTAAATGTGTATTGTGAGGCCTACCTGTCCTAAAGTATAACTCTGGATTACTTTATTGCATTTAATTTGTGGTAACTGTCAATTGAGAGCAGATATGAATGTTGAGTTTGGTGTTTAAGAAATTGTAATTTAAAACACTTTTTAATTATAAAGTTGGATTTTAAGTCACAATTCTGAAAATGACACTTTCAGAAAGTTGGCATTTTCTTGTTCTAACCATTTGGTGCTTGCGGCATGTATCCTAGGTCACATGACTAGGTGTACCTGGCAGTTGGTCTTTATAATTACTCCCAGATAATGAGACAAAGGGCAATAGGTATTGGCAGGACTTGAAAAGAAGGAGGAGCTTTCACCTATCACAGTTGCAAATCACAAAGGCTGTGCCTGAGCAAACTCACAAAGGGTTTGACAATAGTCTTTTGAGACCTCAGAAAAGATGGAGCCAGGAAAGGGAGGCAGGACATTCAAAACATCTCTAGAGTTAAAAACCTCCAGAACCTTCTACTACTTCAAAGTGGGCACCAGGTGCCACCCCCCCTCGAAGATCTAACCCTTCAGTACACCTCAGAAGGACTGTTGAAATGCTGCATAAATACTTTACACATTGCCTCTAAGTTATGCCTCACTGCTTTTGTACCCACCTCACAGACAACACAGAATGCAGCAATTTCTTTAACAAACTGTTTACTGAAAAAAAAAAAAAGAAATACAGTGATGTAAAGGTTGACTTGTATGAGAAACATAAATACCGAGCAACTTCAGTCACAATTAATAAAGAACGCCTGTGGGCTTTGGATATCTTGGAATGTCACAAACACAAAATAGGAGAAGCCAAGCATATTTCGTGTATATACAATTATAGATGTTGGAGGTGAACTACACAAATGACATTACATGGGAAGTTTCAAACTGACCATGCAGCATCAGAAGTTTGAACAGATTTATTGAATGTCTTTATGTTTTTAAGACTGGCCTTTTAAGGCTTTTGATTTTTAGATCCAGCTGTTTGATATTCCTAAAGTCTGTTTTTCTCGATGGGCTCTGACTATTCACTGATTCAGGAGTCTTGTCTCGCACACAGAGACAATGACTGGACAGCCATTGTTTCCCAAAGCGCCCTCTCAAGACCCCCGGTCGAGGACTCGGCGTTGGTACTGTCGGTTCAAGTACTCTTTACTTAAGATGTTTATTTGAGTGAAATGAATACGGGTCCCCATGGAGCACCATATGACCTCTTCTGCATGATGTTTCCCACAGTAGTGTCAATGTGTGTGAGATCGTATATCAAATGATCTCTGGCCTCATGTGGGGCACTGAGAAATTAAAAAAAACAATTGAAAGCACGTAGAGTTTTAAATGTTTTGAAGCCATAATCGGGAAGGGTTGAAGGTCATTCTGGATTCTTAGCAAAATAATTTTACAAGGTGCATATTTTTAATAATTAACCACTGCCTGCAGTGCATGCATCATTTACAACTACGGGTTTTTCTGCCACAGAAACTAGTATGTTTGTAAGTCACCTGATGTAAGTATGTGAAAGAGAAAGTGGGGTGACATGGATTCATGGCATGTAATCACATCGTAAATTTCACTATGTATTAGAACTATTAACGCATAGTAAATGTTCCAGGAATAAATAATTAGAGTGCAGATAGGGCCCATGAGACCCACACTGAGGTGCAATTTTAATACCAACGGCACTTGTCACATCCTCAGCGTACAAATCAGCTTTACCCAGCGCTGTGTTTGCCCACATCTTTTTCATATAAAAGTTTGTAGCAGTTTTGCTTCCTCCAAAACATTTGCAGAACGTTACCCATGCAGTCACAACCCTTTCCACGAAGTCACTGTTCCTCTCCTTGGAGCCTGATGTATCAGACTCTATTTCTGCCAGAACAGTATAATGTGTACATGAAGGCCTTTTAGGGGACAATCCTTTTAATAGAATGTTACCAATTGTACACTTAGCAAGTAAGGTATACAAGCTGGCATATAATAATGCCGTTCTGTGAACAATGCTACCTTACATTGAAAGCATGAATGGCTCACCCTGCTTGCACCACTTCGTAGGCATCTCCCCTGCACCAGAGAAGCAGCTGATAGGGCTGACAATCCCTGTTGTTGTTTCCTGGGCGCTAATGTTTGTTGAGTAGATGTGGGTCAGCTGGTAACCTATGAACTTGTGCTGCCCCAACCTGGACACAATGAGATGCTCTGAGGAATGGTCAATGTTCTTTTATAAATGTGCACACTGATTTGTCAGATTGAGCAGATACGACTTCAAAACACCTTCAGCTATATTTGGCATAGGAAAAAACACAGTGCAGAGCCATATCTGTCATAACTGTCTTGCTGTTGATATCTTCCCCTGTGCATCTGCTCTTATGCACAGCTTTGTGAAAATACGCTGTGTAGCATAACGTTTGTACTTGTACTTTTCACTTGTACTTGCAAGCATACCCTTCCAGTTCAAATTCCTATACCCAGACAATCTCAGAAAGATCTTGAGCATCGGATGTGTTGTGTGAAATGCAGCACAAAATGCTGAGGTTAGTTTTATGGAGAAATGAACACATTTTCCTCATTTAGTAATTAGTGCCTAATTCAAGGAGGCGTTATTTTCTGACGCAATGCCCAGTCTGGCTATCTTAGTAAATAGGGTTTTGCTTAAAAAACTGTGGGTTTTTGCATTGTAACACCCAAATAAAGCTTACTTGATGCAAAGTGACCCAGCACAGTGTAAAGCAGTTTTTGTGCTGAAAAATACCTTTTGTGCAGGACTGGGAATACCAATCAGCTGCTTTCCATGCATTTGTGTCACTTTGGGTGGCACAAAGGGTTAGTAAACAATGGCCTTGGTTTCTGGCTGACAGCTCCGTCCCCTGGCTCCTGTAACAAGGTGTAACTTTCTAGCCGCATGGAGCCAATCGGTGATCACAATATAGGCTATCCTCCTCTGCCTTTAATAAAGGGAGGCTCAACAAACTCCAGTCCCTCTGTCAACTAGAATTCCCTACTCCCATTTTTCTGGCAGGAGACGTGGCCTGGTTGCAGCTGACACTGGAACTATCGCTTCTGGAAACACGTCTTGTGACGAGAGCTCCTTTTCTATCGAAAGAAAGCCCATTCTTTCACAGTAAGGCTCCACTCAGAAGCTTCCTAGGGAAGGGTGTGACTGTTCATCCACACAAAATGTAAACTCTTGGGATTGTAGGGTTGAGGCTGGTTCAGGCGTGTCCACACATCACCTTTTTAGGTCGAGCGCACAAGTGCTCTGGCCTGTTGTAATCGATATGTGGGCTTTTAACCACACCTACCGCATACCCATCACTATCAGTCGTTCATGGACTTGCCTTTCAAAAATCCTTTGTTATCATTGGTAGACGCTTTAGGTTTGTCCCTCCTTGGTGAAGTTTTGTTACGGCCTTGGCCATCGACCCTGTTACATGGATAATTGCACTTTTGCGGATAGGTTTGCCTGAGAGCAAACTTCTTTTTCCTTTTGTGTGTCTCCTTCAAACTCAGGCTCATGGTGGCCATGGCGTTTTGAGTCAGCTTGATTATGTCAACTGTTTTACTTTTCATTTTCATTTTATGTGGCAAGAAAAGTCCAGTTAGGAATTTACAAAGCTACTAGCTCTAACTCGAGCAAACGCAAGACCCATTGAATTGGAAATGCTTGTTATTTATGGATGTGTTTTTACTCTAACACGGACATTATGCCTATTGAGAAGTGCATTACAGTGCACTGAGGTGCTAAGAATCGTGCAAGCTGGCCCATTAAAAAGCACTGCTGCCCTGGAAAGAGCCAGTGCAGTTTCACCGAAGGTCCACTGCGGGCTTCCTGCTGCAAGCGTCAGGACTATACAACTGAAATTGAGGGCTTTGTGCTAAGAAGTGTGTATGTAAAAGTTACAAGATTCCTCAAATACTGCCTGATTCTCCGTTACAACTGTTAATATACTAACAACAACCGCGTGTTTAAAGCACCCATAACAATGAATAGCGTGTTTTAAAACGAAGATTTTTTCTAGTATTCAATTTTATCGGCTATACGTGTCATCATCGTTCACCCTACACATTAATATTAGCTTTGCGAATAAGGAAAGGCTAGTTAGACGGACATATGACAGGCAAATACTATTCAATAAGCATTCACAAATTATAGTCATCATATACCCTGCCAACTTATCTATGCCATAATAGGTCATTGCAGCAAAAAAGAAGCAGCAGTGCACTCTTTTTACAGAAAATGTTCAATACATGTTCCATTCGAAAAATGTGCAGGTACAGTGACCAGAGAGGCAATACATTTCAAGAGGGACAGCAGCATGACACATCTCAAAGCTTGGGGCCAGATCAAGAGAGTAGCCTGAAAATAGAAATATGCCCCACTTTGACCCAAAGCTCTTTCCACACCAAGCAAGCAAAGCAAGTCATCATGACGCACCCCAGAAAAGCTTGTTTGTCTCTTCCATTCAAGCATCTATCTATTAATCCTTGCATCCTTCTATCCACTCACTGATATCCACCATTTCACATTTACAGTCTGTCACCAATTCATTTTTTATCTATATTCCAGTCTTTCAGCATTTCACTACCTCCGTCTGCTCACCCACATCCAAACCTAATCATCCATCTTCAAACCCATTCATCAAAACAATCCATTCAGCTATTCTTTCAGCCATTCTTTCACCCATCCATCCCTCCATTCCCCATGCATGCATCCATTCTTCCTTTCGCTCGCCCATCCATCCATTCTTTCACTGTATCCATCCACCTTTTCACTCCATCTATTCTCCTTTTCACTCATTCATCCATCCTTTCACTCAGCCAGCCATCCATTCACTCATCCATCCATCTATCCTTTCATTCATCCATCCATTCATTAACCTTTCACTCATCATCCATCTAGCCACCCTCCTGTCACTTATCCATTCATTATTTCACCCATTAATCCTTATAGTTATCCATCCATTATTCTCTGCTTGACTCATACAACCAACATTTCACTCAGCCATTCATCCTTTCACTCATCTATCCCTCCTTTCTCTCATCCATCTACCTTTTCACACACTCATCCATCCAGCCTTTCACGTACTCATTCATCCATCCATCCATTTGTTCTCTCAGTCATCCATCTGTCCATCCATCTATTGATCATTCATTTATCCACCCACCCTTTCACTCATTCACCCATCCTTACACTCAAACATCCATCCTTACATAAACTCTTTCACTCACATACTCATCCAACCTTTCACGTTAATTGTGAGCCTTTATCTGCCAACTTGAAGACAAAGAGGCCTATCAAGTATAGCACCTCACTGTAGCTGCTAAAGCAGGGGGTTCACAATGCTCCTAGGCCAGATAATAAAAAAAAATTGACTGGTGGTAAATTAAGGCAGTGCTAACTCCAAACAACTTTAAACACAGTATTACCAAAAAATTATTCTGGAGGTGGTATTGTGTCACAAGAATGTCTGTCCATATTTGTTGTGTGGCATTTTGTTGTGCTGGTGACATGTTATTTTGCGTTTTTGTGCTACTGCATATTTGTACTATATTACTGCAATGTAACTTTGTTCTGTTGTGCTGCGATTGTTATATTGCATTACCGTTCTGACTGTTTTGTTGCGTTGGTCCCTATAGTTTCTGTTGTTATGTTGCTTTTTGCATGTTTTTGTGCCATGTTTTGTTGCATTGTAAAGCTAGCCAAAATAATACAACGTAGCACCTTGTGTCAAGGGGGTGTTCCATGTGGAGTACATTAATGCTCCCATGCAACTACCCCTGGGATTTGACACAAATCATTATCTACTAATAGTTGTAGGCAGGGTTTTGTGCCTACACCTCATGCCTCCTCAAGGCAGCCTTTTCTACTGACCACGTTTTCAAACTCCCCAATTTTTTCCAATTTTGCATGTGTGCTGCTCTGTACATCACACATAATGTGGGAAAGGTATCAAAGCAAAGTTTGTGTACTGGAAGAATCTCCTTCCAGTCCAAAACCTATGCTTGCTTGAACACAGACAGCCTTGCACTATGAAGCAAGGCAGCCTAAAGTTCACCAGAGCAGAGATAGTGGAAAATAGCTCCATATCTCAGTAGCACTGTTTTCTTCCACACAGCATAGCAACTTTAGATGCTGTGTTGCAGTGTGTGAAAGTTAATAAATCAGCCCCTAAGTTTGTAGCCCAAGACAATGAGATATAAGAAGTTCGGAGCAAAGGCTGCAATATCACACAAGAAGTTCAAAATTGAAAGTTTCCGTTAAAGTCAATCTTCGCAGAGGCCAGTCAAGAGTGAGACTGTTATGGTCTGAGGGGGAGATCCAATGATTGACGGTTGAAAAGGCACCCATAGAGTGCCATATCCAAATATGCTAGATATTAATTGTCAAATATTTTTTAAAGTGTTTAAAAGACAGACACAAGAACCCCTCTTACAGCCTTCCTACGAAGGAAAAGAGAATGAAGAATGCTTGGCACAGGCTCAGAGAATCTGTTACGTCCATCCTCTAACCTGCTTCATAAGACCCTGCCCCCAAACAGGGGTGGCTTCTCCGCAATGGCAGAGCAACGATGCCCCCCCCCCCCCCACCACCACCACGAACAGCCCCCTCCTGCTAAGAGTCAGCAGCTGTAAAATAAAACAATATTTCATTATAGTTTTATTTTACATCTGCTAGCTCAGCCAGCATGTGCAGGGAGGGGAGGGGCAGGGCCACTGGAAGGGGGAGAGGCGAGGGGGAGTGAAGTCTGTGCTCTAAGTGCACATCTGTGTTTGGTCGGCTATTTCAAGCTGGCAAAACACACATACACACCTAAAATCCTCCAACCCGGCTGTGTTACACCGCTTGGTTGGAAAAACTGCACTGGCTCCATTGTGCAGTCTGAGTGGCAGACCAAGCCACTCAAGCCAATCCTAGTGCTGCTCTCATGCTAGGTTTAGCATGGGAGCAGTCCCAAGATTGCTGGTGAGCCTTTGCTGGTGTCCCAGGGAATGCTGGGACACCAGAAGAGAAGAGGAGTGAGGTGGCATTGGGTATGGTACTTTAAAAAAATATTATTTACTTCCCCCAGCGTCATCCCCGGCCCTTGAGATTTGTGGCAGCTGCCGCTACCCTTAAAGCCTGGGTTTGAACTATCGATGTTTCAGTTCTATATTACACGTACATAGCTATCAGTAGTGCAGCAGGTTAACACAAGTGGGGCAACCACACACCAATGATGGTTCTCTTTCACTAACAAAGTCGGGGCAGGAAGCCCATTTCTTTTGCCTTTAGCAGGATCTTCGGTGTCACTGCAACCCCAATTGTGTTGGTGAATTACCAGCACACTTTCCTTACTATTTCTATCTGAGCCTGTTAATTTAGGGAACAACATGATTTCCACTGTTACTTCCATGAAGTTTCTTTGGAAGGAAGAGTGTGCTGGAGACATCTCTGAGAATAATCCTATATGCACAATAGTTAAATGTAAAGTATACCAAGTGTGAAATGCTCCTTTTGGCATACGGATGTTCCCTGTAAAGCATGCCATCTTCATTCAAGTTAACTTTACGCTCTATTGAAGGTTCACACTCTATTGAATAATTTACATAAATTAACAAAAAGCCTAGAAGTTTCACAGACAAACACACTATGGCAGGAAAGATCTTAAATCACGAAGCTATTTATATGCCAGCTGTTAGAAACAGAGGTGTTTTACTGTAAGAGCTCTGTGGGTGCCTCACCACTTAGACAGATGTGTGTGAGACATCAGGGTAGAGGTGCATTTAAGAGCACTTTTCACGTCTCTCTATTTGTCTCGGGACTTGGATAGCAGTGCATGGTGCAAGTCAAGTGCTGTAAATTTCTCACAAGTAGGATATCAGTATCTAGACATACCATGAAAGCCCGGCAAAGTTCTCAGCACCAGAATATCAGTACATGGGGCAGGTCATAATAGATGCAAATTGATTAAATATGTCCATGATCTCGGGTGTCACTAAATGGTTTCCCAGAGAGTTCTGTCAACATACTGCAAACCTGTAGCATGGTGACACTATTACAGTACATGGACCCACATGACCAGCTCAGTCAAATTAATGTTCCAAAAAATGACATAAGATCTGACAGTCTGGAGCCTCAGTTATTCCGGTGGAGAGAACATCACTGGTAGAGAATGAGAAAGGGACAGAAACGGGAGCCCCTTACCAAGCATAGTTGTTTCAATGAAAAAAATTATGTGAGGGGCAAATATCAAAATGAGTATTCCTCACCCTCATTTTTCTACCGCCTCTGAAGCCCCAAATCTTCCCTCATGTGCCGATCGTACTCTTTCCTCTTTCACACCCCACTCTCCCCATGTCACTTTTTGTAGCTCACCTCACAAATCGCACTCTCTACCTGGCCCCCCCTCAGCATCTTCTCTCATACTCTCCTCTCTCACAAATGCCTTTTACACATCTTAACTCGCTGTTTCTATTCAGGTTCTGTCACTAAGATCTTATTTCTCTAAAAGACCCCAACAAACACATGACCACACTCCACACAAACACACAAACAGGCACCATCAGTTGTCTTTCTTAGAAAAGAAGTCATGAAGTTCCATACTTACAGTATTTTTAATTTTTTGGATGTCCGAATACCTCCATGGGTACATCTTGGGCATAATTGACTACCATGACAAAAATAATGGAAGTCAATAGTAAGGAGTGGTGCCAGGGCACAATCACCTGTCGTACGGATGTTAATTCGGAGCTGAGAATTGAAGAAAATAAGTCGTTGGAATTTGTAAGAGTTTCTATCTAAGCTGATGCCATGGAGGTTGGTGCTCAGAAAGAGGTCAAAGGGGTGTAAAACTGCATTTCAACCAGTTACAGAATTCTTACAAGATAGCAAGGCTGGAAGTCCTATTTCATACACAGTGCTGTATCTTTCGTGAATCATATCTCTGTGAGTATATTATCCTTTTTAGGATATAAACATTTAAAATGGTTTAAAAGAACCAATCTATTCATTCACCGCGCTCTCCCTATTTCAATACACATCCCCTCTCACACAATCTTCTCTTTCATGTCCTCCTTCTTAAACTACATTATCCTTTTACTTAACCTCTCTCTTCCACAACTTGCTAAACATTCGTCTCATAGCCTAATCTCTCAGACTCTGCCCTCTCGCCATTCACTCACTTTCGCCCCTCCTGCCTCAGAAACACTTTCTCACTTTCTTACAGACACGAGACACACATTCACTAATTTCCTTCTACACTTATACCAACCTGCTACTTTTTCCTGACTCCTCTTTCCTGTTCACTTTTCGAAACAAATTCATCCTTTTCTCGTGTACTTGTATCATGGTCACAGCAAAAGCTGTAGAACATACCTGAGACCAGTACTTCTCAATGTGTGTCCCTCTCCGTAAGGCAAATTATTGATTTTGGTTATAGGCAGCTCCAGCACCTGCATCTGCCTCAACGAATGTTTGCGGAATGAACTGCGAATATTTTCAAATGTTGCAACTTGAGGATGCTGCCGACGCTATCGAAGTTTTGAAAACGACTTTTCAAACATTGAAATAAACAACTACACTTTTTGCACGTCCATATTTAAAGTCAATATGCCAAATTGCTCTAAGATTTTTTACTTTCATGGCATGCGACAATATGTTCCAGAGGCGCAAAGGAGAAATACAAATGGAATGAAGATAATTCAGAAGATGGTAAGATACCACAAACGGCCCATGAGTACAACCTCACTAGTGGCACCCCTCAACGTCAAGACTGAAGCCCATAAAGACGGCACAAGGAATTGGAATTGGACAATAGGTGCCCCAGAGTGATGTAAAAAGGGCCCCAAAGTGTTTACAGAGTAGGAGGTAATGGTGAAACACGACAGTCAGTAGCTAACTGACTGAAACATGGGTGAGGTAATGGCAACATGGATTATCCTCATGCCGTTCCCTTTTGACAGTCACCCAGAGTAGCCAGTCTCATTGCTGTGTTAGTCTTCCATACCTGACGTTTATTTATTAGTCAATAAAGAGCACTATTATGCCTCAGAGGCCAGGAGCCTGCAACATTGGCTTCAGTGGGCAAATTCATTCAGTCACAATTGTTTGTCTAGTCTTGAACTGTTGCCACACAGAGGGGCCACACAGAGGGGCTTATTTAAAAGGAGCTTGCGCTGCCAATGCGTCATTTTTTTAAGCTCTGGCGGCACAATGTAAGTTCATTATTAACAAGGCAACACATTTGGCCAATATGTCAGTTTTCAAGGCCTAGGTCAGAAAAAACCTGCACGGGATCTGACTGAGTCACACAGTTTATAATGCATGCAGGGTGGGCATTCTTTCAGAAAAACTCACAACCGATGTAGTGATATTTGCAAGTGTTTCATTGTGTGACGCCTTTTCTGGATGCATTTCACGAAGCCTGAAATGCGCCAGAATCCCTAACCCTCCATAAGCCTGGTGTAGAAACTGATGCAGTGGCTTTGTAACAGGAATCTGACCATTAGAAGGCACTTTACACAATGGAATATGTCTGCATTCCACATCCCCTCTACTAGTAGTGGGTATTCACATATGACAATCATGCTGTAGGACCCTTTGACCAAGCTGGGACGATGGCACCTATGATATCATCATCCACTGTAGCAAAACTAAGTGACACTGTGTACTCCCTATAAGGGACAGGCCAGGATTTTCACTTGTCCATGGAGGAATGGGTCCCAAGGTCCAGGCCAGCGTACTCCAAAGGACAAGAGGTAAGCACATGCATAAGGTAGGTAATACGTGTATTGCCACTCAACATTACAACATATACTTGCATTCACTCACATTACACTGTAACTCACTATGACACACATACTCAGGTCTCTACATACACATATGTAGACTATGCCCACTTTAATGTGACACATAGCCATACTGCATACATTACATCCAAGACCAATGTAAGAGTGTACAAGGCCCTATTCCACCATTATACAGTCTTCTACATTGGCCTCCACATAATAGGTTACTTGCATCAGTCAGAACTGACGCACTGCCTCTGACTTTGACTCATTGCTGAAGTTGCGTTGGTTGTAAGGTTAACTTCAGCAACGCGCCACTTTTTAAGCTGATGCATTGCAGCATCCTTCCCACTGATGCATCAGAATTTCAGACACATCCCTGGGTCCTTACGCCATGGTGCCTCGTATTCTAAATACAATAAATCCATGGCGTCATAACCTGTATTGACGCAGTGAAGAAATTTTGACGTGTCACTGTTGCAACGCGGTGAAGCATCATTTCTTGTAAATGAGGCCCATAGTCCTTGCAACCTTTTTGCTAAAACTCTTCTATAATGCCACTTTCAAAGAAAGCATTTTGAAAACTAGCATGTGTTTTTACCAGGGGTTTTACTCTCTTACTCTGACTCACAGAGCAAGAGATTAGTACAGGATTTCAATCCTGTTTCATTTAACAATTTTATCTATATTCTTTTCTGGATGGGGGTGGCTCCTTTGCAATGGCGAAGGAGCGTCGTCCCACTGGCTAAGAGCCAGGAGCTGAAAAATAAAACAATATTTTGTTTTATTTTTTAGCTGCTGTCCCAGCTGAGCCACTGTGTGAAGTGAGGGGTGGGGCTGGTCCATTGGACAGGGAACAAGGGGAAGTGGAGTCAGTGCACTAAGTGTGCAAGTCAGTTTGGCCGGCCGTCTTAGGCCAACCAAACTGACATGCGCACTTAGATTTCTCCAACCTGGCTGTGTTAAACAGCCAGGTTAGAGAAACTGCACAGACTCCAACACAGTGTCTGAGCAGCAGCCAAGCAGCTCAGACCAATTCTGTTGCTGCTCTCATGCAAGGTATAGCTTGAGAGCAGCCCCAGGATTGCGTGCAGAGCCTGTGCTGGTGTCCCAGGGAATCTTGGGACATCATCAGAAGAGGAGTACGAGGTGGCCGACGGCATCGGGAAAGGTATTTTTTGTTTTACTATCATTTAGTGACAACCCCCTCCCCCCACAACCCACCTGTCCGTCCCTCCTCTTGAAAACGCGGCAGCCGCCACTGATACATTAACAGTCTGAGATTTGAATATTATTGCAAGTTTTTTGTCAATAAATATTATTTTGCCATTATTATCCGTGGTACACCATGCATTGCACAATGTTTACCTCTGTGCACTTGCTACCTGTGTTCTCTTTGTAAACAATTTTGCCAATTGAAATCTTAATTACATTTCATTGGAAAACTGGGCGATGAAGGTTTTAGCATCCATTGTCAGACAACACGAAGATTTTTCCTCCTCAAACCTTTCTGAAGACTCCCAAAATGTTACTTTAGCTGTTGTTGACTCGTGAGGGTGAACTTCAACGTTCCCAGGCTGAAGAATAAATATCTTTAAATCATTTTATTGCGAGTAGTTTGCTGGTTGGTATATAGCACACAATTTCTCAGCAAAACGGCTGGTGGACATTTTTTCAAAGATTCAGACATTTACATAATTCCTACTTATATATGCCTTTTAATGCAGTGAGTGAGGCATTATTTAATCGTAATTTTGCAGTGCTTGTCCACGGCCGTGTTTTATCACTGTTTTGCTTTTAATGGGATTGGTTTTATCTTATTTGAATTCATATTCAAGTCTGCGGTTTAGTGTTTATGCTTTTTTTCTCCGTTCATTAGTTGGTTGGCTGACACTGCAGTAGTGTATTCGAATTCTGAGGCATGTCCAATAATGATGCCTGCGTGTCTATTCAGACTATGCCTGTATGAGCTACATTGGCTACAAATGGCGGCATTGCTGAGTGCACCTGATGGCTGGAACGATTGGTTTCTTTTGTCTGTGCCAAGTTCTGTGAGCTGTGGTGGCTCGGAGAAGGTCTAGAGTAGTTTGCCTCTGGCAGAGGTAACGTGTCAGCATCTTTTTCTTACATGCAGGCCTGTGTTAAATCTGCTAACAGCAAGAAAGGTTTCTCGCTTTAGTCTCGCTGTCAGCTTCAGTTACGTGACACGAATGGGAAGCAGATTCTTAGTTGAGGATGATTACAGGTTTTTTTTAAGCCAGAGTCGAAAGTGTGGAAATATATGGTTTAGAACCGGAGTTTACATTAATATTGACAGCTGACTTGTACAATGGACGGTTCCTGTTTCATGAATGTGCAGTGATGTTTGATACAAGGTCATGAATAATGTGTAGTGAGCGATGACCTTATAGCATAGAGTTAACCTTCTTGGTCACATTAATAATTTTGGGGTTATGTCATTGCTGATAAGGCTGCACCCTGCTATGTTTCTGGCTAATTTCCAAACCACGTAATTGGCCGCCTTTCATTTTCTCCTTTAACATTGCTCTGCGCCTGACAGTGTGTGGCAGGTTTGTCCCCATTGTTTGGCTGGTACCAGGTATAAACTGATGTCCTTAATCCAGTAATCACCATAGGGCAGGCCAGAGGAGTGTCTGTGGTTTCAAGAGAAACGTGCTTTATTTTATTGTTCCCTCGGTTTCTAGCAATCTTACTGGTGTGCCGGATTGAACAACTGCGCGTTGATGCTCCATTTAAATCTCATCAAGGAGGGTTCAGTATGCAGACGGACAGGTAGTGTGCTTCACTGCTTAGGTGAGTTCGCAGAAAAGCAGTGCCCTTTAACAGATGGTCTCCTATAGATCTCAATGTTCTCACAAGAAGATAATGCGTCATCCTTTCCTTAAAGTGTATTGCGTCCTTGTCATGTAAAAATGTGTAGACAAGAAATAAAGTCTTCAACTGGATCCTCTGTTTAATCGGCAGCCAATGCAACTGATTAAAAATGGGTTGGGTATATTTGAGTCTTGAGACACTTTCCGCATAAAACGGTTGAGTTCGGCACGGTTGGCAGTCTTTTGATCAGGATCAAAACTTTATGGAGATTTTTGGGGTGCTGTAGTTGCAGCCTCCAGTCTCGGACAAAGATCAGGATCTCCTGACCTTCCATGCTGTCATACTAAGATAGTATCTAGTTGAGATGGCTCACTCATGGAGGTGACCATGGAGCCAAAATCCCAAAGCTGCTTAACAGGTAAACAGTAACCCAACAAAACATGGCAACCCAATATCCCATGTAGACTGGACAAACAAGTAACACCGAGGTAACATTCCACCTGAAGAGTTGATTTTCTCATGGTTGTGGTTAAAGAATAACTGATACTGTATTGTAAATACATTCGATAATGATAGAAAACAGCTAAGGGTCTGTATCCTCGATTTTATGGCAGGTTTAATTACTTTTGATTACAATATATGTACAGATGTACTTACAATTAATTATCATGGTTATTCTTAAAACAAAACTAGCAGAAAATCAATACTCCATGTGCAACATTGTCTTGATTATTTAACTTGTAAGTAAGGAAGCATCAATTTAAGAGAAGAGTTTCCTGGTACAAGGTGGATTTTGATCCTGGGTCCAGCTGCTGAGCTGCGGTGTGGGGTGGTGCGGAGATGTGTGCTGCAGTGGTGTGGCACAGAGAGCTAAAAGCTCTTCCGCACTTGTGAAAGATCTGCCTTATTGTTGTTCTACTTGGTTTGCCCAGACAGGCAATATTCTGTTTCTGAAATCCAGCACAGTACAGCTTATACAGCATATACAGTATGGAGGCTAAAGTGCTGTGGTCAGTAACACGGATATTGCTAAGCTTAGCTTTGGCTTACATGTGTTTGAGTGGTGAACTGGGTCGTCGCAATCTCCAGCTTCATCCCCAACCTCTTCTACAAGTTCTGGTGCATACGTTAAGAGATCTTACCTCCTCAATAGTCCCCATCTGGTGGAGGAGATCACAAGGCAAAGCAGGGGAGTGACAGCAATTGGGATACTGCTGTTCAAACCTTGTCAGAGTGGAGAGGAGAGGGAAAACAAATGAAGGGAATAAGCCCATTGTTGGTCAAGTGGCCTAACTTTAAGAAGCAGCTTTATAAGCACCTTTAGTCATCAATGGTGCTTATGGGTCCTACCCTATTGAAGGAACATTATGATGTCAGGGAGAATTTGCACAGATATAACACTTATAACTGAAAGAGAAAGAGAAAGAGAGCTAAACTAACATAAACAGGGCAGCTTGAAAAGTATGAGTGCCTTCTCTAATAGAATAATTAACCTAGTCTGCCTCATCTTTCATATTCTATTTTATCAGACGCCTTTAACAGTAAATACATCCCAAAACATGCAAGCAAGTAATTTACAAATGAATGTATCTCCATGGGATGACATTTTTCAAGCTAATTTATCTATGGTTAAAGATCTTATAAAGGGCTTGAACGGCATGCTCTTAGTAGATTAATTAGGGAACACTGCCCAGGATACATGTAAAATTCAAAACAGAGATTCACAACCTTGCAGCAATTAAATCCTTCCTATAACTGATATTTTGATTCTCATGGCCTTGGAGGACTAGCTGTCCCCCAGAATAAAAACTCATATTTCAACATCAAAAAATCGTGTTTTTTCTGGAAAACAGCAATACTGTGATGAACAAGTCACACACAATGGTATGTTAGAATGTACAGTGTGACCCTTTGATATTGCCTAACATTCTTACAGCTCTTAACGCCACAGTCAAATCCCTAAATTTTCAATCGTGTAAACTGGAGGTCCAAAATGATTTATTACATACAATCAATACGCATACTGCAGGCATTGAGATAAAACTAGACCAGCTAAATTTGGTAAGTTATTAGGTAAAATGAAACCTCGAAACTGGCCAGTATGTGCCAGTGCTTCCCAGTTGTATCCAAGTTGGAGTCCCTCCCTCTTTTACTAAATGACTTGGTTCAGGGAGTAGGAATGTCAAAAATCAAAGACTGCCCTGGCTGTCACACAGCTGCAGATGAGAACCTGGGTGAGCAAAAAAATCAGCCTGCAGAGATTATTCAACATTCAGTGGAAAATAATATCTCCATTAAAACCCAAACACAACTAGTAGGCACATCGGTAAAATGGCAGCTCCCATATTGGAGCTAAAAACACGTGTCTTTGGTTCATAACTGTTAGAAATGGGGTCTTTGGTTGGCAGTCAGGTTATCCCCATCCAAGCAAGGACCCTCACTCTAGTCAGGGTAAGTCACACACAATCCAAATTATCCTGTGCCCACCCTCTGGTAGCTTGGCACTGAGCAGTCAGGCTTAACTTAGAAGGCAATGTTTAAAGTATTTGTGCAATAAATCATACAATAACACAATATAGCACCACAAAAATATACCACACAGTGTTTAGAAAAATATATAATATTTATCTGGATATTTGCAGGTCAAAACGATAAAAGATGCAATAAGAGATTGTAGAGATATCACCGAAAAGTGATATGAAGTGTCTTAAGTCTTTAAAAAGAAAACAAAGTCTCTTTCAAGCACAAAGTACCTGGTTTGGAGTGAAAAATCTCTGCAAAGGGCCGCAGAGGAGGAGATGCGTGGAAAATGGTGTGTGCGTCGGTTTCGCCCCTTCACACACGGACTTGCGTCGTTATTTTTCACGCGGGGAAGACATTGCGTCGATTTCCGGTGACCGGACAGTCTCCTCTGTGGGTCGCAGGGTTTTCAGATGCCCCGGGGTCTGTGCGTGGAATCCTGGGTTTGTTGTCCGGCTGCGCGTCGTTCCGGTGGGCTGTGCGTGGAATTTTCTTCCTCATGGCAGGCGCTGCGTCGATTTCCCCTCTGGAAGTCGGGCGGTGTTGTCCAGGCAGGCCGTGCGTCGAAGATCCGGTCGCACCGCAGGCGTCGCATCGATCTTTTCCTCGCGGGGTCGAGTGCCGTCTTTCCGGTTCAGCGTGCGGTGAATTTTTCACCGCAGAACAAGCTGTGCGTCAAATTTTTCACTGCACAAGGAGTCCAGTTGAAAGAGAGGTCTTTTTGGTCCTGAGACTTCAGGGAACAGGAGGCAGCTCTATCCAACCCCTTGGAGAGCACTTCTGCAGCAGGGCAAGAGTTCAGCAAGGCAGCAGGGCAACAGCAAGGCAGCAGTCCTCTGTAGAAAGCAGTCAGGTGAGTCCTTTAGGCAGTCAGGCAGTTCTTCTTGTCAGGGTGCAGGTTTTGGTTCAGGTTTCTTCTCCAGCAAGTGTCTGAGGTGGTAGGGCAGAGGCCCTGTTTTATACCCAAATGTGCCTTTGAAGTGGGGGAGACTTCAAAGAGTGGCTTAGAAGTGCACCAGGTCCCTTTTCAGTTCAATCCTGTCTGCCAGGGTCCCATTAGGGGGTGTGGCAGTCCTTTGTGTGAGGGCAGGCCCTCCACCCTCCCAGCCTAGGAAGACCCATTCAAAATGCAGATGTATGCAAGTGAGGCTGAGTACCCTGTGTTTGGGGTGTGTCTGAGTGAATGCACAAGGAGCTGTCAACTAAACCCAGCCAGACGTGGATTGTAAGGCACAGAAAGATTTAATTGCAGAGAAATGCTCACTTTCTAAAAGTGGCATTTCTAAAACAGTAATAAAAATTCCAACTTCACCTGTCAGCAGGATTTTGTATTACCATTCTGGTCATACTAAATATGACCTTCCTACTCCTTTCAGATCAGCAGCTACCACTTCAATTATGTGTGAGGGAAGCCCCAATGTTAGCCTATGAAGGGAGCAGGCCTCACAGTAGTGTAAAAACGAATGTAGGAGTTTTACACTACCAGGACATGTAAACTACACAGGTACATGTCCTGCCTTTTACCCACACAGCACCCTGCTCTA
Source organism: Pleurodeles waltl (assembly GCF_031143425.1). Taxonomy (NCBI): domain Eukaryota; kingdom Metazoa; phylum Chordata; class Amphibia; order Caudata; family Salamandridae; genus Pleurodeles; species Pleurodeles waltl. The sequence goes on along the minus strand of NC_090445.1, from coordinate 935,036,804 downwards.
GGGGTTACCTAGGGCACACATTAGGGGTGACTTATATGTAGAAAAAGGGGAGTTTTAGGCTTGGCAAGTACTTTTAAATGCAAAGTAGAAGTGACAGTGAAACTGCACACACAGGCCTTGCAATGGCAGGCCTGAGACAAGGTAAATTGGCTACTAAAGTGGGTGGCACAATCAGTGCTGCAGGCCCACTAGTAGCATTTAATCTACAGGCCCTGGGCACATATAGTGCACTCTACTAGGGACTTACAAGTAAATCAAATAGCCAATCATGGATAAACCAATCAACAGTACAATTTACACAGAGAGCATATGCACTTTAGCACTAGTTAGCAGTGGTAAAGTGCCCAGAGTTCAAAAGCCAACAATATCAGGTCAGGAAAAATAGGAGGAAGGAGGCAAAAGGTTTGGGGATGACCCTGTAAAAAGGGCCAGGTCCAACATGACCCACCATCAGCCTGAAGCCAGGGGAGAACAATCACTATCCTGATGTACTTCCCTGTTTGAGGCGATAGAACAAGGACTCAGGCCCACAACAGCAGGGGCATGTTCCAGTTCTTCGCCTTCCTGACTCCAATTGGATCCCTCTGTCTATACTCTCAGGGTCAACTAAGCCAACCCATGGGGAACCTTTCTCCTGACCTGCGGATACCATCTGTGCAGCACTTAACCTTACTTTGCTCACAGATGTATCCCAGGGCCGGATAGTACCACCAGCGTCAACACAGTGGTGTTGCCCACTCTACCCCCAGGGTGTGACTCTTGTCCCCTCCCCAGGGGTAACTCTGTCCACCCGGACAGCAAGCCACAGTGGCCAATGACAGCTGTCAGGGATGAGAGCCAGGCCCCAGGCCTCTCAAAGCTCCCTGACCACTGTCACTGTGGAGAGTGGGGGGCGGTAGCCCCAAGTGCTGGGCACCCTTTGACCACTCTCCCTTACATCAGGTCAGGGATGACAGCCTGAACCTGGTCCTCCCCTCTGGGGCTCTGTACCCTCCCTCCTGGAGCGGCACCCCCAGAGTCCAACATGGTCAGGTTGCTTATAGAAGCAGCCCTGCACCATTATTTCACCAGTGCAGAGCTGTTAACCTGCAACTGGTCTTCCAACCTGGGGTCTGCACCTTCAGGTTGGACTAGGGCCCGGGGTGAGGCTTCCCTCCCCCTGCCCTCCCTTCTGGGGTCCAGCACCCCCCAACTTGGAGTGGCTCCCCCAGAAGACAACATGGTAGGGGCACTGTTATCAGTAGCCCCTTCCTCCAGGTCAGGGGGGACACCCTGAACCTGGACTTCCAATCCAGGGTCTGTACCCTCAGACTGGATCACTTCCTGGCAAACCAGGACTTTCTGGGGGGCACACCTACCCCCCCATCAGGTCAGAGTTTACCCTCTGAACCTGGTCCCTCAACCAAGAGTCACCACCCTGAGGTTGAACCATTGCCTGGCACACCAGGACTTCTTGGGGGGCACACTGACCCCCCACCAGGCCAGAGTTTAACCCCTGAACCTGGTCATCCAAACCAGAGTCACCACCCTGAGGTTGAACAATGGCCTGGCTTGCCAGTACTTCCTGGGGGGCACACTCACCCCCCACAAGGGACACACCATCCCCAAGGGCCACACAAGACTCTGGCTGGCGCAGGTCTCCTGACCTCTGCCCATCTGGCAGAGTCTGGATCTCCCCCAAACCAGAAATGGTTTCACCTGGGTAGTTCCTGGGGGGCTCTGCTCTCAGAGCTGACCCCTGACTCTCCAGGACCTCCACTGGGGTCCGCAGCCCCCCTCAACCCTCTGTCTGGACTTCTGCACCCCCGCACTAGGAGTGGTAATGCCAGACACCAGAACTGGTGGGATGCTGTATACAGTCACCCCCCCCAAGTTCTTCTGACACTGCGGGATCTCCCTCAGCAGGTGGCCCTATGGTACAGGCTAGGCTCCCCTCCTGGCATTCCCTCATGGAACCCTCCAGGACCTGGGACTGAATCTCAGGCACCCTGGGCCTCAGCCCATCCTCATTCCCTCTCCTCTGAGATTGGACATGGGGTCCCTCACCCATCCCACTACTCTGGGACCTACCTGGGACACTGAAATCCTTTCCCACCTCACTTGGTTGGGAAACACCTAGACCACTCCCTTCAGGAGCACCCCCCCATGCCTCTTCAGACTCTCTGGTACTCACCCAGAAGTCTGCCTCCATTGTAAGCTCCCTGGGGTCAGAGAACTCACACTCCACCTGGTGTTGGCATAGCTCTGGAAAATAAGGACCAGACATATGCTCTCCAGCAATTACATAACTCAGCCCATCACATGTATTAACCAAAGTACCCTTCACCCAACCATCCAGTGACTCAGCTTTGAAAAAGCACTATACATCACCCTCCTGAGACTGGTGAGACAGTATCTGACTGTCCCTGACACTCAACCCACACTCTTCTGGGATGTCTCCACACTCCATACCCAGGACGTCCACCAGGGGGAACCCTTTTCCCTGTCACTCTCCTCTAGAGCCAGTAAAGTGTACCTCCCCCCAGTAGGAATATGCCTCCCTGTGCCAGTTCCCCAATCCTCCTCAGGGACACTGTGCATAACAGGAACTACCTCATACTCCTGAACCACCTGGTGTGTGTCAACTACCTTCTTCAAGTTGGGCACCACATCTCCGGGCCTGTGCATTTCTTCAGCAGCACTGGATACAAGATTTTTGCTGCCACCATCTGAACTGGACTCAGCCCTTCTGGCTTCCAGTTTCAGCTTTTCACAGCTCAGTTCCTGAGCTGCAATCCTTTCTTTTTCCTGGGCTAAGGCTCTCTCTGCCTCAGCCCTCTCAAGCTGCTCATCTAGCTCTTCCATCCACCGCTCTTGAGCTAGGAGCCATTCATCTCTCACTGGTTCTCTTTCCGAATCTGAGTAGTCCTCCTCCTCATAATCATTCTCAGGGCTATTATTCCTTTGGTTCTTTGCTGCCTGTTCCTCTGCCCATTGTGCTTCCCCCAGGCTACATAGATATCCAGCAGTTCCATCTTAGTGGATCTCCTTGATAAAGAAAGTCCCTTATTTCTGCAAAGCACCCTCAGCTCAGCCTTGGTGAGGGATTCAACAGGTACAAGGTTTGACACATCGTAGTGTTCTTTGAAGCTGGTATCCATACCCAATCTGGCAAGGTATCACAGGCAAAACCCAAAGCCAAAGTCCAAAATATATCAACAATATATCCAGGAGGACATCAGAGAACCAAAAGCAAAAAGATGAAAAATCAAGTTGACCTTCAACTGTGGGTAGGTAGTGAAATACTTAGCTAGTGTATGTCACTGCACAAATACAAGTCCTATCCTCACTGCTGATCACCAATGTTAGAAATGGGGTCTTTGGTTGGCAGTCAGGTTATCCCCATCCAAGCAGGGACCCTCACTCTAGTCAGGGTAAGTCACACACAATCCAAATTATCCTGTACCCACCCTCTCGTAGCTTGGCACTGAGCAGTCAGGCTTAACTTAGAAGGCAATGTGTAAAGTATGTGTGCAATAAATCCTACAATAACACAATATAGCACCACAAAAATACACCACACAGTGTTTAGAAAAATATATAATATTTATCTGGATATTTGCAGGTCAAAACGATAAAAGATGCAATAAGAAATTGTAGAGATATCACTGAAAAGTGATATGAAGTGTCTTAAGTCTTTAAAAAGAAAACAAAGGGGGTTATTCCAACTTTGGAGGAGGTGGTAATCCGTCCCAAATGTGACGGATTTACCACCAGCCGTATTACGAGTTCCATAGGATATAATGGACTCGTAATACGGCTGGTGGTATATCCGTCACTTTACCGTCACTTTTGGGACGGATTACCACTTCCTCCAAAGTTGGAATAACCCCCAAAGTCTCTTTCAAGCACAAAGTACCTGGTTTGGAGTGAAAAATCTCCGCAAAGGGCCGCAGAGGAGGAGATGCGTGGAAAATGGTGTGTGTGTCGGTTTCACCCCTTCACACACGGACTTGCGTTGTTATTTTTCACGCGGGGAAGACGTTGCGTCAATTTCCGGTGCGCGGACAGTCTCTTCTGTGGGTCGCGGGGTTTTCAGACACCCCAGGGTCTGTGTGTGGAATCCTGGGCTTGTTGTCCGGCTGCGTGTCGTTCCGGTTGGCTGTGCATGGAATTTTCTTCCTCACGCCAAGCGCTGCGTCGATTTCCCCTCTGGAAGTCGGGCGGCGTTGTCCAGGTGGGCCGTGCGTCGAAGTTCCCGTCGCACCGCAGGCGTCGCGCCAATCTTTTCCTCGCGGGTCGAGCGGCGTCTTTCCGGTTCGGCATGTGGTGAATTTTTAACCGCAGAACAAGCTGTGCATTGAATTTTTTGCTGCACAAAGAGTCCAGTTGAAAGATGCAAGCTCTATCCAAGCCCTTGGAGAGCACGACTGCAGCAGGGCAAGAGTTCAACAAGGCAGCAGGGCAACACCAAGGCAGCAGTCCTTTGTAGAAAGCAGTCAGGTGAGTCCTTTAGGCAGCCAGGCAGTTCTTCTTGTCAGGGTGCAGGTTCTGGTTCAGGTTTCTTCTCCAGCAAGTGTCTGAGGGGGTAGGGCAGAGGCCCTATTTTATACCCAAATGTGCCTTTGAAGTGGGGGAGACTTCAAAGAGTGGCTCCGAAGTACACCAGGTCCCCTTTCAGTTCAATCCTGTCTGCCAGGGTCCCAGTAGGGGGTGTGACAGTTCTTTGTGTGAGGGCAGGCCCTCCACCCTCCCAGCCTAGGAAGACCCATTCAAAATGCAGATGTATGCAAGTGAGGCTGAGTACCCTGTGTTTGGGGTGTGTCTGAGTGAATGCACAAGGAGCTGTCAACTAAACCCAGCCAGACTTGGATTGTAAGGCACAGAAAGATTTAAGTGCAGAGAAATGCTCACTTTCTAAAAGTGGCATTTCTAAAACAGTAATAAAAATTCCAACTTCACCTGTCAGCAGGATTTTGTATTACCATTCTGGTCATACTAAATATGACCTTCCTACTCCTTTCAGATCAGCAGCTACCACTTCAATAATGTGTGAGGGAAGCCCCAATGTTAGCCTATGAAGGGAGCAGGCCTCACAGTAGTGTAAAAATAAATGTAGGAGTTTTACACTACCAGGACATGTAAACTACACAGGTACATGTCCTGCCTTTTACCCACATAGCACCCTGCTCTAGGGGTTACTAGGGCACACATTAGGGGTGACTTATATGTAGAAAAAGGGGAGTTTTAGGCTTGGCAAGTACTTTTAAATGCCAAGTCGAAGTGACAGTGAAACTGCACACACACCCCTTGCAATGGCAGGCCTGAGACAAGGTAAAGGGGCTACTAAAGTGGTGGCACAATCAGTGCTGCAGGCCCACTAGTAGCATTTAATCTAGAGGCCCTGGGCACATATAGTGCACTCTACTAGGGACTTACAAGTAAATCAAATAGCCAATCATGGATAAACCAATCAACAGTACAATTTACACAGAGAGCATATGCACTTTAGCACTGGTTAGCAGTGGTAAAGTGCCCAGAGTTCAAAAGCCAACAACATCAGATCAGGAAAAATAGGAGGAAGGAGGCAAAAAGTTTGGGGATGACCCTGTAAAAAGGGCCAGGTCCAACAATAATCCAACAGAAAATCATGAAATTTCACTTATAAGAACCCCAAATGTTCACTTAATAGATTCTACTGAAACCTCATACGATGTGTTATTTGTGCAAGGTGCCCAAAATAGAGAGGCCCAAACCCCTTGACCAAACAGGAAAGAAAGAGGATGAGAAAAGACAGAAGAAAAACAACTGTTCATGATTCACAAACCAAAACCAAGTCAGTCAATCCCTCCAAGAAATTCAATCAAACAGAACCACAATTACCTTCTGCAGTTATTTGTGAATTCTACATACAAAGAAGAGGGGCATACTACTGTAAACATTGGTAAAGCTTCCGTTCAAAGGTACGAGTAGAAATGCCAGGATATTAAAACACAGTCACCTTCGATATCTCAGATAAATTAATAACCCTCAATTTTAAATGAGGTACTAGGGGGCATATTTATACTTTGTTTGCACCGGATTTGCATAAGTTTTTTTACGCAAATCCGGCGCAAACTTAACTCCATATTTATATTTTGGCGCTAGACATGTCTAGTGCCAAAATATTGGAGTTAAAGTCATTTTTTGCCTGCAGAAAACTACCTCAATGAGATGCAAGGTAGGCGTTCCCGGGAAAAAAATGACTCTAAGGCCCTTGAGCCATATTTGTCCTCCTGTGCAAAAATCATGCAAAGGAGGAGGAGGGCCTTAAATAATGGCGCTAAGCCTGCTTTGCGCCATTATTTAACACCTGGGTATGGGCATGCAGTAGGAGACCTGTGGGTCTTTTCCCATGGTCACAGACCATGAAAACAGCCTACAGGTGCCCTTCCCTGCACCCAGGGACACCCCCACCCACCAGCACCCACACCTGGAGGACACCTAATGATGGGGGGACCCATCCGAGGTGAGTCCAGGTAAGTATTTTTAATTGTTTTTCAAAGTGCATAGGGGGCCTAACTTGACATAAGTCCCCTGGGTATGGGCATTGGGCTGGGGGGCATGTCTCCTGTCTTAACTGAGACAGGAGTCATGTCTATGGGGTTTTAATGTCAAAAAATGACGCTAATCTGGGCAGAGGCATTCTTTTTGCCTCTGCCCGTACTAGCATCATCCTCTGACACTAGACCTCCCGCAAATGGCTAGCATCCTTTTCTAGGACGCTAAACGGACCTTTACCGCCGGCTAGCATCATACCATAAATAAGATACCTGGCCGGTGTCTCGGTATGGCGCTAGCCAACGGTAAACGTTTTGACGCTGAACTGCGTTAGCGCAGTTCAGCGACAAAAAGTATCAATATGGGCCTAAATGTTAATGAAGCTGCTGATTTGATAGCACCAAAATGTGATACCCCACAAGAAGTTTGAACAATGAAAACAGGCTGAGATCTTGAACATATGCAATTTTGGAAATAATGCAGTAAATGGAAGATCAAACAAACTCTCTTTTTATCCCACGTATAAATCTAAGAGAACATTCAGCATATTGAATAGAAGCAATATCATCAAGCTTCTGTCAGCAGTAGAGAAACTTACATATCTTAATCATCTAATATTAGAGAATCGTGAAAATGAGTCTACCATGGTGACATGGGATTCCAACATAAGAGTGCAAATGATAGTAAACGAAAAACAGCATTTTGCTGACTGTGGAATTATAATAACTGTAGTAGATCCAGCAGCCTACCTAGATATTTCAAACCCTGTTTGTGTAAATAATCCAATAGGTGTTACATTTAAATCCGGTTTTCAGGGACATGTAATTATACCAGCAACAAGTAACAACAAGTAGCAACTTATTCAAAGACATTCAAAACCAAAATCTGGCCATACGATATTCCGCTGGCACTAGTAGAAGCTGCAGAGAGGTACATGGCAGGCCTTAGGAAGACGATTGGTCCTGTATTCCAGCAGCACTAATAAATCATAGGTAACATTGATCAATTAAAACCATCTGCCGGATTTAACATATGTTCATGGAATGTAAATGGACTAGCAAATATTATACAAGAGAAGGATATAGTATAGTTCTGACAAACTTTTGATATTCTTGCCTTTCAGCAAACATTGTGCAAAAACTTATTCCCACTCATAAGAGTTGCTGTAAATCATCGATTATTTACAAGATTGTCCAATAAAGGGCAGGCTAATAGAGGTTTGGCCATCTATGCTGCAGTCACTCTGATTTACAATATTGTCCCACTGAATCTCTCTCAATCCTGGCTTTATGAAATAATTATACACAATTGGAAAGAAGCAAATTCGGATTCATTAATTGTCCTTAACATATATATGCATACGGACAAAGTGCAAAAAAAATTGGTGATCGAGAAACTGAAAGACATCATTTGGGAACTAGAAACTAGTCATTGATATGTGAGTTGGATCCTAACTGGTGATATCAAAGGTAGTCAACGTTAGTCTACTCCCCTCTGGTTTAAATTTGGAACAGGTGAGCATTTTAAATCAAATATGGAAAAATTCAGATGCAGGTTGGACAGATCCGCAAAAAAGATCAAGCTAGAAGTGCTCTTGGATGCTTTTCAGCTATTCAATTTTCATGTCCTGGATGGGCAGTGCAAAGATGACCAACCAGCAGCCTTTACTCCAATTATTTCTAACTGGACTACACCCTTGTGAGTTTGAGCATTTACCATGCAATCTCTTGCTTCTAAATTGGTCCAGGAGTTGAGAGGGATCACCCGCCACAAATAATAAAGATGACAGTAAGCAAAGCCCATAAATATGGAAGGAAGCATAAATCAACACAATCATACACTTTCTCTTTATTAGGTTTGACATGGAAAGAAACAAACATAATCTCTATCAATCCCTATTCTAACATATTTTAAATTGGTTCTTTAATCACGGTTACATTGGGAAGATGCCCCAGGGACGCGTGTAAATACTTGGTCCTCTTTTATGGGAATGATCTTGGAAAACATTATACCTCCAGCAAGCCCGAAAGCATATAGGGCCTCATTAAGACCCTGGTGGCCGGCGGTAAACTGGCGGTAACACCACCAACAGGCTGGCAGTATTCTGCCTGCTATTATGACCGTGGCGCATTAGCCACGGCCATACCACCGGCCCTCCGACATACCGCCAGGCTTCTGCCTGGCTCTCATAATCCCCAGGGCAGCGGTGCTTGCGGTAAACACTGCCATGGAAAGGCTGGTGGTAAGGGGGACTCGGGGTGCCCCTGGGGGCCTCTGCACTGCCCATGCACTTGGCATGGGTAGTGCAGAGGCCCCCAGACACAGCCCCATCACGCATTTCACTGTACCTGCTGCACATCAACATTGCCAGCTCTATTACATTGTTAACCTCCGCTGGCCCAGTGGAAAAGTCATAATAGGGAGCCAGATATACCACCAGCACTGGAGGTATAATGGCGCCCGCAGCTTCGGCGGTCTTTTTAAAAGACTGCCAAAGTTGTAATGAGAGCCATAATTTCTGTCTCACTAATGGAAAAAAACGATGGTTCACTAAATAGTTAGTGGGTGAAAAGTGCAAACTATATAAAGAAATAAAAGCTTCCCAGAAACTACCAATATCTGCCAGACAAACACAGTTTAAAAAGATAAGTTTAAAAAGATAAGTATAAAAAGGCCATAATAAAAGCCAAAAATGATTATGTAAGTCAAAAATGGATAACACTACAACACATATGTAGGCAGGGAAATCCGAAAACCTTTTGGAAGTCACTTAACGGTGTGAAACATAGTGCATTCTGCAAATATCAATTTGGCCTAATCAATCAAGAGCTGCCACGCCAGGCAGCGTTCATTAAATTCTGTAAACAACTGGAACAAGTGTCCAGTAACTCTCTGGCCTTGCTCATTTGCGCCGAATTTGTTTTTGATGATTACTTTCAGCTGCACTGAGCCACTTAGGGTTCAACCTGTTATGAGCCACGTGGGCTCTAGGATCCTCTTTTAAGCAAGGTGTAATCAGGCCAATCAGACTCGCCTTATATTTTCAGAACAAGAATCGATTTGCCAAAACACCTTATGCATGGATGGTTATCGACCACCATGGCCGCTTAAAACCACAGCCTTATTTGAATGCCACGTGTTCTTACTACATTAAGACAACATTCACGAGACTAAGAATGAGTGCTCTCCCAAAAAAAAAGATATAACTCCACAATGGAAGTGCACATGGTCAACACAATCCTGTCGCTATGTAGATGCACAAAGAGGAAACACTAATTCACTTTTTGTGCGTTTGTCCAAACCTGCTGCATACACGCAAGTATTTCCTACATAAGCACCTTAACATTCTACATATCAGATCATGTAGGCAAGCTGTGATTCATTGTCTAAGTGGGGACAACCCGCAATTCTCATGTCATTTTATCAAATTCATGGATTATGCTGAAACCAGGATGCCAGGAAACTGAGTCGCTACTACAAGAAATGTTACTTATTTTCCATGAGTTTGGACTTCGATAGGGTTGATGTTCGTTGGCACTCTCGCACTAACATCGCAATATGTGCAGTTACAACCATTTCAAAAATTGAAATGAATCGTCTAAATTACGTTAATCTTATAAAGACAGCTTGATGTACCTGGGTTGGTTTATAGTAGGAATAGCAATACTACGGTACTGCGGTACACTATAGTATAATACTGTAGCAGTAAACTCAATAAATCAGATTCCTGAGCAGAGGAATGCTTGTCCCCTGCAGCATCAGCATTGTTACATAGCAGCAGAATCACCAGCAGATTTTTTGAGAGACGACTAAACAAACACAGGATAAGAGGCCTCTCATCTAGGGCGGCAGAAAGGTGATAGTCAGGAGTTCTTAAAAAGGATTCTTTTTCTTGCCTCTCGGGAACTTTGAATTTCACCTATGACATTTTTATTAGAAAATTTTCCATCTCTATAAAATGTGCATCCCATAGACCTTTTACCGCTGAGCATGTTGTGGTATGGAAATCAGAGGAGAAAGGTGTTAAGGTAGAGCAGCAATAAGCCTCTTACTGCCCGCGCTTTGTAAAATGTACGAACAATGGAAGTGTGACGAATGGGAAGACGTGCAGTGGGAAAGGACAAGGCGGGCACTTACCACGGAAGTTTAGCAGATTTACATTAGCTAATTCGTGGATTAAACGGCATGAGTGCTGCCAGAGGATTTTGCACAATGGCTGGGATCTCTAGAATTTCATAATACATTTTGATTCTCTTGATCATGGAATGGCACGCAGGCATTTCGCCGGTGGGCTGAAGGATAAGGGGCTGCTTTTAGAACTGGATGAACTGCAATGGACATCCATGAAAGACCCCATATGCATATTGTAGCCATGTACTGAGCTGATTTTAAAAAACATTTCAGGGGCTGATTATGGTTTCAAAACAAGTTCTTTATTGTGACTTGATTCCAGGAAGCTACAGCATCCTGTAGATTCACATAGATACGATATTCCGTCATCTGTCTAAGTTTATATGCTATGGGATATGAATAGAGGGTGTCTTTAGGTTCGGTGAAGATCAGTGATGAAGTCTCAGGTAATCCATGAGCTTTAAACATGTGATGAAGAAACAATGGTGAACCTAACCACAGTGTTTTTGTCAAATGAGTCTAGACTCGCAAGGTAATCTGTTGCTGTGGCTTGGCTAGGTCTGGAAGGAGTTTTGCAATGTTGTACAAGACCACTGGGCTTATTGTAAGCATTGGCCACATACAGAGCAATCTTTACTGTAGTTTTTTTACATCTTTCTTTATTGTTCGACAAAAAAGCAACACTGAAGTTGAGAGTGTCCCATATTCCATAGCATCCACGTCATTACAACATTGTCACTATTGTCAGTGCAAGGAGACAGATGGAATGTATAATTGCCTCATCTATTCATTCAATTCTAAGGTACATGTTTCAGTTGTCCACCATAATGTGTGCTATATTCAACCAATTACTATAATGTTGCACATATTCTTCCCAGTGAGGGTTTTGAAATACAGATTCAACATTTGGTGGAATAAAGCAACTGCTTTACATTGTATGGACCAGGTCAATGGGTGACTGCATATTGGAACCTGGCAAAGAACTACATCTTAAGTATGCCCAGGACTCAGAGACTGGGCTGAACTGAGGAATGTCAGGTTTGTATGGTTTGTGATCACCCCCATGGATTTTATCCTGTGATACACTGTTGCCAGAGAATACATTACTCCTTCATGGTGCAGTTTAATCCAGCAGGAGTCATTGTTCATACCAGACACGATGTCCCCTCTTTTCCTTGCTGGGACAAACAGCTCTTAAAGTAGAAGTAGACATACATATTTGTAGGTTGTCAAAGAAAGTGTGTGAGGAAGTATTTTAAATATATATAATTGTGTATCATTACCAATGTGTAATATGCATTTTCTTACACAATTTGAACTTGTAGAGACTGGTATAGTGTACTTCCATTTCAAACACATTTCCTTTGGTGTATAGAAGTTTGTTTATTGGGTGTAGTTCTGTGTAAAATGCCATGTTGAATAGGATGGAAGCCATCCCTGTCATACACTCATACTTACCTCTGCACACATCCTCTCCCTACATGCTCCCCAGCACACAGTTAAGCTGAGATCATATTAGTTTATCTTTAGTGCTGTATTGTTTTGCTCATGATGAAATTTCCATAGTGTGGACGTAACATTGTTATTTGTAACCATATCTTCTATTTCTACACTGGACATATTCACTTGAAAAATGTCTTCATGCCAAAGTTTCATAATTTTTTAACATTTCCAAATTACATTAGCATAAATCATGCTGAATAATTATTAAGACATGAGTTAGTGATTAGGTGCTAGGCAATATGACATTTATTTTCTATGTGATCTTACTTGCTGAAGAAATGATACATTTGCTCACACCCTGATGAATCTACAGAACTGCTGGTTTAATATGCACAAACTGAGTACAAAAAATCCTTGATTTTGGGGGTGAGCCAGAAGTCTTTCCTATTCTGTTAGGGGTTCTGCTTAGTTTCTTTCTAATTTTGCTGCTCATCTGGGGCCTGCAATATATGTTTTTACATACATAGCCTGTATAACTTTGCATCTGAAAACCTTCATGGCATTGAGTCTGTACCACATATTTTGAATTTGTGTAACCACATCATTAAAGCTTTTCATTGATCTAGAATTCAGTTATTGAGTGGACCCCACTACCCAATGAATTGTATTACTGGGTTATTTGATATTATGGAGGTGATTTAAGCACAGGGATACATTGGCTCATCAAATTGAGGTTTAGCACAATTTCTGATTCAGTAAATGCAGGAGATTTGATATAGATACAATTTTGGGGTGTTTAAATTTTGGGGTCCCATTTTGCTTCCACGAATATTAGTGGCAGTGGATGGTTGCATGTTAAAGAGCACCTCTTTTTGATGGAAGATCCTTCTAGGTTTCCTTGTAGTCCTTGTAGTCCCTGATCCTCTTTTCCTAGGGTGTAGAGATAGTCGATTTTCCAGTGTGGATTACCCTGAGGTTTTTGCTGAGAAACCTAACTTTCAGTGCTATTCCTGAGTTAACTGAAGTGTAAATACGGATTGGGTAATCTAATTTGGATAATTGAGAGCGATTCCGGAGTGTGTATAGTATGTTACTGAGTTTTGTGTTGTTAAATGGATTTGTATGCAATGTGTGGGGTGTTTGGTTATGTGCTGCTGATTTTTGGTTCCTTTGGTGTTTGATCAGTGCTGTTCAGATGTATTATTCTTATTTGTTCTTTTTGTTTACAAAGAGTTTTCCTTATTCTTGATTGATTTGATTATCAGATTTGTCGAAATCCATAAATCTCAAAATAACGTGGTTACCAGTCAGCATAAGGTAATGTGTTTTTCAAAGTGCTAAAAAAACAGATAGGGGTTTCTGAATAAAACGTTTACCTTTTCAAGGATCATGTGCCTCATTTAGGTCAGTGTCTTCTGCTCTTTGGTGCAGTGGGGTAATTGCATTAGCCAAAGTAGATTGCCACTTGAGGGGAGTCTACTGAGTGTCAATTGGAATGATCAGCAGCACCTCGTCTGAAGCTGCTCTTTGTTCTATCATTTTTTAGAGTTGTTTAATTTAACCTGCTTATTTGTTTCTTTTTAAGTTGAGCATACACAGTTTATTTTGATTTTTGAATCTAAGGCCACTGAGAAAACGTTTTTGCAATTGTCTTCCTCATGTATGGAGAATTCACACTGTGATTAGTTAATGAGCTGGAGAGCTGTGTTGGGATTGGTGAGCCATCATCACAAACCCACACTGTCACTAGTTGGTTGCTGACAGAACCATTCTGTGATTGGTTGACCTTTGACAGAGCTGTACTGTGATTGGTTGATGGACACTAGTATGTTTTGTGTGGTTTTCAAATCATTTTGAACAAAAAATAATGGGTGCTGTGTTGAAAAAAAACAAAGATTCTGTTGTACCTTGTACTGATGGTCAGAAACTACCTACAGAGGGAATGCCTACATACAAAATGATGACAGACACTGGGTGGCATATGTGTACCTTGATTTCTGGCATGAATACACTGTTTCTGAAAACAATGGACTTTCCTTTAAAAGGTACTTTCAATATTAGAAAGCTAGAATTCCTGAGACACACTGTGAATGAAAGGAAGCATTACCTAGACCTACACAGTTTGAGGTGGTTAACAAATGAGATTAAATGGCCACAGAGAAAGAAAATGACAAAGCAGTGAAGGGGTCATTTCAACAATGGGTCGAGAATAAATTCAGATGAGGATCATTTTCTAAATGATTTTTTATATTCTAGACCTCCTCCATATACTGACAGGGGACAGGGCCCTGGTTCTGGCCCTAGTGAATATTGGATGGGGGTGCAGCAGTAGACAGTACAGTGGTTTGACCACAGGTACCAGCTACATCCGTAGTTGTGAGTACAGTAATGAGTGTCTCATCTGAGACTGCAATGACAGCATTACTAAGTACTAGTTGAGATACCCCAGCAGTTTCTCAAACTTAAAGTGGTTCACGTGTTAATACAGTTGCATTCGAGGAGCTTCCTAAGGAGAGAGGTATTATTGTCAGGCTTTGAACATTTGAAATTGGAGAAATGTTATGATGGACAGTTGAATTAAACAGAAAATCGACCTACAATGTTGATGAAACAAGGTACTTGATCAAAGAAGCAGCCAGGTGTGCTAATGAAGCATAAGATAAATTGGAGGAATTGACTGATGAATGTGAGATTGATGTGAGAAAAATGAAAAATGTGATAAGGAATTATAAAATAGATTTGACTCATGAAAGGAGTTAGGTTTAATGACTTTGAGAATTCACATTAAGGATTTAATTGAGAAAACAAGAGAATGGGGTGACTTGAGGAAATGAAAAGAAAGATGGAAGAGAGGGACAGCAAGTGAAAAAAACTACATAGGTAGGAAAGAATATGAAGGGAGCTGCTAGTGATTCAGAAGCAGGAACAATTTTAGAGTTTCTATTAATAGAGGAAAATTAGTGCATGTGCCTTAGCCTAGAGCTGATCTTTAAACATTTACTGCAAATGATGCAAAGTTGTAAGATGAACTTGAAAGAAGATCCATAGATTGACTACGATCTCACAAATGTGGACTGAATTTGTTGTTTAACATTTTAGTTCCTAATTACTAGTGGTCGAAATATAAGGTTGCTTTTGCTCAGCCAACTGAGGAACCAGCTGGGGTTGCACCTAATATTGCTTGTTCAGAGAAGGTAACTAGCAAATATAGACAGGTAATTGAATATCTGAAAAAAGGTGTATGAGAAGGATATTAATTGGGTAAAGATTTTGAGAACTTCACAAAAGCTGAAAGTGAGTGCATGCTTATTATTAGAGGTGTATGCACATTTTCAAAAAGCATAAAGGAGGTGACAATTTAGAGAAGCATAGTGTCAGTGGTTTCATTTCTGCTTTCATTGTGGGTTTGCATCTAAAGCAAAGTAATTACATACAGCAAAGTGAAATGTGCTGGTAGATTTTTAGACTTGCCAAATACAGTAATGAATGATTTTGTGTGAAACTAAAGAGAATCAAGGAAAAGTTGATGGTTGCCAGAACAAAAATATTTGAAACATGTGCCCAAAATCAGATGATGAGTTTAGATTTGGGTTATGTGCATTCTGGAAAAGCTGGAGTGAATTGATGTCTTAAATGCAAGGTGTGAGTGTGGGAAATGGGTCAATGAAAATGTAATTGAAGAGGAATGATGAACAACTGTGGAATTAATGCAAATGTTGGAAGTGCTTAAAAAGAACACTGCTCATCATTTCTGTGGTAAACCTGGGCACCAACATCAGGAATGTAGACACAATCCTGATAGAATTAAGAATGAATTTGTTCCCCAGGTAGCAAAAGATATACTGTCAGTGGTCCTGGCCAATTCACTCCTGTTCAGAGTATGTGTGATCAGAAACAGTTTCACATAATGATATTGTCAGCCCTTAGGGTGGTCTTCCCCCAACTTTTTGCCTGCCTACCTCCATTTTTCTGATCCCCTTTTTTCTGGTTTTAGGACTCTGTGCACTTTGTCACTGCTGGCCAGTGTTGGAATGCTAGTGCTCTCTCTCCTAAACATGGTACCATTGGGTCCTACCCTTTTGGCATATTTCATTTACCTATATGTCCCTATTAAAATGCACTAGATGTGCCCAGGGCCTGGAAATTAAATGGTACTAATGGGCCTCCAGCACTGATTGTGCCCCCCACAAAAGTAGCTCCTTAACCATGTCTCAGTTCTGCCAGTGCTAAGACTGTGTGTGTAGTTTCATTGCCACTTCGACTTGGCATTTAAAACTACTTGCCACGCCTACAATTCCTTCCATATAAGCCATGTCTAAGGTAGGCCGTAGGTAACCCATGGGACAGAGTGCTGTGTAAGTAAAAGGCAGGACATGTACTTATAAGTTTTATATGTCCTGGTAGTAAAAAACTTTCAATATTGTTTTTTTGCTACTGTGAAGCCTTAGAGATTCTCTTTTATGCTTTTAAGTGGTAATTTCTGCTCTGAGAAGAATAGGCTTGTCATATTTGGTATGGTTAGAATAGTAGTTATTTGCTATTTTAGAAATGCCCCTTTTAGAAAGTAGACATTTCTCTGCACTTACTGCCATCTGTGCCTCACAGCCTGTATCCAACCCATGTCTGGTCTGTGCTGGTTGACAGCTCTCCTTGTGCATTCAATCTAGACACCATAAACGTACGACACTCAGTCGCATCTGCATTCATCTGCATACTGAATGGGTCTTCTTGGGCAGGAAGGCTGGAGGGGCTCACACTTACATTTCAAAGGCCAGTGGCCTGCCCTTACACAAAGGACTGATAACCCCTGACAGGGATCCTGGCAGACAGGACTGGGCTGAAAGGGGAACTTGTGCACTTCAAAACCACTCTTTGAAGTTTCCCCCACTTCAAACACATTTTTGGGTATATAAACTGGGTCTCTGACCCCAACAAATCAGACACTTCTGGACATACACCTGCACTCTTTCAGAGAAACTGCCTGGCTGTCCAAAGGACTCTTCTGGACTGCTTCACTGAGAAGGACTGCTGTCCCGCTTGTTGCGCTGCTGCTTTTGGATTGAGCTTGCCTCCTGTTTCTGAAGTCTCATGGCCAACAAAGACTTCACCTCTCCAAAGAAACTCCTTCTGCGTTGAAAATCGATTCAACGCCTGCAGAAATCAATGCAAAGCCTGCATACCGGCTGAGAAATCGCCACACTGCCAACCGGAATGATGCAGCACCAACTTCCGGACTGAAAGTTCGATGCAGCGCCTGCCTTGCAACATGAAATTTGACGCATCACCTACCCGATCGACGCAGCACCTGCTCCTTCTACCAGAGCGTCAAGGATTTTCAACGCATCGTCCCTGGGTGTCAAAATACCCCCGCAAAGCAGTGAGGAACCAAGACTGTGCGCTGGAAAAATGACAGAAACACTTGCAGCATGGAAAGAAATCTGATGCAACACCTTATTTTTCCACACATCTCCACCTCTGCGGTCTCCGTGCCTCATTATTTTTGACACATCCCGGGTACTGTGTATTACAAATAAGCAACTATTGATTTCTAAGGATCGAGACTCTTTTAAACCTTTTAAAAGTGATATTTCAACTTGTGCTTATTGGATCTTTGTTGTTTTTATCTTATTTTATTGAGATAAATATTATCTATTTTTATAAACTTTTTTGGTGTATTTTTGTGGTGTTTTCCTTGTGTTAATGGGTAATTTATTGCACAAATAGTTTACACATTACCTTCTAAGTCAAGCCTGACTGCTTAGTGCCAAGCTACCAGAGGGTGAGCATAATTTGGATTGTGTTGTGACTTATCCTGACTAGGATCGTGGTCCCTATTTGGACAAGGTTGTATAATTCTGCCAACTGGAGACCCCATTTCAAACACATTAACAGCATTTACTATAAAATGAAAACAAATGAATCTGTTAAACATAAACTTACATGACTATATCACATGCTTTATTCAGCCAACCTTCAGTACATGCACGTTAATATGACTTCTCAGGGCACCACTATAGCACAAAATGATTAGTACTTTGATTAACATAATGCATAGACTTTCACACATAGATGATCAATGTGACATGAGGGTCAGTATTAACTTTTCTGCTACATCAGGGGCAACCCAAGTTAGGGTCCTCCGATGACATTCTGTAAGGAAATGCCTCTTTTTGCAAGATCACCCCTAGTGTTTTGGACTGATCCTGCTGATTTTTTGACTCAGAGTGCATTGAATCCTGCTAACCGAACCTTAGTGCCAGTATTCCACCCCCTTATGAAATGTATGTTTAATTGGCTACCCCCAAATGGCATAAGCCTGCTTACCTATACACCTCTAATATATGTTACCAAGAGTACCCACGGCATGTAAGACAGAGTGTCCCCCAAGGGCTGCAGCACTGGTTGTACCACCCTTTGTGTGACAAATGACAATATGGGTCCCAGTTTGCAGCCTGGAAGAGCAGTTTTAAACTGATAGTTTGACATTGTCACTTAAACCAATGGCAAACCCCTCTTCCCTTAGCATAATATATGTCTACCCTAAGGAAGACCTTAAGTAGGAGATATAGGTTTAATATCCCTTAACAGCAAAACCTCCAAATTGCTGTCTTTGCTGTTGAGAAGTTATTAGCCCCACTGCCTAAGCCAGAATTGCCACTGAACTCTCAACCTCACTAACTTCTAAATGGAACTACTAAAATGAATACATCAAGGTATCAAATTAATCATGGCATTACATATGACTGGACTCCTAAGTCAAATTTAATGTCAGGTAAGGGAATTTTAGAAAGTTGTAAATTGCCACTCTATTCCACAGTTGTCTGCTGGCCACCAGACAGCCATCTGCCCTCCTGGGAAGTAGTGAGAATGTATCCTGGACTCAGGAAAAATTTAAGCCTGCTACATGGAGAGGTGTCACCTCCCCCTTTGCAGGAAGTCACTCAGGCTGTTGGCCCAAACGGCGAGCTTCAGAGGCAAAGCCACCTTTTGTGGGCAAATGGTAATCAGGCTCCTGAAGGGCTGCCCCTCTGTTCAGGTGGACAGGCTGGTGGCAGGAACAGAGAGGGGAGTCCAGTGCCCCACCTGGTTTTCCTGTTAGAGTGTCGCCTACAGGTAGCCACACCTGTATCTCCTAACATCCAAGGAAGGGTCAGACATCTTGAGAGGAGGCAGACTAGTGCTCTCTGGGATTGCTAGATGCCACACATAGCCAGAAACATCACAAGGTGGGAGGGATCCTGGTAGCCCTATTCACTAGTGACTGCATTATCCCTTCAGGGAACTTTCTGGGCATAAATATGCCACCCCTGGAAACCTGAACCTCAGATCATGATGGAACTGAAGAAAGGACCAAGAGAGGACTGCCCTGTTGAGCCTTGGATGCGTCAAGAGAGGCTGCACGGACTGTTGGACTACTGCTGCCACAACTTTGGTTAGCAAAGAGTGTTCTGTCATGGAAAATGTGTTCCTGAGCCCCAGATCAAAAGTGACTCGGAAGGTCAGTCATCTGACACTCTGGAACTAAGACCAGGGCCATCAAAGCTGAAGAAGCCCATTCCTGCCATTTAGTAGCCACTTTCCTGGAATCGCCACTGACTGCCACTGGGAGACCCAAGAAACCAATCCTCAATGGCCAAAAGCTGCACCTGAGTCTGCTCGACCTGGGAATGTTGTCTGATTCCAGATTGGTCACCAAGGAGGAACACCAGCCTTCACAAAAGGATACTACAGGACCCGCTGTGTCCAGAGATCAGTAGCCCAGACATAGCTGGCCTTCTACTGGCTCAAAGGAGACTTTGAAGGACACTGACTCCTGTGGCTAAAGTTGCTCCACCTTATCTGTAGACCAAGGAATAACAAGACGGACACCCTTGTCAACCACTCAGCACCCAGAGCATCTTTCAGCATCCTCAGCATCTTGCAACCCCAGCATCAGAACCACTCTACTGAAGTCTATGACGGTCTTGATGTAAAGTGTGGAAATGAACTTGAGACTGCCTTGTTGAACCAGTAACTCTTCAGATACTTGCCCCTGTCAGATTTGTTAACCCACTCATGCTGGAGTACCTGAACACAACTCTTTCAAACTTTCCAAGGGTTTATACATTTTGCAGATACCAGTGCTTGTTTGCGTTCAGAATTAAAAAGCTGAGATTTGAGGTTTTACTTAAAAATGTATAACTCCAGAACACTCTGCTGGAATTTTGTCATCAAGGTGTCTAAAAATTCATTAAAATATAACCTATTTTTATAATTGCCGATGGATTTCTTTTGTGTTATGTGACTTTCTTATTTTGTTGTTTTGGTGTTTCTAAATGCCTTATGTTGGTTCCTTTGTTTAGGCCTTGCTGCTCGAAGCCACAGCTACCCAGGGTTGAGCTGAAACTTTCACAAATGAGCCTGACTGAACCCAAGACCATCTTGCGAGTGGATAACATGGTAAGGTCGCACAACTATACCACATAGTACAGCACAATCCTCAAACTTGTCCGTTGGAGTCCTTTCTGTCTTGGGCCACCAGGAAGATAATGGCAGTCCCAAACAAAACAAACAAAAAAAAAACTCCTGGAAAATCTCCCATATGTTGGAAGAAAACTCGCAGCACTTAGGTAACCTTAGTTATGCTGTCTATGAAGATGATCCATTCATTCTGAGTCCACCTACAGAAATAACATTACTGACCAGCTATTCTGGAAAGAGAAATGACCTTCAGCCATCGTTGTTATTCTCACAGATCCTGTATTCAAACAGCAGCATTTCAGAGGAAAGATGCCTGCACTGATTGCGGGCATCTTGGAATCTGAAATCCATGAGGTTTCTAGGCTGACATATGTCGTTTTTTCTGTCACAAGGGCTTTTTGGTCGCTGGGCCACCTGACTAGATGCCAGTACAATGCCAGAGGAGGAAGATTAGTATGTTATCAAATGCCCGCAACATGTATATATGTCAAATGTAAGCAGGATAAATGTCCCAAGATGAACCAGTTAGATTAATACCGAGCAAAAAATATTCCGCAAACCACAGTGGGAAACTGAAAAGCCAGCGAAGCTCAGTTGTTATTCACTTCCTGATAGCAAAGCACAGCTGCCGAAGTTTAGAAATTATATGAGAAGTAAGCATGTGTGCATTTTGACCACAGATGCTCATAATTCGCAATATAGGTGACATATAATACAGTGCTGTCTGTGAATGTGCTTATTTTCGACTGGGTAGTAAGTGGGCTGACTGGGCAGACGTTAAACATGATAGAAAAATTGGCGCAGTGAAATCTTGTCAATTTCACTGTGCCATTTTTTGGGGCCTTCCTGCGGGGGAATGCCCCTCTTGCATACATTATGTCTGGTGCAGGCATAACGTGGATCAAGAGGTTGCAAAGTGGTGCAATGGATACATTGCACCACTTTGTAAATATGGGGCAGGGGATGGCCTACTTAACGTAAAAAGAATGATACCAAGGCAGCGCTAAGAGGCATTAGGGCCTTATAAATCTGCCCCATAGTGTACCATGTACTTTGGGCTTTCTTGTTGGTAATGAGCAATTTCTTCTTCACCTAATACGTGTACTTGTCTAAAAAAATGTTCAAAATTTAATGTGCTCTGTACAATGCAGTTTCTGGTATCTCCTGTGAAAATTGTATGTGAAGATATGTGTTATGTACAACAGCCCCCAGGCTTTCGCTGGCAAAAATCATGCAAAAGATAAAAAAGTTTGCAATTTCCATGAAAATCACACATTATTACATTTGTGTACTGATCATTTAGCCAAGACAATTTCAGTAACTTGTAGTTATTGGAATGTAACAATATGGTGCTCTTCTTTGCACAGTAAAAAAACTCAATAAAAAATCGAACAAGTAAAGCAGAGGTTAGACTTAGGAAATTAATAGTTACTGTCATGAAGATAATTCATTTTGATTACTGAATCAAAGTGAAATGTTAGTCCATATTATGAGCTTGATTTAGCGTTTGGTGCATGTGATCCCTTCTGTCATATTAAAAGTGCCAATGGACATAATACACATGTAATATGCAGGATAGGATATCTGTCAAGTCTTTGAGGAATATCCCATCTGCCAAAGTCTAAATCAGGCCCTTGTCCTGCTGTGTTTTGTCTGTAACAAGAGGCTGCATCTCTCGATATGCTTTAGCGTCATCCAAGTATGGTTCTGTGTTAGATTGGTCAGAGGGATTTTGGGGGAGGGTAGATTTTCCAGCAATCATTCCAACATATGTCAAAATACATCATGCGACAAGCAGGGTGCATGAGGTATGGTGTTGTGGAAAGGGAGATGAGTGTGGACTGGTACTAAATGATAGAAAATATAATATTTAAAATGTTAAATATTTTGCGAAATAACTAACATTTTTAGGTCTTTTAAACCAGAGAGAAAGTGTATGTGCGTTTTTGTCTGTGTGTATGTCAAAATGCCTTGTGAAACCTGACAGACACCTCACCATACCCGATTGAAAGCCCTTTCACCCAATTATGTATCAGAAAATACATTTATTAGGGGATTGTAACACCCCAAACAGCTCCTCCCACAGGCACTGTCGCAAGGCACGTTTCTATCCCTCTTCCATTGCTGATTTTGTTCATTTCTGTATTAGATTGGGCCACTGCAGTCTGGATGTGAATTCATCTGAACGGGGAATGGAGTTGTTTATTCTGTTTATTTAACTTTAAATAAAGCACTTCTGCTTTAAGTTATGTACACAGTAACACAGAGGTACATTTGGTTATTGACAGAATAGTTACTCAGAGAGGTGCCAAAGATAACTGCAGATATATGTTATTGATACCATAATTTATTGTACTTTTAGATACACAAGTAACAAAAAGGCGTCCAAGCGTTCAGCTGACTGTAGGTACACGCCCCTCAAGGCATTCTCGAGGCACAGGCCTACGGGTGCCAAGAGCAGACAAGTGAACCACTTAAATGTATCTCATGACCATGAAAAAGGCTTCCCAAATATGGCAGTTACTTCCTGTGCGTACCCCCACACCAGACTGCACACGCACGCGCGCGACACTCACTTTCACAGAAGTCATCAATGCTGTATTCTCGGTTTAAAAACATTAAAAGTGTGAGTTGTGGCTGTAGTTGCACCCCAATTCCTGCAGCAACGGAATGAGAGTGAAACGGCTGAATGTTTTTAGTTGTTACAATGTTGACGGAAGCGGGGGAAGCAGAGAATGTGTTGGTTCAACTCTGCAAACTGGAACGATACAAGGATTGTATCTTGTGACCAGACCATTGGAATGTGAAATGCGGAAACTATTGTACTGCATCAGATTAGAATTAATTCACAGGCTCCGTCCAAATGGTAGATCTGAGATGTTCAGTGGCCTGGCAAGAGAGTTCGGTGCCAGGCCACAGGGTCGCTTTCCCCTTCTTGGCAGCAGCACTCAGCGATGGTATTGATAATTCATTTTGTAGTTGCTGATCAGCATATTCGAGTTCGTGTCTTTATGGTCATGCACGTCTCTTAGTGCCTGGCTTGTAACTCTCGGCAGTGTGTACACACAGAGTGGGTTCTACAGTTTGCACTCAGAGCGACATAACCTTTGTACCTAGCATAGTCCATCACTGCTCAGCTTTTCAGTCCGTATCATTCGGTATTCATTCAGCCTCTACTTACTTGTTCACTGTATGTCCCAGGAAGGTTTCATCTGTAATTGGTAAAACAATTCAATTGATTCTCTTTTCTAACTTTGGCACTAATAATGTCCATCCATCATACGCCACCTTCATCCTGTTCCAATTGTGTCAATTTGTGCTCTATCTCCGCATCAATAACAGCCTGATTTGTGACAGGTTACCAATTAGTTTTGCTTACTGGTATTGTTAATTGGCACTTCTATTCCACACAAACATTTCATCAAATGATTGGTTGCAATGTCGAGGTAAAATTCAACTGCACCTTATCTCTACAAAATAATTGTTCTTTTAATAGAAAAACAGAAATGTATGATTAGCATTTTTCAGAAAGCCCTGTTGTCTTGGGTTTAACATTTCCCTGTTTCAAGATCCTCATGTTAGCAACTGTAATTCCTGAGTACTAGCCCCACCTGGAATTATGAATTCTCCTGGGTTAAAGCAGACCAATCGTTTCCACTAGAAATGCCTGCTGGTGGGAAAAGTCAGCTGTGGAGAATAAAGAATCATCACGGGAAATGGACCTGGAATTGGCAGTTCTCCCGGTAGTTCCTCATGACTCATGAAAAATGTATGGTTCAAGGCGATATTCCTGCTAATACCACATCTCGACATTAATTGGACCCTCGGTATGGTTTAATACAGGGGATCTGAGTTAACATCTCTACATCTAGGAATCTCATATTCAAGCCATATGTATTCACGTATTATTTGATCATCTTATACATTCCTGCAATCAGATGGACTATATGGTCATTTTCAGGAACATCGTCACCAGTTTGTTTTACGGAACACTAACTCTCATCTGTCAAAAATGTTCAGGAAATTCAGTTCCTTTCTTGCAGTCCTGAAAGGTTACATTGCATAATAGTACCTGTCAGACTGGCTGAACCAGAAGGTTTTACTCCTCACTCTGATGATGGTCACCGGCTTCCTCACGAAGCCGAGATCCATGTAAAGCTCTGCTTCAAAGCACTCATGCTACCGCCAAGAAACCTTAATGTTTCCAACCCGTACTTGTCAAGAGGCAAGGTGCGCATCCTGATTAAAAACACCTTCTCTACTTCAAGAAGTGCCATGAGCCAGGCCTTAAAAGCAAATGTAACAAGATCCGAGAATGCACTAACATCCATATCTCCCTTTGTTTTCCTCCTTACACTTTCTTTGCTTTTGCCATCATTTACTTGCTCTCCAGGTCATCCCTTCCAGCTCATTGTGCATCATGAGCCACCACCTCATCTTAATTACATAAAACTACTCCCAATAAAACTCTGCTAAACTACAGTTCATAGATCCCTATTCCTCAAAATGAAAATGCAACTGAAAGTTAGCACACCCATCCTGCATTCGTTCTTGTGATTCACAATATTTATTTGTGAAATCCTAGGAAACCCTACTATCTCCAGATGCCACAACTGGCATCTGTCAAGACTCTGGGACTTCCCATTTTGCCCATAGTTGTTTTATCTTTTCAATGCTGGCGAGTACACTTTCCATCTCAATTTCTTCTTATCGAAGTTTTAGTTTTAAAGCATTATGTGACCATCTGGTCAAAGATTGAACAATATAAATATGTGAAATTATTAAAAATAAACACATATAAAAAGGGAGAAGCAGTTCGAGTCTAAGATCTTAATACCCAGACAATCGTCAAATCAATCAATGCAAAACTTCATTTATGATGGTCCCTCCAAAGAGAAACGCAATGACAATATAGCATGGTTAGTGACAGAAAAGGGACATTAGGATTGCAAGTCGAATGATATCTGTGATATTCGGGGGCGGCTCCCGTGTTAAGGTGAAGAAGTGTTGCCCCACTAACCAAAGTGCCCCAGGGATAAAAAAAAAAAATTGTAATAAAGTTCATTTATTACCACTTTATTTTTCATTACCCCTATCCTGAGCTGAGGCGTCCCGGGTGGGGCTGCTGCTGACTGGCAGTGGTGGGCAGGGTGCTTTATGTTTAAAGTGTGCATGTCTCTTTGGCCGGCCGTCTTGCGACGGCCAGCCAGACATGCGCATTTTAAACCTCTCTAACAAAGGTGTCTCAGACAGCTGGGTTAGAGGCAGCACAGGTCTCCATTGCTCTTAGGAGTGCTGAGAGAGTCCACTGATTAACAGCATGAGAGCAGTGCCAGGATTGATTAAGGGAGTTGACAAGAGCCTCGAAGAGAGCAGAAGATGACCAGAGCAGGGGGACGTGTCATTGTGCAGGCTGCAGCAAAGAAGGTGAGTTATTTTTTATTTTATTTCCACCCATTTGCCCGACCCGCCTCTCTCAGAGTTGCCAGCCGCTACTGGTTATTTTGGCAAATATTCTCCAATAAGCAGCCTTTTAGGACAAAAGATTCAGAATGCTTTCCCTATCAACAATAAGAAGCCATTACTAATCCTCTATTCAGGGTTTTTTCTCTGTATTCCAATAGCTGTTTAACCCACATGTTCAATGAGGATGAGCCACCTTTTGGCTTTAATATCTGTCTGATGACTCATTTTATATGCAAGGCTCTATTAGACACACTTCATGAGCATCCTCCAAGTGCAACAACTGTGCTTAATTTGTAAAAGAATACATGACAAAACAGAAGTCTGCGTCCAATGCTACCAAAGGTCAGAGTACTGCATACCAAGCTACATAGTTGTGATTCCACTTCATGCCTCTTTCACTTGCCACTAGGCACCCCCTGCCCCTTTACCTCATTTTTCCTGATTCTTTTTCATCCTAGCTTTTCCCTTTGTCCCAGTTTTCTGTTGTTCCCTTCGTTCTTCTTTCTCCCTTGTGTGTTTTTCTCTCTCTTGCTCAGGGCCAACGTCTGATGAAGAAAAATAAGTGTTGGTCCCCAAAATTAGTGCTGGTGTGCCCCACCTTCAACCACCAGATCAAATTAAGCATTGGCTGCAGCAAGGGCATGACCATGGCTGTTTGTGATTTGTCACTGAGTTACCATGGTTAAAATCTGGGAAGCAAATAGAGTAAAGATTTTGCGCATTACAATTATTGTTTATAATAATTGATTTAGTGGTCAGAACAGCGTGTCCAAGTATGGCAATTTGACATCAACAGGCAGGCACGGACACATGAATTGGCAAAGGGGGGATTTCCGTATAAATGAAGAGGTATATACAAACATGAAATGGGTTTCATGGGACCAATCTTTCTTGAATGTCTATCATTAAAATATTTAGAGATGGCAATCAGATATAAACTCAGTCGAATTTCATGCCAGCGTGTTGTTATTGGTTCCCACTAATCCAGGTGGGTCATAGTCATCAATATATATGTGCCCCCCCCCCAAAAAAAAAGAACAATAACAAATACAAACCAGAGAAACCTTCAGACCAAAATTAGCATTACAAGGTGCTTCTGGAATTTCCTCTAAAGCAGTTCATTATATGCACATAATATATGTGTAAATGGTTAAAAGGAAGTTCCCTAAAGAACAATCTACTTAGTCACATCTTAGCTACAGTTTTGTAAAACTAGAGCTGGGTAGTCTACAAATGTATAATGTGTTTGTCACTCTGTTTAGTGACAGTTTTATGTGGCCCTCAATTTTGGCTTACTCATTTCCATTCATGAATCGTCAGCCAGACTCTATTGTCTACCTCCATCTCCTAAATCCGATTTGAGTTCAGAAATGGTGGACCTGTCCAGGAAATGTGCTGCCAGTGCCCAGGAGCTATTTGTGTGTGTTTGAGGTTCTATTTCAATAATGAAGGAATCCGAAAAGTAATAACAGATATTCTTGCAAAACTATCCAGGCCCTGCAATTGATCATAACTGACACTCATCGGGAACTACGAACATAATTTACAGTGTCTCTACTGCGTGCGTAGAGACTCTCGAAGGCTTTGAGGCACTATGTAAATGCAGCTTCAGTGATATATAACACAATAGTGCGACAGGGGAATGCCCCTACAAACACACAAACGCGTTCTTGCTTTTACACACTCAGGAACGAATGATAATCAATGGACACGTGACAAAAAATGTGCAGCATTTGTGTTTGAGGCATTATTGGGTATGGACCGACGGGAAAAATTCAACTGAATTTTCTGTAATTCTTTCTGAGTTTAAATAGTAAGGAATGATATAAATACATTTTACACTATGAAAATCAGAAAGATGACCGCGTTTTACAGTGGCTTAACGTCACGCAAAGTGACAAACTCTTGGAAGGGTACTTACTTGCTAGCACAAAATGCATTTCATTTTGGAACACTGTCCTTTCCTCAAGACAGGTAGCACTTTACTTTGCTTGACACAACTTTGCATCAAGGGGGCATTACTTGGGTGGATCAGTGCAATCACCCATTGTTTTTGTCGTAAATCTCAGTCTACAAAAATAGCCAGCACGGGATTTGCATGGACAAATAACTCCTTCTAACAGGGGCCAACAAGGAAAATGTTTACTTTTCTCCAAACATTCGACACAATGTTTGCTGCATCGTATGATGTGTGCAATGATTCAAAGTATGCTTCCACACACACACCTCTGCAGGATGGTACAAAGGTTATCTGCAAAACTAGGCGGCCTTTGTATGGTACCAGTTCAGGGGCTGAAAGCAGGAGCTGACCACTTTTTAAAAAACTGTGGCTTGGTTACTGCATTGTGCTAAACAATAATACATTTGCCCCAAGAGTGAGCAAACTGTCAGTACCTGTTAAGTATGGAAACAAAGTGGCATCCAGCAACATTTTGTCAGAAACAATATGTAATGTATGTATTTTCACGTCATGAATCTCATTGAAAACTAATGACATGGCATTCCTAACACACTGATGTGTGCAGTGGAGTCTGCCTAAATGTTCAAATGGTGGGGCAAAACTTTAATACTTTTATTATTAGCCAGCGAGCTAAATTTTTCAGAGTGAGGAAAGTCTAAATACGTTTTTCTTTGAGAAAAACTGTTCTAAAAGACAGCAGCCTGCAGGCACATCTTTAACCCTTCCCCCAATCTGAAAACAACGTATGCACGCTCTCGCTAAGAATAACAGTATTTATTTTACGACCAACCAATTTAACACTTCACCAAACGCCAAAGGATATATGTTCATTAAGATTTTAAACATTTCCAGACTGCAATTGTCCAAAAATTACTCTGATAAAAGCACTACAAGCACTAGTTGTTCATAAAGCAGATCATGTGTTTTCTAATCGCAAACAAATGTCAGATGGTACATCCAGACAGCTCATCTAGAAAAAAACAGTTTATATGACTGTGTTTCAAAATAAAATATTTTCTGATACTCCACCTCAATTCAGAAAAGCTCAGACGTTTTCAAATAAAACACTCACATTGCCATTTTCCTGAAACATATTGCATGATATGCCAGTGAATTTAATTTAATGAAATGGGATTGCACAGTTTGAAGTGAAATTATAATTTCACCTCTAATTCTTGATTATGACGAGAGAAACATTAATTGAATAATTTGATAACCGCTCCTATTTTCTGGAAGATTACAGTAGGATTTGGTAGTTAATTTATATGTGATAGACACAACACATGCATTTATTCATGCTAATTGTTTCACTCAAAAGTGCTACAACAGTGGCATGATGTAATATACCATGTAAGCAAATCTGGTCACACACATGGGGAGACAGCGTTTTGGAGGAAGGATACCAGGCTAAATTGGTGAAAACAGAACCATAAGTGGGGTTCAAGCTATACACAAGCCTTACAAAGGCAAATTAAAATCCTGGATCTGGTAGAAGTTTTACTCGAGTCAAGGGTAAAAGTGAATCTCTATCCAAAGTAGAAATGGGATGGAAAGTCCTCTAAAGTGGTGGAGATTTTTTAAACAGGGTTGTTGATAGGGAATAACATTTTACCTTAGAGGTTTAAAACAAAAGTAAACAAACATATACTATGTAAACCTACACATGTGTTATTGGTACTACGTGTGAGGAATATAGACTTCAGAAACTAAAACACATATACTCCTGGAAATTTGCTGTCATGGATTCTTAAAAGTAGTTGAGGGAATCCCCAAGCATTCTGTGATAGTCATAAACTTAGAAGGAGACTGAATTAAATGTATAGCTGCTTCCTAGCCGGAGATAACATTATTAAATGTAATATTGTATCCCAGTACTTTCTGGTGAAGTAGCCAACCCTGCTATAGTGAAAACAGCTGTTAGGGCATTTTCACTTATTTCCCAATTTACTTGTAAGGGTCCTACTTTTAAATATCATGCCCCCCACTTTATGAGCTGTAAGGCCTACGTGGGGGTGGCTTAATAATATTTGTAGTTTCAAAACTGCACATCCAGGCTATAAACAGTAGGCCTGTAGTCATGCTTCCATTGTCTCTGCAGTGGGTTGCACAATTAATGTTTCAGCCCACTGATGACATTTAACTTACAGTCCTTGGATACACTTTGTTTCATGTAATAGGGACTTTAAGGAAAGTTGAATATGCCAAGCAGGAGTATGCCAATTTCATCATGTTGAAAAGGGGAGCATAGGCAATTTACTACTGCTTAGCAGCACAAAAGTGCAGAGTTTTACAGCCAGCAAAACCAGTCAAGGCTAACATGTGGGTATGCACCACATAAAAGATGGCCATTTCCAACAGAGATGTGTAAAAGTGAATGCAGTATAGTGTCACCTTCAACTGCAGCAATATGCCCGACTATCACTAGTCTAACAAGGCAGAAAAGACCACCAATAAATGCCACACTAACCCCCCACAATAGAAATGGGACCTTAGATGTCAAAAATAAAAGTGTGTCTTTAATTTTTTATAATAATAATTCCCATAAAGAGAAAACATGATAGTAAACATTCATAACTGATGGTCTTGCTCCTATGTGCAATCATCCCCAAACTTTTTGCCTTCACCCTCCTGTTTTCCGAAACCATTTTTGTTGGCCTTGAGGACTCTGCACACTTTACTACTGCTAACCGGTGCTAAAGTGCTTGTGGTATGTCTTTTAAGCATGGCAAAATTAGCTTACACCCAAGGGGCAGAGTTAACTTACTTGTAAGATCATAGTAAAGTGGTACTACATATACCCACGACCTCCAAATTAAATGCTACTAGTAAGACGACTCCACTAATTGTGCCACCCACTTATGTAGCACTTAAAACATGTCTCAATCCTGCCATTGCATCCTGTGTGTGCAGTTTAAACTGCCATTTTGACCAGGCAAAACAAACCTTTTGCCAGGCCTAAAGCAAAGTTTTTAATACATATGTCACCTCTAGGATAGGCTTTAAACAGCCCATAGGGCAGGGTGCAGTGTATTTAAAAAGTTGGACATGTAGGTTTACTTGTCCTAGTAGAGAAAAACTCTCAAGTTTTTTTCACTACTGCAAGGGCTACCTCTGCCGTAGGGTAACATTGGGTTATCCTATTACATTAAATAAGTGAAAACCTTCCATTGGGAGCAGGTAGGAAAGTCGAGTTTGGGCTCTAAAGAATTGTAATTTAAAACCCACTTTAATGGTATAGTTAGATTATTAGTCACTATTCTGAAAACAACACTTTTGAAAAGTTGGCATTTTCTTGTCCTAAATATTTGGTGCCCACAGCCTGTATCTTGGGTCACATGACTATGTGCAGCTGGCACATCTTTGTGTATTTCTCCCAGACAGTGAGAAAAAAGGGTAATGGGTGTTGACAGGATGGGTTATCTCTGTAAGGATGAGGCGGAGGAGCTGTCACCTAAAACACTTGCACATCCCAAAGGCTCTGCCTCAGCACACTTAAAAAGGGTTTCACACTAGTTGTTTGTGCCCCAGACAACCTGGGGTCAGGGCATCGAGACAGTAAATTCCAGACATCTCTGTGCGGGGAGGACTCTAAAAGATTTGCTACTTTAAGGTGGGAACCAAATGTAAATAGTGGACCCTCAGACTCAACTCTTAAGTGCACATCTGGACTCAAAAGAAATAATGCTGTGCTGGTTTTCTGCAAGAAGGACTGCTACTCTGCTGCCCTACTACTCTGCTGCCCTGCTGTATGAGTGAGAAGGACTGGAAATGCATTTTGAACCCAGGACCACCAGAGTGACTCCAAGGGCCAGATGTTTGGCCTCCTTACCCGAGCCTCAGGGACAGAAAACGATCCAACCACCTTGAACCATACACCTGGAACCTGCCTGCTGTGAGTCCTACTCCTCAAGTGGTGCCACCCCAATCGTGAACCCTTGAAGTGGGCCACAAAGTGCTCTGCCAGCCCAACTATGATTCCATCAGAAGTGACACAGCGCAACGCATTGCCTCACAGCTCCACATTGGAACTGCCACTGTGTGACGTACCCCTAAAGCAGGACCTTACAGCTCCTCTGAAATCCACTTCCCAATGGATCCTTGACGCAGGACCTCCCATCACACTGCTGCAGGACTTCGCATATCAGCCCTTCTGCCCCTCGGAAATGCCACTACATGACACATCCTGGATGCAGGGCTTTACATTGCATCCTACCAGCCCACTCCTCAACATATCTTCAACTAATCCTCAACATGGGACCCTACAATGCTCTGCAACCAGGATTTAAGGCACTTTGTTCAGCGAGCCCAACTTGGTTGCTGTATCTAGCCTGCACCTCTTCACAGTCAGCCTGAACATATGAATGAGTCCGGGTCCAGCACAACCAGATAACCTCTGTTAGTGGAATTATATCAGGCGAGCAACAATGAAGTCTATTAATGCGTCTTGAGGAAGAGGTCAGAATAGAGAAAATCTCTTTCAAATACCTTGAAAAAGTGTGACAAATTATTTCACTGAAACGCATTAAAGAAGTAATTTCCAAAAGGTGGGGAAAGAATCCTGAGTTCACTCCAGGTGAAGTTTACATTTACCCAACAAACCTCAGTGGGACAATGGATACCCTATTCCCTTGCGCCTATCTACAATGGGGGTGCGGGGTGGGACCCCCATGTCTGAATTTTATTCAGCCCCCATCTTCTGGGTTGAAGTGCATAATCAAAGGGGAGATGGCCGTACGGCCCACCTCCAATGCTCGGGACCAGTTTATTGCAGGGGAGAGGGACCTTTTTAGGCCCCAGGGAATCCATCCCCCAGGGCCAAAGCAAACTAAAAAGGGAGAGGGGTCACATGGCCCTCTCCCTGAGCCTGTTAAGGCCCCGGAACCCGATTCACTGGGGCTGGCTCAATTACCCTGTCCTTGGGAGCTCACCTCCAGGACAGAGTAGCTTCCCTGCCCAGCACCAGTGCAGACAGGGAAGCATATGTTTCTGACAGGGAGAGCATTTTTAAATCTCCTGCCAGATGGGAGAAAACATGCCTTCACTGCCTACAGCAGTGCAAGTTGCACCAGGGGCACCCACCTATAATTAAGACAGGCTCTGGGGTATGACGTCTTCTGAGCTGTAATAGCCTCATGGAGGGGGGAGGTGCTGACCTCACCTTTTTATATTGGTAATAGGCACCAGAGGATGGGGTCCCTGGGGCCTAATAAGGCTAGGGGAGGGGACCAAAGGGTCCCCCCTTTTTAATGTCATGCAGCCCGGAGAATTGGTGCCTAATAAGGCTCAGGAAGTGAGGCCACATGGCCCCACTCCACGTTTCATGACATGCTATGAGAAATTGGGTTGTTAGTTGACTGGGGAATGAGTCCTAGTGAAAGTGCAATCACAATCCTTGTCAGGGTGAGGCACAAGCCAACACTTAAGTAACCCGTGTTCAACCCTCTGGCAGCTGGGCACGGAGCAGTCAAGCTTAACATAGCTGCAATGTGTAAAGTATTTGTGCAACACTTCAAACAGTAATATAGTGAAAACACGTACAAAATGGATCCCACACCAAGTTAGAAAAAATTACCTTTGTTCTTTAATAAATAAAAGAGAAACAAAACTACAAAAATCCAATCAGTTTACATGAAGAAATGCAGGGTTAAAGACCTTAGTAAAAAATAGTTTAAAGAACCACAGAGTGCCAACTATGGATACCTGGTCATACTGCACAGGGAAACAATCACAAGTTCATGCCAATCACGATGGAACACAGGGTCGCTGCAGGGACCCAGCAAGGCCCATTGAATAAACAACCATCAATCCTGCTTTGCGGAGTGTTGCAAGGATCTGTGTCAAAGATGTGTCATGCACCTGAAGCGATGCATCTGTTCTGAGATGCAGTGAGGCTGCAATGAATGGGCCGGCATCGTCATTGAGGATCCCATCAATGGGGTTGGTGATACAAAATCTGATATGGACGATGTGTGGACAATTAGGGCAATTAGTTAGTTCAAGGAGCTGTAAGGCTGCGATGCAGAGTCCAACATAATCATCAAGGCTGCTGCTGACAATGAATGAGAGGGCCTGCACCAAGGATGCATCAATTCATGCTGGCTCCAAAGGTGTTGGGGGTTGTGGTGGCAAGGCAGGTCTTTGTGACATGTCTAGCCAATGCAGCAGCAGATATCCATTGGTTCTGCCTGGTGTTGCACTACATGGGAGATGAGATGTCAGTTATGCTGGATCCACAGAGGCTGGCAGAGCACCTTAAGCCCACTTCCAAGGAGCTAGGACTGTGATGGCACCACTTGGATTGGTAGATCACTGATGGCATAGCTCAGGTGCAGGTGCAAGGTTGTAAGGACCATGTTATGTCCCCACACCTTCAGATCAGGAGGCTGCTCAACTAGCCCTTGGAGTCGCTCTGGGTTATGGTTTCAAGAGATGTAGGACTAGTCCCTCTCACCCAGACAAGGAGGAAGCAGGCATCAAGTCAGCACAGTATGGCAGCATTTTCTTCATAACAGTAGTCCAGCAGAATGGCAGTCCTTTCAGCAGCACAGCAGTCCTTCTTCCTTCTTCCTGGCAGGATATCCACCAGTTCAG
Source organism: Pleurodeles waltl (assembly GCF_031143425.1). Classification (NCBI taxonomy): domain Eukaryota; kingdom Metazoa; phylum Chordata; class Amphibia; order Caudata; family Salamandridae; genus Pleurodeles; species Pleurodeles waltl. Next base: position 935,002,234 of record NC_090445.1, on the reverse strand, counting down.
AAGTGTACTCAAGTGTTGGTGTCTCAGGACCAATATTTCTATTAGGAGTGGGTGAAAAAGTCCACCCCTCCAGCGAACTTCAAGGACTTTTGCCCACTGTGCACCCCCAAAGGAGCACAGAGTTCCAAAAAAAGCCACCGGCAACCATGTAGCAGAGGTTTCTCACGCACAAGGCTTACCAGCATTAAGTTGGCGAGAGCATGTGAGAAAATCGAGCATTGGACTGCCTCCCAGAGAGATTTCTCAAAGCAAGCAGTTGCAGTACATCTCTACTGCTTGTTTTGAGAAACTTCCACTTGCGTTGAGAAAGCTGCAGCAAGTAAAGTATGTACTCGAGTGGCAAAAAGAGGTAGAGTCCTCTGTTGCACCATGTGATGTGATGTTCTAGAATTCCGCTACTCATGGAACTCCATGGAATATCACAGTTTTAAGTAACTCTTGGAATCCTATAGCGTGAAACGCCACTCGTTCCACCCAGGCATAATTTATATAAAGGTGTGCCTTTAAAGCGGGGTGAAGCTTCTAGAGACATGCCTTTGAAGTGCACAGGTGCCCCACTTTCCTGGACCTGGCTCCAGACTAACTACAGGGGGTACCCAGCCCTTTGTGTGGAGACAGGACACAGCCTATTGAAGTGTAAGTGGGTCTGTGCCCAGTTCCTCCCTCTAGTTCTTCCATTGATGGCCCATTTGACCACATCTAAGCTACCCATTGTGTGTGGCTGTCTAGTAGCCCAACTGTCAACTACACCCAGTCATGTGATCCGGAGACAGGCTGCTGGAATTAAATGGCTGGGGCAACAAAATGCCAACTTTCTAAAAGTATATTAAAAAAGAAAAGGAGCTGGGCCTATAACAGTCAGCAAGGCTAGGCCCTATGAGTGTACACAAAACAAACTGCCAATGCTGACACTAATTTATCAATAACACAGTCTTGAAAATGTGTGGGTGCACAAATAAATTGACGTGCCCATCATTTAATTTTTGTGTTAATCAAAACATAATTTATATACATACTTTGTCATACACAAAAGGACAGCGAAAAAAGAAAAATCAACAAAACGATTTTTTTAAATACAATTATTTGAACCAACAACAATTCTTTTTTTTTAATAAAACATCACATTCATATAACAAATCAACACACATGCAGTACTGTTTCACCTATGTATGAACAATAGTGGTACTTGTATCCTGGTTCTGGATTCATCTATCAAAAAGATCACAGCATACATTTAAAAGTAAACAGAAATTAACTGAAAAAACAAAGGTTAAGGTGACTTTTTAATTGGGCGTGACTCTACATGATAAAAATTATATGGTGCATGGTTTACCTACCGGTGACATTTCAAGCACAAGCAGTGATCCATTTTAACCAAGGTAAAGGGTAAGCACACCTGGTGTGGGTTTCAGAGACATGTTTTAAAGTAGGTTGAGGCTTAAAGCCAAAGATCATTGCAAAAAATCATTGAGACAAGCCAAAGCGTCCATGCACAACAGATTAGCCACCAGTGGATGTCTGGCCATACATGTCCATGTTACATTTTTGTAATACAGTGCTATAGACAAATTCTGTGTTAAGTGGACAACTGTGCTAGGGACCATTGAATGCAGAATATAGAAGGGTGGCAATTCTGTGGGCCAAATATTGAAGGAAAAAATATCAAACAGGTAAGTGCATGGAGGTGTGGATTTACGATTTTTTATGTCACTCAGGGGCCACAAGACCTGTTGTTGAGGCATCCAGGAGAATATTAGGCTCTAAAGATCTGGGGGCCTGGCAGAGCACAGACGGAGCAAGTAGCAAACTGACTGATTTCAAGACACACTCAGACGAAGTAGCTGATCAATTTTTCTCATTGTCTAACCAGTCTGTGTGGTCAGATGGTGAATTGAGATGTGGAGAAGCTAAGAGTTGTACCGGGGCAGTGTATCGGATGATGACAGTAGCCTGGCTGGTGGAGATGGTGGGGATGCGAGACACTGGTAGGAACATTCGGATGCTCGATCAACTGCAGTTGACACAGAAAGAAGATAGAAAATTCAGAGTCTGCCACTAAAGACCGTGATTTGTTGTGGGATTATTCAGTATCACTGTGTCGAAAAGAATTGTTCCTGGTGAGAAAGATCACTCTCTGGTTACTTCTGATCCTTTCTCCTTTGAGGCAATTTATCAAAGTATAATGGCTAAATCAGAGGAAACCTACACATATATCAGTAAATCTCAGAACAGTTAATGGAAATTGCATGGTGCTGTGTGCCGGATGGCTAAAACTTGCTCTGAGTTCTTAGGGAGATTGGGAGCACTAGAGATTAGGATAGTGTCACTGGAGACAGAGTCAGAATGAAATGTCCAGTAGAAGCTTGAGGAGTTTGTGAACAGACCTAGGAAGAATAACTTGAGGGTCCTGGGCATCCCGGAAAGGGTTGAGGAGGCTGAAGGTGAGGAAACCCACAAATTCATGGCAAGGCTTTTTCAGGGGGCCTTTCTGGAACTCTCATTGAGAGACTGGGCTGCAGAGATTCAACAGGCCCATAGATTTCCTTTCAAACTCAAGAAACAGGCCCAGCAGGATGATGCCAAGCCTAGGGCAGTAGTGTTTTTTTTTGGTAACCAACTTTGTTGTGGCAAGCAGTTTATAATCTTGCTCGGCCTGATAAGAAGCGGTCTTCTGAAGGCTGCAACTTTTTTGTCAGACCGGATTTTTGACATACAACAGTAGAAAGATGGTGTTGTCTCCATCAGCTGATTCAACCCATCCAACACGGGGTGGGAGTTTAGGGTCAGGATTTTCTTCTGAATCCAGCCATGCTTAAGACATTTGTACAGAATAACACCCACTTTTTTACCTCAAAGATCAAAGCTAAGGAGTTTCTGGTAGACATGGGCTTTGGGTCTAAGTAGCCGGGGTTTTGGGCCAGGGAACCGCTCAGTTTAACATTGATTTGTTTAGAGGGGCTGGGGGTAGGGTTCAATGGGAGGAGAGTTTTTCTTCTGTGGGGTCAGAAGGAGGGGACATGTCCATCATCAGGGCCTGGCCGGCCTGTTTGCCCATTGTAGTGGTGAGGGTGTGGGGACTGAGGAGGATAGGGCTTGGGGGAGAGGGGTATTACAGGACAGGGCATGATTAAGGGGTGGATTGTGAAGGATCGGGCAGGTTAAGGGGTCAACAGCAGGCCGGGGGGGTTGAGGGGCAGAATTGCATTTTTTGTTTCCGTGTTGGTATGGACAAAGTTACTGGTGGGTACAATTGTGACTTGGGTGTTGCTCTAGGTAAGGTAGGAAAATGGTTTTACACTGTATGGGAGAATCTGGCATACACTGCAGGATATGTAAGTCAGGTGACTTGCTTAGGCAGCTATGGGGCAGGATAGCATTCACATTTGTTCTATGAATGTCTGCGGATTAAACAACAGGAAAAGAGGGTTAAAGTGGCTTTAGGGTTGAGGGGCATGCAGCATGATATTGTTTGTCTAGAGGACACTCATGTATCATGGGAGAAACGAAAAATGTTTGATGAACTAGGCTATTCACTACTGGGCTGTACAATGCAAGGGAGTATGACGAGGGGAGTTGCTTTATTGGCTTGCCATACTGTGGGGTCCCCACTGAATGGTATAACTGATGGGATGGAAAATGGGTCATCATGGAGTTTCTATTGGGCTCTGGTAGGTTAACTCTTTGTTCTGTCTACGGTCCAAACCTGGATGACCTGGCAGTTTTCCATTTGCTTAATCAAGAGCTGGAGATTTGGCCTGCCCCACTTATACTCTGTGGTGATTTAAATATGCATACTGAGGCCGGCATGACTAGTGGGTGGACTCCCAACTATATGGGCCAGAAACCGTTCATATTTTGTGCCATCCAGAAGTTGATTGAAGGTCATGGGATGATCGATGTCTGGGAAGCCTTGAAACAAAATGATGTGGGTTACACATTTTATTCTCATCCTCATAAAAAACTAGTTTGACTAGATTTTTTTTGTATCTGGCATGTTAAAAGGCTCAATAGAGATCCAACTGCTTCCCAGGGTGTTTCCTCTTAAAACTGGAGTGCACAATTGTTGGGTTTGTCAGGCCTCCAAGGGTTTGGGCTTTCAGCAGGAGACTCCTGTTAAATGAAGACTGCATTATGCATATGCGACGCTGACTTAAACATTTCTGGAGTTTAACATGGGTACAGCAACTCCCAAAATGGTCTGGGATTCTTTGAAGACAGGGCTTAGAGGTGAGACTTTGAGTTCTGGGCTGAGTAAGCAGCACTTAGCACGTTTCAATGTTAAAGAGCTGTCTGCGGTTTTACTTAATCATGAGGCTGAGTTGGCAAGGTTGATCATACAGGGTTGGGACAGAAGGTGGATCATGCAGGGTTGGGACAGTGCAGAGGTTATTCAGAAGATAGCAGCACTAAAAGTTAAAATTACCAGGTTTTATAGTGAAGCAGTGGTGGGTACATTTTTAAGATATAAGGCTGACTGCTATGAATTTGGAGAGAATTGTGGTCGTCTACTGGCACATCACACTAGGCAGAGGGAGGCGGCAGAAAGGAGCTATTAGTGATGGCCATGGGCGGATGGTAGAGACTCCTACTGAGATTCTTGAGGTTTCCAAGAATTATTATGTAGACCTATACACGGAAGATATTTCTCTGTCGCAACCAGTTACTCACCATACCGGCAGAACACCCTTGGCGAAGAGCTCGATGATGCAGAGAAGGCCCAACTTAAATCACCGATCAAATGTGAGGAAATAACGGCTGTTGATGGTTACACGGCAAGGAGGAAGGCTGCAGGGCCAGACAAAATCCCTTTGGAGTTATATAAAGTGTTTCTGCTGAGCTGCTGAATGTAATGTGGCTTACTTTTACTATGGTTCAGCTAGAGGGAATGATTCCGCCATCTTGGGAGGATACGAATATTGTGTTTTTTAAGAAAAAGGGTAATCCCCCTCTGAACCCCGGTTCATACCGGACTATCTCATTGATAAATGCAGACACAAAAATTTATTAAAACATCTTGGCCGGTAGATTGGGGATGGTTATAGCCAAGCTGGTTTCAATTTGCCAGCAAGACTTTATCCCTAACCAGGACACTGCCGATCAAGTTCGCAGAGAAATAACCTTTTTAGATGTAGCTGAAGTAACCAAATCACCTTTGGGATTAGTGCTGTTGGACATCGAGAAAGCCTTTGATCATGTCTCCTGGGGCTACGTCTGGGAGGTACTGCGGATGAAGGGGCTTGGCCCGGGTTTCATCAGGTCAATTAGTGCCCTTTATCACCCCTCTAAGTCCAGGGTACAGATCGGTGGTATGGGCTAGGAAGTGATTCATATCACTAGAGGAACGAGACGGGGCTTCCCTTGTTCACCTCTGCTGTTTGCTCTTTACATTGATCCATGTATCGCCCATCTGGAAGGTAATCGTAGGATTCAACCAGTTACAGTGAATCAAGCCCATTTCAAGATATTTTCTTATGCAGATGGTATGGCAATTGTTACACAGAACCCTGAGAGAGCCCCTGTTGCTATAGAATATTAGCATTTTTGGTGCTATCTCTGGGTATCATCTGGGAAAGGCGGGAGTTTTCGGAAACATTATCCGAGGGGTAGCACGGCTGCCCTGTCAGATGATGTTTCCACCCGCCACCAGGCTATCTGACGGAGGAAGCCTGGCGGTGAGTGAGGGCTGCCGATGGTGGCTCTCACGTGTTCATTATGTGGCGGGTTGGCCCGCCATGCTGGCTGGCGGTTTCACCCGCCAATGCCGGCATGGCGGCCAACCTGCCATGTTTATAATGACCACCCATATCTATTTAGGACTATACCATTGGAAATCCATTGGGCTGGTTTGAGAAGTTGGATATTCTTTGTTTTGGCTTTATTTGTGACTTTCGGAAGCCGAGGTGGGCGGCAAAATATATGATTCTCCCTAGGGCATGTGGCAGGTGGGCTGCCCCCGGCATCCTATACTATTACTGGGCCTGTATGCTTCAACACTTGGTAGTTCTGATCACAGGGAATTCCAGGACCAATTCTGCTACCATACCCACTATTTACCAATTGACTTTGGGCAACAAAGCTAGGTGCTGTTTCTTGAAGTATTTTGAGTGGAATTATTATAAGAGAACTCGGTTTAAGATGGTGAATGGGGCTTTTAAGGTTTGGCAGCAGATTAGGAAGTACTATAATAATACCAAACTGAATTATTATACCCTGTTATGGAGTTCTCCCATCTTACCGGGCATTTTTCATGATGGTATGTGTAGAAGTTATGAGGCCTGCGGGATCACAAAGCTTGGAGACTTTTTTGAGAATCGGCAATGTTGTTCTTTTCAGGAGGTTCAGTGTAAGCTTGGGTGCAAGTTTGGGTTGGGAAAGGAGCATTTGTATACATTTCTGCAGATTCGCAATTATCTTACAAAATGGGATATTAATCAACTTTTGGTGGTGGAAAGCCCTATAATCGAAGCAATAGGTCCTGTATCCCATATAGGGCTGATTTGCGATACTTTGATCACAGATCTTGCAGATGATAGAAAACTGCAGAATATTAGGTGAGAGACTAGGCTAGGAATTCAGGGGTCTGTGTTATGGAAATTCCTCTTAATCTGTGAGGATGTAATCTTTAACACTGGCCTCAAAAGTCAGCACTTCAAGACATATATTATTGTCTATATTCCCTCTCATTGCCTCTCATATCCTAAATCTTCTACGTTTTCCAAATGTCTTTATCTATAATTAATACTAACTGTGACTTCAACAGTTGCAAGTGATAAAGTATCTCTCCTAGGCTAGAGGATGTAAGGAGTTTATTTATGTCACTCATAAAAATGCACATTGCTATTTGGAACTCGATCTCAAAACTGGACCATACCCTACGATTACCATTTTATTTTATGTATCTGACTTGCATTCCCAATTCTTATATTATTCACATGATTAAATTAGCATTTTCCTTAGTGGCCATTAGGTGATTGTATGCCTTGAGGCTCAGAGGGAAGTGAGATTTTTCTCTTAGAATGTTTAATGCAATGTTGATCTTTTTTAGCGGTAAAGCCTCTACCTTCCCTGTTTCACATCTCCTTGTCTGACCTTGGCATGGTCCCAGCAATATGTCTCCTGCCCATTATCATAGGGCGGTTCAAGTCAACGAATCCCTACACATCGTTATTTATTTTTGCATCTTCTCACATTTTGTCTTATTTCATTACTCCCTGGAGATGTTAATACCAACCTACACAATTTAACTCCTCCTACTGACTTTGGAGTTCACTCTGTCACACCTAATACTCACTGCAGCCTGTGTTCACTTTCTTTTGGTTCAGTAGCTCCTTCATCTTTCTTCTTCTTGTCACAGCTGCAGCACAGGCATCTCTTGAAAGTCGCAGACCACTTATGGCTTCTCAGACTCTGGACCAATGGACCTCCTATTTCACTAAAGCAAATTGAGGTGACATGTAACCTGTAGTCAGGGTGGTAAGAGTCCCATGTCAAAGAAGTTTATTCTGGGTGTTGAGAGTACCTTCCTCCCCCACGCCAGCTTTCCTACCGAAATCATTGATATTTTCACACTAGATTTTGTGAGTTTGTCTTTCAAACTGCCTTAAGGTGGCGATGTATGGATGCAGCGTGGGTTACATTCATTCATTTTACTTAACTAAATAGCTTATTGAGTGGGAAACAGACGAGGCCTTAAATTAATGGACGTGGAACCAACAATGCTGTCAATTTAGATCTTTTCAGTAGTATTCAAATAGACACACCCCTTTGAACGGTGGGAATACTGGTGTGTAGTGTGGTTCATGAGACGGGTATACAGACTGTGTGAGGCCTGCAAAGAATTCAATTATAACACCAAGAAAACGGAAAGCAGACCTCAGCATTCTTACTATTATCATGAGTGGGGTTTCTAATCGGTTTGCTACAAATTCATTAAAGAAAATCAATGGAGCGTGGGTCTGAGGTCCAGGCGAGATCAACAGCAACTCAAATAGGATGCACATTCACTGAAAAAATTAAGCCTGTACAATGGCAGCCGCTGGATCTGCTAAGATAATAAACCTTGTCTCTCCCACTCATGAATATGTTATTTCAAGGCTGGTAAAAGTTAGTATCATGTTATTACATTGTTCCTCCTTGGCTGTAAGACAATTTTTCAAATGGCGAATTTTGGTTTTGTCATAAGGGTAATTTGTTCAATGTATACATTGAAAGACATTTGCATAATTAGCTAAGGTTCTTCTAAATACAGCTCACTTATAATGGATTGATTTGAGGTGTTGTTGCAAAATCACTTTAGTACGCCTCATTTTCTGAGGCAATTGAATCACGGAGTCGTGCTAAATTTCATAGAATTAACTGCAAAGTTATCTCCGAAATTAATGCCAATAATTGTGATGTCCAATAGGTTATTTTAAAGAGATCATTGTCTAATATACTTGAGTGTAAAATAAGTCCACATATGTCACCAGATTGATCCTTTGTAACAAATCCTGTAATACAACATTGTTTTTTACGATACGATTAGGTCTGTTTGTTAATCGAAGTAAACCTATTCAGGTAAATAACATGTGTAGCAGTTGTTACAGTAAATATGAAAGTCAAGGTGTACTGTTTGATCTTTTAATGAAATGTCCTAAACTCACCTCTGAGACAGACCAGTTTATTATGCCCCCATGCAGGAAATATGGGACTTGTATTGAAATTAGGGATTTCAATGTTTTTCAAAATGTCACATTGCATCCAGAGATTGATTTAGAGCTGTTACTAATGGGAGTAAACAAGTGAGGGTTAACGTGTATTTTTACTTCAATTATTTATATCATGTTTATGGAAGTATGTGTAAATACTGCCTGGGCTTTTAAGTAATCTAATTAACTGATTTATGGTGAGAAATTACTTTAGTGTCAAAGTCCGGGAGGAACCACACAGGAATAAAAAATAATAAGTGAATGTTCTGGAACCTGTGTGAAATACAAAACAACTTAACATCAATAGCCTACAAAAATATAACCCTATTCCCCCACGCTTAGCAGCACAAACTCCCACGGTGACACTTTTTATTTTTTCGTAGCATTATCTCTCTGAGATGTCAATCAGAGAGGCTACAAGAGACTACGGTAGTAAGTGGTAGCAGTTGCTCCTATTTCTATTGGTAAGCACTCCATACACAGCAATTTATTAACATTGAATTTGCTTGGTTTTATCAATTGCCATTTTGGTGATATTGCAGAATTTACGTTGAAATTGTGGTCAACCTTCTTGTTGGCACTTATTCATTTCGGGGATCACTTTTATGGAGTAACCCTGGAGGCCTCTGTAGTAATAAACTCATTAGATGGGGAAACTCACACTCACATTGTGCTTTTTTCATAACCATGTGTAATGAACACCGGAATTTACCATAAAGACACATATTCATGACCACAAAGGCATAAGAGCTACTACACCCATAGCAGCTAACACACCAGCCACTGCCACTGCTACACATCTCTTAGAATCCACAACAATCCCTCCATAGCTACTGTAAGTAGAATGGGAAATGTACCATGTTAGCTAGGTGTACATAATTCGGTTGTAATAGAAAGCACTTCAGGCAAAGGGTATCACTTAATTTGAACCCATTTATGTCCACAATTTTCACCCGCCAATGTCAAATAACTGTTGAGAAAAAAAGGCACATGCTCATATGTGGGAGATGTGTTCTCTAGAGGCTTGGAAGAGCAAACCAACCTTCGTGATTTTTGTATATTATCATAATTCTGCCTAATCTGCAGGCAGGAGCCTTGCATGGAGACACTAGAAGGCACAGGCTGCTTTTTGGTTCCAGCTGTCTGTTCTTGGGCTCAGACTCACAAATCGAAAATGATACAATAAATGTACCTCTCTGCTATCTGTTAATTATTTATGAAATTATCTGTGGAGGTGGGCAGAGTTTGTCATTATCAATCAGACCTTTTATTAGATATTTCTGTGTGCTTGTTCATCCCTTTAAATAATAACAGAGCATTTGTTCTGGATCTGCTACAGATCTGTATACAGTGTTTCTTAGTTATCCACTGCAGAGCATCAGAAAGCTTAGTTTTCTTGAATGTTTGAGCCTGTTGTTCTTCAGGTATTTGAGCAGTGAGGCTTACTTGGGCGGTGGTATCCTCCAAGGACCGGCACATACTGAAGGTACTTGCAGGTGCATTGTGGCCATTGGATGCTGTTGCTCAACGCTGGGCCCACGGATACCTACAATGGTTGGATGTCAGCATCCAGGGGTCAAGAAGCCCTGGAGTTAGAGTCATGCTACAAAGAGGCAGAGGCTACTTTGAGTAGGAAAGGTCAGCGGTGACTAGGGCTCTCAGCCCGATTGCACAGAAGAGATGCCACTGGATGCCTGGTGAGTGAGGATCTGTGCCAGGAGACAGGTTTCTTGTGAGGGAGCATTGCACTGGGATGTGTGGAGCACTCATGTGTGACCACAAGGTGAGTGTGAAACGCGGCACTAATGAGTGAGTCGTGGCTGCATGGCAGTACAGGTCAAGACATGGGATTAGTGAAGAACTATTCTTTTCCCATTGCATTGCCTTTTTTGTCTCATTCTCACAATATGCCTTCAGATGTTTCTTCCACTGCCTGATTCCCCATTCTTTCTACAGCTATGCTGTCCCTTTTTTTGTACTCTGTTTCTCTTTCTTGGTCTTCATGCTTCCCATCACTCTTCTCTCTGCCTCCATTCCTGTCTCACGCCCTCCTTTTCCTGTTGTCTTACACCCACCTGTCTTTCTCAGTCCCCTTCTTTCTTTCCCTCTCTCACTTCTTCCTATATATGCCCCTCTCTTTCTCCCTCATTCCCTCCTCTCCCTCCTCTCTCTCTCTCTCTCTCACTCTCTCTCTCTCTCAGTCTTACATCTTCTTCCTCCTCCACTTTCTTTACTCACCTCTCTCTTTCTTACATCCACCTTGCTTTAATCTCCAGTCTCAGGCCTCATTTCTAACACTTCATACTATGAGGGGTATCAATCCTACTACCTGAGGAGACCGCAATCATAAGTTATTGTTTCATTAATTTAAATCTGGTGGGAAGGCTTGGCCCCCATCTTCGCCCAGGCTCTGCTCCCCAAACATACAAAAACTCAAGAAACATTACTCTTTGCCTTGATTACAGCAAGTGTAAGGGGATACCAAAATAATAACCCCTCCCACAATTCAATGTCTTTTAAAGCTCTCCCATGACTAGAGCTTTTGTTTTACAGCTGGAGGTAGCTTGTACTTTAAGGGCCTTGTTTGTAATAGTATTCTAGAAGGCCTGCTAGGCCTGAAAATGTGTAATGCACTACACCCTCTAGGGGCGTATTACGTTCTGCCATTTTGTTTCTATGTTTCTTACAAATGGCATTTTTATTGTGGTGCCCTATAGGGGTTGTTCTGAGCATTACAGTCAAGATACTACTATATTCTCTGCACTCAGAGATTGGCTTCATAATGCTTTGTGGGCCATTCCTTTGGCAGGACGTGTTTGCCCATAATCCACTGAGTGGTGGCCCTAGGACAATGGGACTACCATCAAAACGGTCAGCACAATGTGTTCTTGCTGTCTAGATCATCTGTGGGTGCCCACACTCAGTTGGGTGGACTGCAAAATACTAATATAAATAATATAATAAATGGAAATATTTTAAGTTTTTGCTACAGATAGAGGAAGAAGGTATATGAACTACTTTAGTTATAGGGACTGGAATTATGTGGCAGAGAGGACCAAATTATGCAGCAGGGTCCCGTTATGCAATAACAATGACAATAGGTCTAACTCAAGAAAATGTGAGACCAATTGCATTACAAATGCTTGTTGTCAGTGGTACCACATTTCAGTGTGTCTGCACTTTCACAAACTTGGGGATCCCATTTGACAATATGAACACCCTGAAACATCTGTTAAGGGTGACAGGCGTGCTTTTAAAGCAGACTATTGCATCACTGTTTAAGTTGGCCACCAAGCTAGGGTCATCACTCTTGAACACAATAATTAAAATCTAAAAGTCTAGATGCATCTTGGTTACTTCTTATGGGGCTGGTATTTGGGGACTTTGGGACTCTGCACAGCTGCAAATTGGTGAAAACACTTTTTTTACACAGACTGCTGGTGTCATGAAAAACTTTGCCTCCAGGTACTGAAGAAAAGCTTAAAGATTGCCCCGACCTTTTTATGCCTTCCGATCGGGGTGAAACCTGAACCTTCATTTAGTCAAATGGTGATAATTGACTCTTTGAATCTAGACAAAGCCTGTAACATCAGATGGCTGTCATACGAGAAATCTTAGTTGTACTCAATCATCAGGCAGGATCTCACCCACCAAATTGCAATCCATCCACAAGAGCTTTAATTGTGGCAGAATTGGACACTTTGATCATGGAAAGAGTAGCAAATAAGCTAAGCAAGAGGATGGTAAATGGTAAAAGCATATATGGCATTAATTACGACCAATTGCATTGTAATATTTGTTCAACATACCAAGATGCCAGATGTATTACCTGATAAGATTTTGACTCAATATGGCCCATTTATAGGTATATTACCCCTCTGAGTCTTAACATGACAATGACCTTATTTTATATCCTTGCAACTCAAGATCACATTAATCGCAACTTCACTTTTTTTTCTTTTGTGCTTTATACAGATATATGAAGAAGAGTATTGTATTGTCTTACTGAGAAATCTCAATATTAGGTTGTGCAAAGCAGCCTTACATCATATCCAACTTTTAGATTCTGATGTGGTCTGCCATACAGTTTACAGATACATTGCAACTGCAGTAAGACTGAGTACGTTTGTGGGAAAGTTATCACAGTTGGTAAATGATACTAGGCATTTACAATAATTAGGTCTGATCTTCATTCACTGTATTACCTTCATACTACAATCTTCAATATGATTTTTGAATAGTGCTACTCCTTGTGTTAGTCACTCTTTTTTCAATTTGGACGTGTTTTATTAATGAGTTTCACTTGATTAATTATTGGAAGCTTCTAACTGCAATTGTTGCTTGCACATATGTGCATGGTATAATGATGATCTGCTCTTTACAAGGAAAGTGTTGCTCATGATGATGTGGTGCCATGTTTTAACATTCGGTGATTTTATGCTGCGATGATTTTAATGAATTTGTTCATAATCTGTTTGTTTGTATTCTTTTATGGGTTTTAACCGAATAAAGACTCTTGATTTTGACTAACCATTGGAGAAAAAAGCTAACCTAGGGCTCCAGAGCAGCATTCTTAATGGCATAAAAGGCTTTAATGCCTCGCCAAACCCAATACAATATATAACCCTGCTGGATCATAGTAGCGCTAATACCATAACACGCAGAGGTCAGGCAGTCGATTGTAGGTTATAGCATGTGAATAAGAATTCCCTTAAACTGCGTGAAAACCTTACACTTACATATGATAAAACTGCTAGGGATCCTGTCCATCCCCCGGTAGTGTACCAGTTCACTGCATTAAACCACCCATCACCAAATGAGCAGGCATGGAAATAACTGAAAGGACCTGCCACATGATGCTGGCAAACAGAGGACTTTAGTCCACTACTGCAGGTTCCAACACGTTACATACTATGACCACTTTTTGACAACTCACAAAGACACTTAGATGCAGGATGGTATCAGTAAAGTCTCCCCAGTATTTCTTCCTCCAGCCTAAGCCCGCTCAGGACCATACACCTTACCAGAATATCTCTGAATGGGCAGCCTAGTGAACAACGACAACTAAGTCGATAGAATGAAACAAAGGAATCATGTCGTACTAAAAGTCAGACAATTTTGGTATTGGCAAAGAATACAAATTTACATTGCACATGTTTTGCAGTCTAGTTTTGAATTGTGTTCATGCCTGCAATAACATAAAACCTTCCCTGTGGAAGTCAATTTGGAGTGTATTCAAACCTTTAAAACAGTGTACCGGTTAAATGTAATTCAAACAGGCCGTTGTCAACAGGTCAGTATTCTGTGTATTTATCCAAACAGCTTTATATGTACAAAGCTCATGAATTGTTTTATCTGTTATTTAGATCTCGGTATTGAACACGCCTGAAAAGTATAAATACATCTGATTTGATTATAAAGAATTCGTCTCTATCTTGTAAGCACGTTTCTAAGAAATGCGTTTTGTATTTCCTGCTGTTGTATTTATTTAAGACAATGTGAAAAAACATCTCCAAAATGAAAATGCTATGTTAGGGATTTTATTCAGAGTAAGCGCCTTTCAGAAACAGTCACCCAAATACACCGTGAATAATTCCGGAAGCTAAGGAGAGACAATACCAAGTTCTCTCTATAGCAAACAAACGCTGGTTTGTGAGCAGGTAAGGTCATACGATTTTAGGAATTTGATTTTGCGTTTCCGATTCAGATTACTTTGCAGTTTTGGTCCCTAAAATATGTGTAACTAAATTGAACAGATAATGTTTCAGGTGGCAAATTTTGCAAGTGGCTAATTATACAGTAAATGACATGACCTTGGAGGTGATAGATGTAAACGTTATATAATTTTGCATCTGAGCTGGCATTACTTTGCTACCATGAGTTTGGCGATCAATGATAATGTGCTTAACTATACTCACTGTGGTTCGTCACCTGGTTCGTCACCTGTAGAACATGTGCCCGCTTGTGCCTTGAGTGTACAACGAATACTGTTTTTGAACCAAACAAAAGTGTGCTTGTTAAAAGGCCACTAAAATTGTGAAGGAGAGAGAGGCTGCCACACAGGAGAATGCGTGCGCTACCATACAGCAGCGGCAGCCGCACATATCTAAGAGGGAGGGAGGGCGGGCGGGGGGGGGGGGGGGGGTAAGGACGACGGGAGAAGCACAAATAATAATAAAACAAGCATTTGCAGTGTCAGTGCAGTGGGCCTCACATTTACTCGAGTTAGAGCTATTAGCGCTGTAAACTCCTAACCGGACTTTTCTTGCCACATAAACTGAAAATGAAAAGATCAACAGTTTCACATAAGTGAGCCAACGGCCACCATGAGCACAAAGCAAACACACAAAACAAAACAGAAGTTCGCTCGTAGTGAAACTTATTGGCAAAAGTGCAATTATCCATGTAACCGGCAAAAGTGCAATTATCTATGTAGACGGATCGATGTCATGCAAAGCACGCAACTACTGCCCAGCGAGATTGTGCTGCCTGCGAAACAATGAGAAAAGGTAGTCTAGAAACCATATGGAAAACATGGAGCCTTGTATGTTTTCAGTAGTTAGCCGGTGCGCTCGAGGAGAGCTAAACACCAGAAAAAAGGCAAGACGTATGCATGCCTTTCACTAATTAAACCAAGCCAGTTTCAAAAGGAAAGCCCACAAACCAACCAAAATGATGGACGTGGTTATACGCCCCTAGAGAGAGAACAACAGGGACAGAGCGCTTTGCGTGCTCGACCCTAAAAAGAATACTGTTCCAATGATGCTCGCCGCTTCACTCCTCTGCTATCCTAGTGTCCCAGCAGTCCTTGGGGCACCAGTAAAGGCTCCGCCACGCAAGTCTGGTGCTGCTCTCATGTTATGCTTAGCATAAGAGCAGCATCAGGATTGGTCTTAGCAGCTTGGTCTGCCACTCAGAGAGTGTGCTGGGGACTGTGCAGTTTCAACAACCCGGCTGTGCAACACAGTCAGGTTGGAGAAACCTAAGTGCGAATGTCAGTTTGGCTGGCCTAAGAGGGCTGGCCAAACTGACTTGCGCACTTATTGCACTCTACTGCTCCTCACTCCTCCCACTCCCATGGTCCAGCCCCGCCCCTCAGCCTCATGCTGGCTGAGCCAGCAGCTGAAAAACAAAATGATAATGAAATATCGTTTAATTTTTCAGCTGCTGGCTCTTAGCCAGTGGGGCGAAGCTCCTCCGTTACTGTGGAGGAGCTGTCTCTGCTGCTATAGTTTCATGAAAAGAAAACGTACACCAACAAGTGGTGCATCTTATTGTCGACAAGACAATCAAATGCAACAGGTCAGATTGACATGGGATAGACAGAAGAAGCCTTCAGCAAAATTCTCAGCAGTGATCTGGCACTACAGGTATCGAAGGGGAAACAGCGTTATCAGGCTGCCAGCAGTGCTGTCACAGACACAGATATCCAGCGACAAGGAGGCCACCTTATTTCAGAGCTGTGAAATATCAGCTTTCATAC
Organism: Pleurodeles waltl; assembly: GCF_031143425.1. Classification (NCBI taxonomy): domain Eukaryota; kingdom Metazoa; phylum Chordata; class Amphibia; order Caudata; family Salamandridae; genus Pleurodeles; species Pleurodeles waltl. Next base: position 934,986,064 of record NC_090445.1, on the reverse strand, counting down.
ATAGTCCAAACATTCATTCAGCATGTTGGCCTCAAACAAGAATCAGCTCTGCTGGTCCTGCCTTGAGGTAACCTCAGCCATATCTTTGTATCACTTCTCTTCTTTCTTTTCCCTTCTATCTCTTCATGGTGGTGTCCCATGTTGTTCGACAATCACAGGTCTAAGCTCCACCAGTGCTGCAGCAAAAGCAATGCACGAGGGCCCAGAGGTAGGGAAGTGTCCAACAACAGCTCCATGAGCTCAGAGAGGGCACCTAAATACATTGCTGAAGTACTGAATGTGATGGAGCATTAAAGAGGACAAAATGCAAGGATTTTGTAAATTGAACACTGTGAAAACATTGCTGGTGTGGAAAGAAAGGCGGTAGAATGTCGCTTTCTTCTGCAAAACAAAAAATTAAATACCTATAAATGAACTGTACAAATATTTCAAAATAAGTAAACAGGAAAGCACAAATGAAGTGTTTTTATTTTTAATTCTAAAGAGTGATGGAAACAAAGATTTCAATATGGTTAAAACAAATCAAGAAACTTTACTTGGTGATGCACAAATGACAAATATTCACTGAAACCCAATTTCCACACATTATCATTTGTGTGTTATATAGTTGTATTAGTAAAACTGTATCTGTGCAAAATTAGTGATTATTACAAAAGGAAAATGTGCCATTGGTATGTGACGGTGTGCTAACACACCATGCTTTAGTCATATATTTATGACGGAGTACTCCTAAGGGCAACACCAGCTATACACTACATTCTTACCATTCTCCTGCAAATGGAAGTGGCTAATTTGCTACACTTGTTCTTTGTGGAATGCTTGGATTTTTCAGAATCCCTAGGAGTTCAATGATGTAACACTGATGGTAGCACCACCAGTCTGAAAATTGTTCCAGCACCACTGCCTACTAGAGCCACAGGAGCCTTACAGATCTGAGAACTTCTTGTTAGTTCTGTCCAATTCCATCAGATGCAGGCTTGGGTGCCCACAGAGATTTGTCCGGGGTGGGGGTTGGTCCGCTGCATCCTCAACTGTTTTTGGCAGGGGTCACGGCTGTACTAGTACATGCAGCGTAACACTACAGCAGCCACGGTATTATGCCGCACTGTGAGCCTGCACAGCAGGCTGTACCTAAATCTGGGGGGTGCAAGCACCCCATCATCCCCCTGCGGATCCCCATGGCTGAAGGATCAGACTTCAAGCAGCAGAATCTACTGAGGCACTTTCAAGGCACTGCAAAGGCTTCATTGCATGCACACTGAATGGCCGAGCGATGTGCATGTTCACTTTTGTAACACCGGTAGCGACATTCAACCTGAGGTGCCTTATGCTATCAGAGGTCAAAGAAGAAGTTATGCCTGTCCTGCTAAGTGACTTCTGAACACAAGACAATCACAATAATCACTGCATTCAGCCTTACAGGTGGAGGTCAGGCAATGACAGTTAGTAAAACAGCACTGCTTACTTAGGATAGAGTGCAGGATCTCGTAAAATGAATTATTTGGGGGTTGTTGGTTTCATTTTATGCTAAATAAATGCAATGTAACTTTAAACAACATCTTGGGGGTGGTAATGCACAACTCTTCCTTAGTAAAACCAGAAGTAGAAATAGTTATCCTTCTGAGACCAATGGAAACTGCAGAATCTTGGAAAACAACATTTTGCTCCACAGAGTGAGATATTGAGAGAGGTGGAACTTGAGTACTGTTAGACACATTACTGCTTTAGAGGTGAGTGAATCAACAAATTAATAAGGAGAGCAGAGTTAAGGGTCTTTCTTGACTGTAAGAGCCCAACTTTAGGAGCCCAGGCATGAGCTGAGCCATGTGAACATCTTTCATGGAAATCGTGCAACAAATATTATGAAAAATTTGATAAAGTGTCTTAAAAATTCAAAATAGCATATCCTTTGTGTTAGAAATGGTGTCTTTGATTGGCAGTCAGGTTACCCCTGTCCAAGCAAGGACCCTCACTCTAGTCAGGGTAAGTCACATACAATCCAAATTATCCTGTGCCCACCCTCTGGTAGCTTTGCACTGTACAGTCAGGCTTAACGTAGAAGGCAATGTGTAAAGTATTTGTGCAATAAATCATACAATAACACAATATAGCACCACAAAAATACACCACTCAGTGTTTAGAAAAATAAATAATATTTATCTGGATATTTGCAGGTCAAAACGATAAAAGATGCAATAAGGAAATGTAGAGGTATCACTGAAAAGTGATATAAAGTGTCTTAAGTTTTTTAAAAGCAAACAAAGTCTCTTTCAAGCACAAAGTACCTGGTTCGCGTGAAAAATCTCTGCAAAAGGGCGCAGAGGAGAAGAAGCGTGGAAACAAAGGGGTGTGCATCGATTTCTCGGGCCGCACACGGTCGATGCGTCGTTTAGTTTCCACGCAGGGGCGGCTGTGCGTCGATTTCCGGTGCTCGGTCGTGGATCCTCTTCGGGTTGCAGGGTTTTCAGATGCCACGGAGTCTGTGCGTGGAATCCTGGGCTTGTGACAAGCTCTGCGTCGTTCTGGTGGGCGCTGCAGGGAAATTTCTCCCGCACGGCAGGCGCCATGTCGATTTCCCCTCTGGAAGTCGGGCTGTGTCGTCCCAGGTCGGCTGTGCGTCGATCTGGTGGGCCGTGCGTCGAAGTTCCGGTCGCACCACAGGCGCCGCGTCGATCTTTTACTTGCGAAGTCGAGCGGCGTCGTTCCGGTTCGGCGTGCGGTGAATTTCTCACCGCGGGACAGGCTGTGCATCGTTTTTGGCAAGCTGTGCATCAAATTTTCACCGCACAAGGAGTCCAGTTGCAAGAGAGAAGTCTTTTTGGTCCTGAGACTTCAGGGACCAGGAGGCAAGCTCTATCCAAGCCCTTGGAGAGCACATCTTCACCACAGCCAGGGAACAGCAAGGCAGCAGGGCAACAGCAAGGCAGCAGTCCTTCACAGAAAGCAGTCAGGTGAGTCCTTTGGGCAGCCAGGCAGTTCTTCTTGGCAGGATGCAGGTTCTGGTTACAAGTTTCTTCTCCAGGAAGTGTCTGAGGTGGTAGAGCAGAGGCCCTGATTTTATACCCAAATGTGCCTTTGAAGTGGGGGAGACTTCAAAGAGTGGCTTACAAGTGCACCAGGTCCCCTTTCAGTTCAATCCTGTCTGCCAGGGTCCCAGTAGGGGGTGTGGCAGTCCTTTGTGTGAGAGCAGGCCCTCCACCCTCCCAGCCCAGGAAGACCCATTCAAAATGCAGATGTATGCAAGTGAGGCTGAGTATCCTGTGTTTGGGGTGTGTCTGAGTGAATGCACAAGGAGCTGTCATCTAAACCCAGCCAGACATTGATTGTAAGACACAGAAAGAGTTAAGTGCAGAGAAATGCTCACTTTCTAAAAGTGGCATTTCTAAAATAGTAATAGTAAATCCAACTTCACCAGTCAGCAGGATTTTGTATTACCATTCTGGCCATACTAAATATGACCTTCCTATTCCTTTCAGATCAGCAGCTACCACTCCAAAAATGTATGAGGGCAGCCCCAATGTTAGCCTATGAAGGGAGCAGGCCTCACAGTAGTGTAAAAACGAATTTAGGAGTTGTACACTACCAGGACATGTAAACTACACAGGTACATGCCCTGCCTTTTACCCACACAGCACCCTGTCCTGGAGTTACCTAGGGCACACCTTAGGGGTGACATATGTAGAAAAAGGGGAGTTTTAGGCTTTAAGTATTTTTAAATGCCAAGTCGAATTGGCAGTGAAACTGAACACACAGGCCTTGCAATGGCAGGCCTGAGACAAGGTTAAGGGGCTACTTAAGTGGGTAGCACAATCAGTGCTGCAGGCCCACTATTAGCATTTAATCTACAAGCCCTGGGCACATATAGTGCCTTCTACTAGGGACTTATAAGTAAATTAAATAGTCCAATTGGGTATGATTCAATGTTATCATGTTTAAAGGGAGAGAGCATATGCACTTTAGCACTGGTTAGCAGTGGTAAAGTGTGTAGAGTCTAAAAAACAGCAAAAACAGTGTCCAAAAAGTGGAGGGAGGCAGGCAAAAAGTTAGGGGTGACCACCCTAAGGCTGTCAGGTCTAACACTTTGACAACTCTTTCACCTTTAGTACATTAGATTATATCACTGCATTGAGAGGAGTTTATTAAAAGTGATTGTTTTTTTAAACTTGAGCTTAGAAACATTCATGCACCCAACACCCAATCAAATGGCAATACCATTAGTGAACGGAGAGGCAAATCAATTGTCATATGCAGCCTGTATCTGAGCAACATTATAGTCCATTGAGTCAACAAGGGAGATTTATGTACAGCACACTTCATCATGTATCTCAAGGTTTTCTAAAATGTAGTAATGAAAAAATAGGAGGCACAATAAAACAAAATAATTGCTTGGAATCAGAGTTTGACCACTGCCACTGGACCACAATTGTCTTATGCAGAGTGCCAAGAATCAAAACTGCAGGCATCAAAACCATGCCACCATCTTGAAACGGTATTCTGTATAATCTATCAATCTTTATTGTTCCAAGATGGCAGACCAAGGTGAAGTTTACCTCAAAATATTTGTATTGAAGCACTTGCTTTAAATTTTGGTTTTTGTTGCCATATTTTTCTTGTGTTCTTCTTCCTTTTTTTCTTTATCTTAGTGTATGCTTGCACTACAAAGGAAAATCACCAGCTTGTTTTCAGAACACGTGGGACTGCTTTGTTTGATGCCAAGGCGTTTCCCTGCAAACAATCACAAAGATCAGGCTGGCATAGTCTGCAGTGCTGGTCCAAGTGTGGTTTATGGGAGATTAGATAACCTCAGTTGACATTCATGTTTCTGTGTAGTTTATTTTAAGACCTTTGAACTGAACTTGTAGGCCCATGTAACGGATACTCAGCCTGATTCCCCTATACCACCATCCTTCTAAACTCTGCTCGTTCCTAATGTGAGCCGTCTGCTTGAATGAGTGCAGCATAGCCTCATGTTTTGTGAGTGCATTCTGAGGGATGTGCTTGTGTGAATGTAACATTAACATTGTCTTTTGTGAGTGCAGGGTAAGTGGTCTTCAGATTGAAATGTGTGCCTGTGTTAGTACAGAGTGTGGCATATGTGGTTTGCAGGTTGAAAGTTGTGTTTGCATGCATGTAAAGTGAATTATATGCCTATGTGACTGCAGTGTGAGGGATGTGCCAATGTGAGGGCAGCAGTGTGAATGTGGGGTTCCTACATGCTATGTCTTGGTGTGCATGCACTCTACAAGGTCCAGACCTATTGGGATTGGTAATTAATCTTTAGGGTTGAGGCTTTGAATGGGAGAAACAGTGCAGGAAGTGGAAATAAAATAGGGTGTATGTGAGAATAGTACTGAGTTTTATGGAGACTCTATCAAACGAGGTTGAGGAGTTCTGGAGCAGCTGACAAATGGAAATGTCACCCTAGTGAGGTGGCACAATTACTTTGCTTGCACTAAGGTCCATTACAACCTAGCTATGCCACTGAGTCCCACAGGAACACGAGGGGCAGCCCAGGAAACAAAACAGCCCGTGGCAACCTTTGTGAGGGAAAGGGGTGGGGTGAAGCATGGCAGGGGGAGGGGGAGCCGGGAGAAATAAAAAATAAATAAAAAAAACTTACCTGAATGCTGCACCGCTCCGCTCCTCTGTCCTCGACCAGCCTGCCCTGCGGCCAATCCTGATGCTGCTTAGAGCAGCATCAGGATTGGCTGGGAGTGCCCAGCCAGGGTGCTCCCAGGCAGACTGAGAGCCTGTGCAAGCCCTCTCCAGCCCAGCAACACAGTGCCGGGCTGGAGACAGCTTACTGAGCATGTATGTTTGGCCAGCCCGAGACGGCCGGCCAAACGTACATGTGCACTGAGGAGGAGAGCTGTGCACTCCCCCTTCGGCCCGGTAATGACCATGGCCCCACCCCTTTTAATACAAAGCTGGTCTAAGGCAAGATGATCCGTGACACCTACCACCGCATCACTGGAAATATCAAATTACACCTTTGGTCCAAAAATAATTGAAAAGTGACTCACCCAATTCTCCTTAGAGACCAGATACTCAACCTTGGGGATTAAATCACCTGAGAGAACCTGGAAGTTCATGATTTGCCAGAAAACCCAAAGGTCTTTACACTCACTGACAAGCCTTTGATCCTCCCAGGTCTTTTCTTTTATCTCTTCTTTCCTTCTTGAGATGACTTCCTTATAAGTTTTCCTGGCCTCCACTGTACCTGGCCTGTCTCGAGGATGTTTCTTTAGGGCCGACTTTAATACTTTATGGGTTTTAGTACAGACACCATCAAACCACCTCGGATTAGTTATTTCACTTCTAGGTATTCTCGTCAGTTTATCTGCCATATATTCTTTAAGGGAAGTAAAAGCCTTGATAACATCATGGTGATTGGGATCCTCCTGGAGGATCCGGTTTATCTCAGATTGCTTATGTTCAAATAGATCATTATGAAAAACCTCCTTGTCTATTTTTCCCTAACAAATACTTACCCCCTTTTTCCTATTAAAAGCAATAGTAAATAATTGAGTTTCCCGGGTAACCTCAGATGAAAATAGGTTTTGGCACTCGAGAACTAGAGGTTTGTGATCGCTTATACATGAAGCTACTGTTTTACACACCACCAGAACTGATACCTGCTCTCTAGAGATCAAAATATGGTCTATAAAGGAGCCAGCCCCGAAGCCAGTAATTTAATGAATCTGGATTGCCACCCCCATTCCCCTGATGTTCAGCGAAAGCCAATTCTTTGCAGAGAAGTAATCTATTTAATGCGTCGCCGTATGGGGTATGTTTACAATGCATGAAGGGGTTATGCAATTCGTCACAGATACCACAAATAGTGGAAAAGCAATTATCATAAGGTTCAATGTTAAAATCAACTGGCCGCATAATTAGTGCCTCCCTCCTTCCATTATTCATGATCCCAAGTAAGGCATACTTCAAACCATCCACAACTGTAGTTACTGCCAGGTCAAATATATTATGATAGTAATTGACCACTTACAGATCAAAAGGCTTATTGAGTGAAAACAGTAATAACTGTTAGTGTGGAGAAGTAACCAATTCTAGTACCGAGCAGGCTTGTGGCAACATATTTTGCCAAGCTACCTTTAGCACAACCTGAGGTGGATGGGGTGACCACCCCAGATGGGTAATGAAGCCATCCATAAATGGGGGATCAAACAACTAGGTCTGTTGGCAGCAGATAACTTGATATGACTCACCAAGTTTAACCAGTCAGGATTCCCTAATTTTCTGCGCAGACCAGCAACTTTCAAGGAAATGAATTCAAGAGCTCCTTCTGTTAATACTTGACTAAATTACGCTTCCTGTAATTGCTGACTCCTAACTGATCAGAAAGTAGAGTGACTACCTTAAGTGCCTTGCTGTCCTTCCATGTAAGGTAGTCAGTTCAACTCCTCTAAAGAGGCCGAAGGTAAGAACCTATTAGCAGTAGGAACTGCAATATTCAAACGATTACCTGGTGCTGCCTGCGTAGGTTCATAAAAGGCAGGTTTAATAACACAGGGACCGGTCTCAGTGTAGTAGTGGGGCAGAAGAAACCCAAAGGGAGTGCTCTAATTCTCCCTCCCCTCCCCCCAATCAGGGGTAGACTGGCTAAGAGAATGTAGCAGGGACTGGAACAAAGATGGCATTTTAAAATTCACAATTATACAATTACCCTGTGAGGGTTTCCTTGTAGGGCCAATCCAGGAGACCCTTCGGATGGAAATAATGTTTTTGGACAGGTCATAGCCCCATCCAGAGTACTTCTTTAACCAATATTGAATCTTGTTTAAGAGGGATGCATGCGATTCAGGGGTGACCTGAGACAGTGGTAAAACCTTCTCTAGAACAATAATGGGAGGAGTGCCCTCTGGCAGAATGTGGGGCCTAACACCTGGTTGCTCAGGGAGGAGGTCATGTGCTGTGAGTTTGACCCCTTGATCATTGGGACCTTATTAATTTGCCTTGGACTCTGTGGCCTGGCAACTGGGCTGCTAATGAGAGATTATTAGTCATCTGCCCATTGAAGCCCACATTAGGGCCTTCATAAATTTCAACATTAGCACAAGGGGCACCACCTGCCACTTCCATCTGAGTGGGCCCATTAAACTGACATGTGGTGGGAGACTGGTAGGGCCTCAGTGATTAATTTCTGCTCTAAGTGTGGGCAGCTAGATGCGGCATTAGAACTAATAGAGTGTGAACCACCAATTTGCAAACCCTCCCCCTGGTTGCACCTCAGGTCAGAGAAATTCTTAAGTTCTAGTTAAATTTAATCCAAGTACTACGAGTGGCTTTAATTTCTGGTCCGCAGCTGAGTTTACCACCTCTTTTATCATGTCCCTCAAACTGTCCTGTGAAAAATCCAACAGTTGCTTGTTTCTCTTTTATAGATCCTTCTGTTTAGGGGTCTGAATAGCATTAACCTTTTGGCACTTAGAAGTCCTTGCAGGCTCCCGTCACTTTCTCTCCCCCCCACCCCACTTCTCCATTTACAGGATTAACTATCAGAATCTCAGTCTCCAAGGGTGAGGGGGCTGAGAAACCCATGAGGGAACAGAGTGATTTCCATTGAAGTACTGCTGATCTTGTGCTTCATGAGGGAAGTCCAAGGCATGTACATCTTTATGCGGGCTAACTGGTGCAACCTCTGCAAGTCTCAAAGGGGACAGGAGCTGAGATGAGACTGAGAGGCGGCGTTCTGCCTGTGCAATTTCCTTATTGATAATGCCAACCACCCACGTTAAAAAATTATCCATACTCTGAGAGCCTGGTGTGGTACCAAAGACAGTCTTGCAGTTTCCGGTTTGAGCTTTTGACATTACAGTCAACTAGAAGCAACCAGAATATGGAGTACAGGAAAGAATCAGAATAGTAAAAAAAGAATAAAAAATAAGTCAATAACTCTCTGTAGCCTGCTAGTACACCAAAGGCGGGTGGCTCAGCCTAGCCTCTTCTGGCCGCAGATGGGCAGAGACGGGCTCGCTTTTGACCTGGTCTTCGCCAGAGCACGCACCCGGGCATGTCCCATGAGCGTTCCACACAGTGGGACAAGCTGACTGCCCTTATGTGGCTCTGGACGTGAATGATGACTGGTGTCCCTCCTCCTGCCGTCTTGGAGACTGGGGGTCTCTCTTGTGATTAATGTTCATGCTAGAGAGTAAGAGAGGTTTGTCTAGTGGCAGTTTTGACTCACCATAACGTAGCGCAGAGGACTAATATGCCTGCTGCAAAGAACAGATCAGTATTATGTGGATAGCTGAGTGGGTTCATAAAGACATCCTTTACCAGCTTTAAAACAAATGAAATGTATGTGGGAGAGGGGTTGGGCGTGGTGAGGATCACTTTTGGCGGGTGGTAGTGAGGGAATCTGAGGAGGAAGTCATGGGAGGGCGCCAAAAAAAATTGTACCACTGGGCGCCAACAGTGCTAAAGCTGGCCATGCCTGCCACTATATGTAAAGGGTCCTCCTTTATGTAAAACACCACCACCACATTTATATCTTCCAAATTTCAAGCCACAGTTATTGGGTGTCTTTTTATACAAAGTAAATAGGTGGTACAAGCAGTGCCTCGAGCACTGTCATCTTACTTATGTGCGTCTAAGAATAAACTAAAAGCCAGAATGTCTACAATTAACGACCATAACGTTGAATTGAATTCCATTCAGCGTGACTCAACATGATTCAGTCTTGTCTACGCAAATGGCACAAGTCTTTCATAATGCTACTCATAAGAGTTCATGCAAGGTAGTGATTCCATGTGTGGGTTAATGGCATGCCTTACTGATGACAAGTAACTCCCCTACAAATGCCAATTTGCTCAGTTGAACTAGGCGTCTACTTGATCACTTATGTAAGTAAAGCCACGATGTCATGTGTCACACTGTGCATCTTCACACAGTTAATTAAGTTTGATCCAATATCCCTCTCCCTGTGACATGCACCTGACGATGTGCTTGACAGCACTGGTCCATCAAAAGGGCCATTGAGTTTCCTCTGTCTGTTGTGTGGTTGCAATTGTTGTTTGTTGTACCTAAAGCTGTGCCGATTTCACCTTTAGCAAAGCTATGTGATATAAGCGTGGCTTGTGAATTAAGTTTAGTGCATTGCGGTCTATGCTGTGTATTTCCGCTTGTGATCTTTGCATGGTTGTTTGCTGTCTTCTAATATCGTAGAGTTACTGTTTTATGATATGACAAGCACATACATAGCTCTTGGTTCTGTGAAGTCATTGAGCATTGTTAATTTGTATTTTCATTGATCCTTATGCACTCACATAATTTCACTATATATAAAATCATTAATTGTTTTAAATTTATTTGGCGGTCATAAGCTGCTGGTAGAAAAGTTGTACCAGAGAATAATTTCAATACACAGAATACAATTCAATGTCAGTGGTTGACATAGACGAAAAGGTGTTGAATGAATGGATGGGTAATGTGCCCCCCAAAATGGATGGATTTATGAGCTATGCAATTACAATTTCTTATGTGCAACCTATGCATATTTCCACAGTTGTATGATTATTGTATAAGAAGAAAGCTTAAGCAGGCAGTGTGTTAACACTATGATATACATTTCAGCATAAAAAACTTTTCGGTTGTGGTTTGCTTTCTAATGCGTTTGCTTTTAAATGTATACTCATGTGGCTGCCTGTGAAAGCGTTAACAAATTTTCCCTTTTTTCAGATTGCGTTATTGGATGCCTAGACCAAAAATGTGAAGTGATTCGAGTTGTAATCATTTCAATTCCACATTCCACAGAGTTCACTAAGTGTGTAAGATATTGCCTACTTGTTTTCTCAAGACACCACAGTACATTAAATTTGGAAGTTCATCAAGGTGTAGCAGGGAATGGGTTCAAAAAGGATGCTCGTACTCCCACAGCAATTCCACGGCCCACAAATGTGTTGATTAGGTGAATATATAGCAATATAAAGGAAATTGGGGTGTAATGGACTTTAAATCAAAATGGTACTAGATTGCAGTTTAGGCTTATAATCTTTGCCTCCACAAGCATGCCCCTCCAGACCAAAAAAGAGTAAAATACTGGAGTAAACTATGAACTATATGTCATATTTATGAGATACTTGCCCTGCTGGAGCGTCAATTTTTTGTATGATGCTGTGGCAGCGCAAGCCTCTAAACCATATCTATCAGGCCACAAAAAAGAGTAAAAGGGTAGAGTAAACTACAAACTAAGGGTCATATTTAGGAGAAGCTTGCGCCGCTGGAGCGTCACTTTTTTGTATGATGCTCTGGTGGCACAAGCCCCTCAACCACATCTCTGAGGCCACGCAAAGCCACTTTGCATGGCTTTTCATCACCTTATAGATATGGAGTAAGACAAAGCAGCGCAAGTCTCTGCGTTGCCTTACTTTGTGCCAGGGAGGTATTCCAAGAGCATTACAGTGGGGATTCTGATGCAACTCCTATGGATTTTGATGCTGCCCCAGATTTACTTAATCACGTAAGCCAGGGGAAGCGCCAAGAACTTATGCCTCACAAGGTGAGGCATAACGAGGAGAAATAGTTTTATTTCTCCTAGTATTTTCCTCTTTCCATGTGTACTGCATTCTGCAGCACACATTGAAAGAGGAAAAATCATTTTGGGATTGTTTTTGTGCAGGAAGGTGCCCGTTTACGAAAGAAATGCACTGTATTGCATAAATACGGTGCATTTGTGCCCTTTAACTTTAGTGTAGGGTAGCGCTGCACGATGAGTTGCAGCGCTGCCCTATGCCAAAACCCCATAAATAAGGGCCTAAGGCACAGATTTAAGAGGGCCTAATGCCATTGCAATGCCACATTAGTATATTTTTTTAATGCTAATGTGGCACTGGAAGGCCAAACAAATGCACCATATTTACAAAGTGGTGCAATGCTTGCATTGCTCCACTTTGTAACCCCTTGTACCACATTATGCCTGCACCAGGCATAATGTTTGCAAGGGAGCGTTCCAGCGCTGGGGGGGGGGCAAAAAATGGAGCAAAGAATTCTAAGAGATTTCTTTGCATCATTTTTATCGGCATTTTTAATGCCTGCTAAGATCTGGTGTCAAAGGGAGGCTCCCATTGTTTTCAATGGGCCTCTGGGTGCTTTTCAGGATTAGCATCAACATTTTTTACGCTAATCATGCAAAGCACCCGACTAGCATCAAAAATAATGTAGTACCCCTGACTACTGCCATTGTGCGTCGTATTTTAAATATGGCGCACACATGGTGGTGTTAGGGGCATGCTAAGGGGCGAAAGAAAAGTGGAGCTATACTAGGTACAGCACCACTTTTGATAAATCTGCCCCCAAGAGTGTTAAGTAATTATTTCGCCCCTTCACTTTTAAGAACAATACTACCTGTCCTTTATTTTGGACTTAAATTTGGAGGAGCATGTAATTGTTAATCTTGCACTTACAAATTCCGTTTCCAGATTTCACTTGATCAGTTTACTTAACCACATATTTGGTGGATGCTCGCTGTTGGCATTTTGTGAGTGAGTATTGCTGCGTACTCTGGTTACAATCAATGAAATAGTTGTTGTTATGTGTCAGTGTCTGCTTCAAATCCATTAATACAGTCACTATGCTGTTTACTTTGGAGACCTCAGTCAAGATTGATTACGTCCTTAAATTTCAAATACGTTTGTAGATTAAGCAATAGCTTTGTTCTCCTAAAAATAACACTTTAAATGCACAGTGATAAATAGAAACAGAATATTAACACCCTGCTATGTACATTCACAGAAACCACAAGCACGATTATAGTTATAAATGAATTATTTAACTTGCCAATTTATAATCTCCCCTATTTGCAATCTCCAACTCAGTCTTATCAAGTATGGAAATGCAATTTCATAGGATCCAGCTTTCCGAACATTTTGGAACTGCAAATTTTAGAAATCACAGAACCACAAGGAAATGCTCCAAAGGTTCCAAAAAACCTCAGAGGACATGTAAATTGTATAAATGTATTACATATGCAATTAACATAACATAAGGTACCCTCCGGTAAGCAATCCAACATTGTCTGCAAAATAGGGCATGATCATGTTTGGGAATGCGTTTGTGATGAAGCATTGCCTGCTCTATGAATTTATCGGCTTGGCTATCTTGGTGGTCGAAAATGCCTATATCAGCATTTACATCTAACAGCAATCAACACAGGCTTGTGAATTGACAGTAGGCACCACAAACCTGCTCTGAATACAGACAACCACTCATTTCAAGTGTTTCACATGGAAGATGTGAGTTAGTTGGCTTGATCCTCCGGGAATAAGGTGAAAACAACTTCCTAAAATAGCAGATCCCTTTTCATCATGCCGCACCAAAATGAAATACCTGTATTTATCCTTGCTGTCTTCATCTGGACTCACTCTCAGATCACTTGTGCTCACTGTCAACTCGTTTTCCTTAAGGCCAAAGTAGAATTATTTCACTATATTCATAATCATTCCGTTTTGTGCACATGGTTCAACGCGTATTTCCCTTTTAACATTCTTACTGCTTTAAAACAAAATCAATCAGGAAGCATTGTGATATATTGAGATGTCACATATTTGGCTTACTTTTAGCTCATTTTTGTCACGTTTCTGTGTCTCAACTCCATGCCTAAAATGCTTTCTCACTTCATTATTGCACAAATCATGTATACTGCAGATATGTGAACAACCTACCAAACTTTATTTGTGTTAGGAGCTTACATTCTGGAGATACTTCTAAAAATATTTTAAGTAAATAATCGTGAGTTTTTCTATTGGTAATTTTCGGGCACCACTTGGTGGCATGCACACAACACATAAAAGCTGTGCTGCAAATTAATGTTGTCACATATTATCACAAAGGTACTTCATTGTTGTATCCCATCCACACATAACACTGCAGTGCTTCGGAGAAAGGAACACAAACCACCCTTGTACATGTTGTTATTAGATTTGTTTACTTGGAAACATAGAAGGTATTGTTTGATTCAACTTGATGAATAGTATGCATTCAGGCAGTCAGGACAGATGTAGCATTCGTTTGGGCTATGGTATCCCCTATATCGTAATGACCTATTTAAATGACGAGAAATCAGAAATGTACTCACTCAAACTACACATGCAGACAAAAGGCGCTGCGATGGAATCATTTTTGTTCCAATGTGCTAAAATGTTTTTTGTCTCAACCAACAAAAGTCCTGTATCTGTAACTACGGTGCCTTTCTACATTTATAACGTAATAAGATGACTGTAAGACTTTTGTTACATTCGCAAGTATCTGAAGCCTCAACAGCAGGATTAAATACATAAATAGCTCTCTATTTATTTTAACACAAATATATTCTCTCAAAATTCCAGTTGTACTTATTTTGTATCTCATTTAAATTCTAACTTTGCTGGGAGTGTTTCAGCCGCATGTCATACTCTTAGTTGTGGGAGTGTACGGATGTTCTTGGTGTGAGAAGGATCAATTGGCACAGTGTGTCAAGCCAATGTGTTTTGTGAGTAGGTTTGTACATTGTATCAGCTTGAAATAATGGGTGCGTGGTGTGGCATTTTGTCTTGCGAATTTCAGAAGGTTTTTTAGAGCTCTGGACTCTGGATTTATAATGCGTTTTGTCTATGGGGGCACAATAAACTAGCCCCAGGAAATAGTGCTCGAAGGAGTAACTGCTCTGCCTTTCACTTTAGCCACAGCGAAATAGGATTTACATGCTACATTTTTGGCAGATAAGACAAATGGAATTGATAAACAAAAATCCATAACTGAAACACTGTACAGTAACCATATATAAGCAAGTAACAAAGGGCCAGATGTATCAAAGGGTTTTACCCATTTTGCGTCTATGAGAAAAAGTGTTCATACTTATGGCCAAGGTTACTAATATATAATTTGAAGCAAGGAAAAACTAAGCCACTTTGAATCTTTAATGGAAATTGTTGTCTGCTCAGGATTCTGTGTGACAAAAATAAAAACCTTACTACATCATTCTCTCCTAAAATGTGGTATGTAGATATGCCAAAGAATGAATCACTCTATGATAGAGGCAGCTACTGGTACTTCTTCTGCATCCATAACTAAGGGCCTTATTTACAGTATGGTGAAGTGAGATGAACGCTGTAAATTGACTTTGCACCTGTCCTGCCCAATGTCTGATGTCCCCTCTCCATTTAGAGATGGTGAAAGCGCTATTTCTATACTAGTAGAGACTCAGCTGGCCCAGCCAGTGTATTTTTCTGTCCTAGCTGATTGAAAAGAAAATTATTTTCATGTTGCTGGCCATCCTAGAACACCCTATTTCCACTGCCTCCTGAAAATATTAAAATACATAAGAACAAGGCTCCATCTGACAGGAGGCAATTAGAATTGTCAGCCTTAGGGTGGGCTTCGCCTCAAACATTCTCTACATGTTTTCCTCATCTCATTTGTGTTTGCCTTAGGTCTATGTGCACTTTACCACTGCTAACCAGTGCTAAAGTGCTTGTGTTCTTTCCTCAAAATATGGTATCATTGGCTTATCCCCACCTGACCTATTTAATTTACTTATAAGCCCCTAGTAAAGTGGTACTACACATAACCAGAGCCTGTATATTAAACACTACTAGTGGGCCTGCAGCACTTGTTGTGCCACCCAGTTAGGTTGCCTTGCAACCCTGTCTCAGGTCTGCCATTGCAACCTGTATGTGCAGTTTTAAACTACCATTTTGACCTGGCAAAATCAACCTTTGCCAGACCTCAACCTTCTTTTTAATATGTCACCCCTAGAATAGACCCTAAACCGCCTATAGGGCAGGGTGCAATGTATTACAAAATTAGGACATGGACTTTTAAGTTTTGCATGTCCCGATAGTGAAAAACTCCTAAATATGTTTTTCACATTATAGGGACGACCTCTCCTACAGCATAACGTTTAATAAGGTTAACTTTCAAATGGGAACAGGTAAACAGTTCATGTTTGGTGTCTTTAGTATTGTAATGAAAAATTCTCTTTTATGGTAAAGTCAGATTTCAAATTACAATTTTGTAAATGCCACTTTTAGAAAGTTGGCATTTTGTGCCTTAGTCATTTAATGCCTGCATCCATTCTCTGGGTCACTTGACTAGGTGCAGTTGGCATTTCCTCCCAGATGGCCACACGCAATACAGACCTTAGGTGTGCCAGAATGGGCAATCAGCAGCAGGATGGGGGTGGAGCTGCACACAGTTCTACATACACCTGAATATGCTGTGTCCTGCTTTCACACAAAGGATTGCACAGCCCGTGTAGTTAGTTTGGAGACAGGGCAGGGGATTCAAAAAACCTGAACACTTCAAAGGGTATTCTCTAGAAGTTTCGCCCACTTCAAAGAAGACACCAGGTATAAATGGTATAAATATTGGACCTCAGCACCAACTCTTCAGTACACTTATGGACATGTGGAAGACTCTGCCAGAATAAAAGGACAGCTGTGCTGAAAAGACTGCCACTTTGCTGGGTTTTGCTGTACTGCTGGACTGCTGCCCTGAAGGACTGCTGCCCTGTTGTGCTGACATGGTGCCCTCCTGCCCATTTGCCTGAGAAAGACTGGAGCTGAAACCTGTACCCAGGGCCAATAGAGTGACTCCAAGGGCTAGTCTCTTATAACCAGCCCTTGGATTCTGCAATTGTGAGTTCTACCCTGACAAGTGGTACCACCCCAGGCCCGAACCTTTGGAAGTGGGCCTGAAGGTTCTCTGCCAGCCCATCTGTGGACCCAGCAGAACTGACATATCATCTCTACTGCACAGTACAACACTGAGCAGAACCGATACATCAACTCTGCTGCGTGGACTTTCCAAACAGCAGGACTTTGCATCACCTTCACAGCCCGCAGCCTCATCGGAACTGCAGCTGTGTAATGCATGCCTGATGCAGTCCCTCCAATTGCAAGCCTGTCGATGCAGAACTCCACATTGCATGCTCCACAGCTACGGAAACAGCCAGTGTGCGACGTATCCTAAATGCAAGACTTCACATCACAAGTCCCCACTTCAGCTTCCTTGACGACAACACAGGAATTTGCATCACAGCCTTGCTGCTCACCGGAATGAATGCTGCACGATGCATTTCCAAGCAGGACCTCTGATCGCTTCAGCTGTGCAAATCACCCTTGATGCAGGACCTTACAATGCTCTGCAACCAGGATTTAAAGTGCTCTTGTTCAGCTAGCTTAAGTGGGTTCCTGTAGCCGGCCCGCACTTCATCGCAGTCTGCCAGAACTTGTGACTTTGTCCTAGTCCAACGCAACCAGGTAACCACAGTCAGCGCTTGGTGCTTTTTGGTGCCAAATTCACTGAAATCTTTTAAACTGCATATCTCTGCTTCTACTAATTGGATTTTTGCTGTTTTGCTCTTATGTTATTGATTAAAGCTTACTCTATTTTTCTAATTTGGCATGGGATTTTTCTTGAGTTGCGTATACACTTTATTACTGTTTGAAGTTCTGCATAAAGACTTTACACAATGCCTGTAAGTTAAGCCTGACTGCTCTGTGCCAAGCTACCAGAAGGTAGAGTACAGATTAATTTGGGGTTTACTTGTGACTCCACCCTGACAAGGATTGTGGTTGCTGCATGAGTAGGCTTTTACCCCCTCAACCAGTAACCCCAATTCTTACAGAGACCAACAATTTCAGGAACGGGGTCCCTTTTGGAACATCTAGCCCAGTTTGCAGAGTTCTTCCTCCAACCCCCCGTGAAAAAGATGCAGTCTTATTTAAAAGCATGAAAGACACTTTGTACTCGATTAAAGATATCAAAGGTGATCCTATCAAATGATAGTATATCTGAATGTAGAGGTCTTATAGAAGATGTATTTAAACCTTGTTAAGCACGACTGTCCTACATCACTGAGAAAACTGTGTTCAACCACTCAATCTTTGACATGCAGGAGAAGGAGCAGAAAAAGATCAGAAACATGATGAGGGAGAGAATGTTTAATAAATTATTAGAACAGAGCAGAATGTGCTTGGGCATGTGGGGCAGATGACTGTGCTTTTCCTCCTGTCTCAGTCTTACTTTCTATATATTCTCCTCTTCTCATTTTCGTTTCTCTCCCCTGTCAATGTCTCTAATAGACCTGACTGCTGTCACAACTTTGTCTGGCATTATGGCATGCCTTCAGTATTACTGCCCTTGTCACTTCCCAAATTTCCCAATACTTCACCTTTCTCCTAACACTGTCAACCACTGACCTACCACTCCTACCACTGACCACCACTTCCCACTGAGTTTCCCTTCTCCTTTCACTGCCCCACACTCACATTACTGCCCACCCCTTCCCATCATAGTTCTCATATCACTGCCCAACCATACCCCCTGTTTTTATCTATTAGTGTCCCCCTCTCACTATGACCTTTCATGTCCCACCACTGTCACTGCAAATCAGCTGGCAGCATGATGATGTATCTTGCTGTTGCACTCCAGGTATTTTCTTTGCATTCTGGAAATGTAAGTCTAGGTTTCATAGGCCTACTAGTCCCAGAGCTAAATGCCTAACATGTTTCCAATTATTCCCAAGCACTAACAGCCCTTTGGATGCCAGATCAGGAACAATGCTTCCAGAGGAATCTCATCATGCTGTCTTTGCTTTTCACAAACAGAGTGGATGTGCTATGATACTCGATCCAGGCTCATTTCTACTTAGTCCCTGGCACTGTAATGTGCTCAGGGAGCGTTAAGACATTTTACACAGTAATAGCACATCCAGATATGAAAAATAACCAATAATTACCACAACCCACACAATGACAGTAAAGCAAATATCACATCTTTGGACAAGCTAGGCGTCCGGTTTTGTTTGTTCTCAGTAAAAAGTGAAAACTGGTACGAGCTCAGATTGCTTTGCTTGGACCTGATAGGCCCCCAGATGCAGGTGCGCAAATTGAAGGCCTTTGCCTTATATATTCCTCAGGATGTCACGTTGGGAACCATAGAGAAACTCCTTAGGCTAAAGAGTGTGCATAACAGATACCAATGGCATTCATTTTGCAATACATGTACTAACATTTTCGTCCGGTTTGAAGAAGGGTATTATTACCTTCAAATAGGGGGGCCAACTTGGGCTGTTCTTGCAACCGAAGCCTGGCAACCCTTATTTCGTATTCTCAGACTTTTCAAATTAATACTGTGTGCCATCCATCCAACTCATAAGCTGCCAAGATCAGATTCTAGTGTAGACACATTGATGATGTCCTAATGATTTGAGATGGAAATGACCAAGGGGTAATTGATTTTCTGAATTTGTTAAACCCAAAGAATACCCACTTACAATTTACATTAAACATTAGTAGACAGGTGCTAACGTTCTTGGACAAGAAATTCACTGCAAAAGTTGGAGTGTTGCATACAGCATTCTCCAGTTAACCTACATATTGTAACCCACTACTGAATATCAACGGCTAACATACACAATCACTTCATGAGAATCTCCTAGAAGGTCAGTTGTTGAGAATTAGAAGGAGTTCCTCAGACCTAGAAACATTTGACCAATTTACAGAATTCCTCAGCAAAAAAAATAGAATGTTATGGATTGAATAACAGAGAAGAATTGCTAGGTAGTCACATGAAAGCCATACAATCAAGTATGACAAGTACCATCTCCTTCTCTGTGCTGTCTAATAACATAAAACAAGGGATCAGTAAACATTGGCACATCTTTACTATAGACAAGCCAGACTTACCTAAACCTTTATTTTCCCTTCAAAGGTGGGAGGAATATCAGAGATGAAGATTATATATTTTACATATATGAAAATGGACCAACCCTAATCCCAAATAACCATCAGGAAAATCCCCAGCATGTTAGGACAGGACAGTCCCTATCGGGCATGTGCAGCATTTGCCTACATATAATATGTCCCCAAACACTTGATTTGGGACTTAGAGAATCCTGGGAACAGAGATAAATCACAAATTGCAAAAGACAGAACATAGCTTACTTTTTGATGTGTCTTTGCAAATTGCAATATGTGGAAATGAAAACAAGGACAATTAAAAACAGAGTCCTGGAACATCAATTTAGTACTAAATATGATAGATTAACAACAAAACTAATCAAAGCTATTTAGAAAAGCAACACTCAGGCATCAATTTGCATTTGGCAGTGACTAAAAAAACTTCAAAATAAATATGGTAAACAGAACATAAAAAATAATCCCTGCCATAAAGAACAATAATTAATTTTTCAAACTATGATCCAATAGGATAGGTTTTAACGACAAAATTGAGTGGAATAAACTAACTTGCTTCCACAATAATAACAAGTAACTGCTCTAAATACTTGAGGGCTACAGCTTCAGGATGACAGTTTCTGAACACTCAAGATTTTGACCACCCCACATAAGAACCATGCATACTCTAGATCTACCTGGTGAGGAAGATTAACAATACTATAATGAGAGTCTTAATCTACTTAATAACACTACGTACAGGCATCCTGATAGTAAAGTTAAAATTCATAATGAATTATTGTGATCACTTTTTGGTTACCTCACAAGAGCTCCATGTATATCATATTATGACATAACATTAGCCATTACAGAGAATAATTCCTGAATCTAACTACAACCAAATATATATATTATCCTAATAGTGAAGCTTGAATCCTTAGTAGGCTCTCATTATGACATTTAAAGAAGGTGTCCAATACATTGTCCTTGATACTGAGTAGATCAGTGCTCAAGGCATTAGAATAAATGTATACTTGATAGAGAGGACGTAGGTCTCGACCCCTCAAGACAATCTAATATGTCACTGTGGTATCTTCACTCAGTAATTATGATTTTCCTTCTTACAAAATAGAGTTGACTATGGTGCACAGGACAAAGAGTAAGCATCCACCCCTAAGCCTCTAAAGCACACTTAATGTGGAGTGTCTTTTCTGGTGACCTCTAGGTTTTGAAGAAAATGAACTTCCTAATATTGGGATTCTGCCACAGTTCATCAAGTGGCAATTGTTTGTAAGACTGACCTGAAGACTGGCTAGAACCTGAAACTCATTTTGAATCATTTTGTTACTCTGAAACCGGAAGAAAAAAAAACTTGATAGCTTCTTTATCTGTTTCATTCTGACACCTGACATCAGCCTGTCACATTCTTCATCAGCAGAGACTTGTATTTAAGCACTTGGTTCAAGCACACTTACCACTTTCAACCACCAATCTGAACATAAATGTGACCAGGATCCAAGGTAACTCTTTTTGCAGTATTTTATTCAGTTAGTCTTTCCCATGTCTTGAACAGTTGGTTTTCTGTGCCCTTCATTTTATTTTCAGAAGCAAATGTTCAGTGAAAATTCTTGATCATCTGGTCCAAATGTTGTTGGATCTGCTGTATACTTATAACTAAACATTACTCCTTTTAGTGAATCATGCTTTAAGACTTGAAGTTTTTATATATTTGTTCTGTTGTGTCAATTGTGGCCTATGCCTTAAACACACCATCCCTTAGAACATCCTTTCAACTTGTTCTGCTCTTCCATCATGAAAGACGTTCATCAATCTTTCAGAGATCTTCTTAACAGACCTAAAAGGCCTCGCTATTCCCATTCAAGGCACGTGTTGGATTGCAGTGGGTCTACCTCTTTCACGTTCTCCTGGCTGGCGCTGAGATAACAAACATATTTTCCTTGTTTGGTGTGCACTGGAGAGATGTGCTGAATGCACACACAGATGACTGAACAACACGTATTACAGTGAAAGTAAATGGTATAACTATCAAACAAGAGTGTGACCTCATGGCAACTTTTAGATTTTTGGTGTGTGCAATCTGTTGTTTGATGCCGCCTATTTGTTCTTACATTCTTTTAGTCGTTTTTTTACCAACTGTAAACAGGATACATAGACATAAAAAGGTTAATTACTAATTCATAAAACATGTAGATAATCCAATCTGCAAAGCACACTTAGCAAGAAAAACATCTAAAATCTACTTTACTGTTCTGGGGGCTGCATTCAAGGAAGCCACTGTAAATAGTCTCGTTTCTGGTTCAATGGTCCATAGTTCATATTCTTAAATGACGGGATGAACAGTGCAACTTGTTTCCCTTAACCGCTCAGCAAGAAAGTCAGTCTTGTTAAGGCTGACTGAGATATTTAACTATCGGGGTGCATGCATAGATTCCCACAATATCCGAAAACCGACCCCTACCTCAAGTTGAACATGAGAAATCTCCATTTTCATTCATGTCTTGTGAATTCATTAAGATACCTTTATCAGAGTCCATGTCATGAAAGAGGTTATACATTTCAGTTGACAGTTTACAAGGCAATTCATACAAGGTGTCTTCTATCCCGGGCCAGAAGTGATGTTCTTGCAACATTTTAAAACAAACCCTCTGAGGATGAAAGTCCATGCCGTTCACAGGCAGATATGGGAAATCCAGGGTCGATTGCATGGGGTCCATGAACTTGTGACTCTGGGCTGGGTATAAAAATCAGAACCTTGCAGGTTGCAAAGAGAAAATGTATTTGGGCATGAACCATTTTATATGAGAAAGTAGCCCAGCCTTGTATTAGATTTGTTCTACTAAGAAAACTCAATGCCCCAACGAAATCAGTTTAACTGGTCACCCCTGTCTCACCAGTGGGTCTTTAAAACTGCCCTCAAAGGGTTGTATGACGGAACAGTCATTACAACGAATGCACTTACTGTGAACGTTTTTTTTACCACGAAAATGCCTTTACCACGCACGCCTTTACCACAAAGATTTTGTGGTAAAGGCATGATTCGTAAATACATATGCGTGATAGGAAATTAAATGGTAAGTATAACCCCTATATATATATGTGTGTGTGTATATATATATATATATATATATATATATATATATATATATATATATATATATAAATATATTAATATATATATATAGATATATAGATATATATATATATTTATACACACACATATATATATTAATGTATATTCAAACACACGTTGTCACCCACAAAAAATGCCCACCCTAATCCCTAATAATTCCCTTACCACCCCAAAACCCATACCCACCCTAAAACCTAAAAATGCCCTTACCACTCCAAAACCCATACCCACCCTAAAACCTAAAAATACCCTTACCACCCCAAAACTCATACCCATCCTAAAACCTAAAAATTTCCTTCCCACCCCAAAACCCATACCCACCCTAAAACCTAAAAATGCTCTTACCACCCCAAAACCCATACCATCATAAAAACTAAAATTGCCTTTACCACCCCAAAATCCATTCCCACCCTAAAACCCAAAATGCCCTTACCACTCTAAATCCCCTACCCGCCCTAAAACCTAAAAATGCCCTTCCCACCCCAAAATCAATTCCCACCCTAAAACCTAAAAATGCCCTTACCACCGCAAAACTCATACCTACTCTAAAACCTAAAAATGTCCTTACCAGCCCAAACCCATACCCACCCTAAAACCTAAAAATAGCCTTACCAACCTAAAACCAGCACCCACTGTGAAACCAAAAAATGCCCTTACCACCCCAAAACCCAGACCCAAACCAAACCCTAAAAATACCCTTACCACCCTAAATCCAATACCCACTCTAAAACCTAAAATCACTTAAACCACTTAATACTTACCTGTATTTACCTGCCAAAACTTTACCCCGCATACACCTTATCCATTCATGCCATTACAAAATAAAAAATAAAAATACTTACCTTTAAAACCTTTATTACGCATATACATTTACCATTCATGCCTTTAGAATGAAATTCGTTGTAAAGGCGTGTGTGGTAAAGGCATACTATCGTAGTAAAGGCATGCATGGTAAAGGCATTTTCGTGGTAATGGCATGGTTGTAAATGCATTTTATGACAAATGCATGGTTGTAAACGATGTTTCCCCTCTCAAAGTTATATTCAACCAAACACAATTATATATTTTATTTCCTGGACCAGACATCTGCCCCATTGTTCCCCATTATAACAGCAGAACAAATCTGTTAGAAATGGGGTCCTTGGTTGACAGTCAGGTTACCCCCTGTTCAAGCAAAGACCCTCACTCTAGTCAGGGTAAAAGAGAATCACCCTCAGCTAACCCCTGCTTACCCCCTTGGTAGCTTGGCAGAGCAGTAGGCTTAACCTCAGAGTGCTAGGCGTAAAGTATTTGTACCAACACACACAGTAACTCAATGAAAACACTACAAAATGACACAACACAGGTTTAGAAAAATAGGAAATATTTATCTAAACAAAACAAGACCAAAACGACAAAAACCCACCATACACAAGTCAAGTTATTAATTAAAAATCAAAAAGAGTCTTTAAGTAGTTTTAAAAACACACTAGCGCTGCTAGAGTGAAAATGTACCTGGTGTGCGTCAAAAATAACCCCGCACGGGCGGGCGTGCGTCGAAAATAACTACGCACGGCGGTACTCGAGTCAAAAATCCAGCCGCACGATGAGTTGACGATCCAGCCGCGCAGGTTGCGATCTCCCAGCCTCCGTCAGCGATGCTGCGCGTCGTTTCTCCTGCTCCGTGCGTCGATTCTTCGGTCGCGTTTCCTGCGAGCGTCGTTTCTCAGCCGCGGAGCTGGCGGCGCGTCGTTTTTCAGCCGCCGATCGGATTCGCGTCGATCTTTTCCCCGCACGGCGCTCTGTGCGTGGATTTTCTTGTCTTTAGGCTGCCAGCTTCTCCTTTCAGGGTCCCAGGAACTGGATGGGCACCACAGGGCAGAGTAGGAGTCTCTCCAGAGGCTCCAGGTGCTGGCAGACAGAAGTCTTTGCTGTCCCTGAGACTTCAAACAACAGGAGGCAAGCTCTAGATCAAGCCCTTGGAGATTTCTTCTCAAGATGGAAGGCACACAAAGTCCAGTCTTTGCCCTCTTACTCTGGCAGAAGCAGCACTGCAGGAAAGCTCCACAAAGCACAGTCACAGGCAGGGCAGCACTTCCTCCTCAGCTAACAGCTCTTCTCCAGGCAGAGGTTGCTCTTGATTCCAGAAGTGTTTCTAAAGTCTGTAGATTTGGGTGCCCTTCTTATACCCATTTTAGTCTTTGAAGTCACCTTTCTTCAAAGGGGACTCACACCTACTTGTGAAATCCTGCCTTGCCCAGGCAAGGCCTCAGACACACACCAGGGGGTTGGAGCCGGCATTGTTAGAGGCAGGCACAGTCCTTTCAGATGAGAGTGACCACTCCACCCCTCCCTCCTAGCAGAGATGGCTAATCAGGAAATGCAGGTTACACCCCAGCTCCCTTTGTGTCACTGTCTGGTGTGAGGTGAAAAACAACCCAACTGTCAACTGACCCAGACAGGGAATCCACAAACAAGGCAGAGTCACAGAATGGTTTAAGTAAGAAAATGCTCACTTTCTAAAAGTGGCATTTTCAAACGCACAATCTTAAAATCAACTTTACTAAAAGATGTATTTTTAAATTGCGAGCTCAGGGACCCCAAACTCCACATGTCCATCTACTCTCTAGGGGAATCTACGCTTTAATCATATTTAAAGGTAGTCCCCATATTATTCTATGAGAGAGACAGTCCTTGCAACAGTGAAAAACGAATTTAGCAGTATTTCACTGTCAGGACATATAAACCACATTACTATATGTCCTACCTTATCCATACACTGCACCCTGCCCTTGGGGCTACCTAGGGCCTACCTTAGGGGTGCCTTACATGTAAGAAAAGGGAAGGTTTAGGCCTGGCAAGTGGGTACACTTGCCAAGTCGAATTTACAGTGTAAAAATACTCACACAGACACTGCAGTGGCAGGTCTGAGACATGATTACAGAGCTACTTATGTGGGTGGCACAACCAGTGCTGCAGGCCCACTAGTAGCATTTGATTTACAGGCCCTGGGCACCTCTAGTGCACTTTACTAGGGACTTAACAGTAAAACAAATATGCCAATCATGGAGAACCAATTACGTACATATTTTAAACAGGAGCACTTGCACTTTAGCACTGGTTAGCAGTGGTAAAGTGCCCAGAGTAACAAGCACAATAAAATCAGAGTCCAGCACACATCAACAACCTGGGGAACAGAGGCAAAAAGTTAAGGGAGACCACGCCAAGGATGAAAAGTCTAACAAAATCTAAGATGTATGATTCTTTATCCATGGAACAAAGATCAGCGCACCATATGTCAGCCCATCATGAAAGAGCAGGATTTACTTAATTTCCAGTTGAGCTTATTGATAGGTGATATGAGTCACTGATAGTCCTTCTGATCAAGCTTTTGGCCCAAAATATTTGCTGCGGTGCTTTACTGTTCCACAGATCGACATGTGCCTTTTTGAGATATTGATTGTCAGTATATTTATTTCAAAATAATATCAAAAGTCCCAGTGCCTCTAGCAAGACCATCAGGAGTGATATCTAAGATGACTTAACCATTCTCATAGGATGGTGATGCAAAATAATGTCATCCTGTTTGGAGGGCGGAGATAGGGTTTGCACTTTTTTCAAGATAGGGAAATCCAGCTGCATGTGGAATACGCAGTGAGAGGGGGCCTGGGAGGATTGACAAAGACATGTGAAATGATGCAGCCTGTGAAGCATCTGTTGCCAAGCACACACCTATATTTTAAGTAATTGATGAACCCATGGGCCTCCATCTTCAGAAAAAAACACTGTGCACTACTACTGCTGTGTGGGCTGTCCTCCACTGGCTGATTCTCTGAAACAAATTTCCCTTTGGCTTCAGTATCTCAGAATAAAGCCTTAGCATCAGAAAGAGACATATAACGCACGTTTCATCAATGAGAGTCCTTAACATGACATGCACTCTGAGGTCAAAAGTACAGGAGCACTTCATTCGACCTCTATGTGCTGAACAAGAACATTCACTCAGGCTCATCAGCCTGCTCCTTCCCGCCATTTGTTCGAGGACAGAAAGAGTAGAGTGCAGGGTAAAAGTGGGACTGACAGTGCCCTTGAAATGAAAGGAATCACCAAGGAAGCAGTCACAAGCCGTGTCTTGTATGGAAAACATTACCAACCTTCCACTAAAACCATGTTTGATTAAGATGTGCAGTGCCTGTTTCTGAGGACGTCACGCCCTTCCTATGCGCTAGCATGTTTCACATGCTGGACATGTGCAGCCTCGAAACATGATGTGAAGTCCCCTGTGCTTCAACTGAAACAGCAAGGCAACACTTGTTCCACCTCCCCTTTTGTATGAGCAGCAAAATTCCTTTTAAATATTTACCTCAAAATCTCACTTCAAGAATATGAACAGTGGATAGCTTAGTTGCCCCGCACAGTGCTTTAGAGACCATAAGAGGAAACGTTTTATAAAGCGTGCAAAATGGCTTGTACCCAGCCTTCTGGACTACACAAAATAAGCATGCGAGGGCCTGTTTGAAGACCTGTGTTTTCTGAGTATGTGCATTCTATGTTCATACACAGCAAATAGTCTATTCTTGAGGGTCTTTGGGAAGTGGGGGGGTTAGAGGGGACGGACCAGGGGCACACAAAAATGTAAACTGCAAACTGTCCAACCTTTCTCTGAAAAATTAAAAGCCGCTAAGGAAACGTTCGGTACAAAACGTACAGTGTTCCCTGGAGCCAACGACCAAGAGTGTTTCCTTCAGAGGAAACGCACAAGTGGCGCGTGCTGCACAGGGGCGGCCGGCCTCTGACGCCCTCTCCCTTCCGCTTTAATCTACATTTTAAATGCTGTTTCTACATAGAAGGCGCCTCCATTAATTAACCGAAAACGAGCTTTAATGGCAGTAAATGACATTTATGGCTAACCAGGGAGCATCCTGGTGCCAAAACGAGCCTCTTTGCAAATCCTCAGTAACAGGTTAAAACGTGACAGTCCAGCAAGTTAACCTTGTGACCAACGCGCACATCCATCGCACATGCCGAACAACGAAACGTTAAACATTGCTTTTTAATGAGCAGGCGCGATGGATAGCAGCTTTTCTTTGCACAGCAGAAGCAATAAAATCTACAGGCTCTCGTGGTGAATGTTAATGCAAAGACGCAGGTATTTCGGCTGCAACGCCGTATCTTCGGAATCTGAATTGAGCGAACAGCTGCAGCAGGGCGGTGCAGCTGTGCGCTTAAGAGAACGTAACGTTATCATTTGTGAACGGCCTACACTGTACGTAATTGCTGTAGGAAATCTAACGCGCACTTGCCAGGCACTGTAAAACGGTAGCTCTTCAGAGCCTACTGCAAAGGTGAACATGCAAACACAAATTCAATCCCAAAGGTAAATATAGGCACACTGACCTTACAAGTTAGATCCATCACTGTGCGCAGAGCTCGCCGGCTTTGCCTGTAGGTGGGACCATTGGCTGTACGCAGTGCAATTCATTCTAAAGCCTGTGGGCTTGTCCCACGTTGTCCAACGGCATCGGCAGTTTTAAAAACCTGCAACAATTTATCCTGCAAAGCACTGTCAAAATCACCCAGTCCATGCCGGCTGCACAGAATTACGGTTCGAGCCCCAGTCTGCCGCTGCAACTGCTGAGAAATGACTCATCAAAACAATCCGGGGAAGCATTCACTGGGAAGATAACCTAGCAAACGGCAAATTCATTCGGCTCACCACGTACACACCCACAAAGTGGCGAGGCAGGCCGGCCCCCGCGAGGGGCGGCGAGGGATGGGTTTCACGAGAAGAGGCTGCCCTGGACCAGTGATGCTCTGAAAGCCTTGCTCCCTCCGGGGAGAATGAGCTCACTTGCTCGCATCCAGGAGCCGCTCCTCGGCCATTGCAGTGTCACTGCAGCTTGCAGCTGAGTGCAGGCGCGTCATCGAGCGCTCACTTATAGAGCGTCGAATCCCTCCCTTTTAGGAAGCTCCTGAAACACACGGCCAGAGGCAGACCACATCCGAAGTAAGCCGCCTAGGTAGCCTTATATATTCAAGAAGGCTTGTCTTCCCTTATGAAGACACATGCACAGAAGCCCACACGAAAATCCTATTTTTTATTTCCCTCGGTGAGGGGTGTGGCATAAACTAGCACGAGTAATGCCCTGATTATTTACGAGTAATCTTCATTACTCTTCTCCTACTCGTCCTTGTCACAGTCATTACATTTGAGGTTATCCTACCTCCAAGATAAGAAAAAAGTGCAGTAGAATTCTGAAATAAAGCCCCACTCACCTGAGTGCTATATATAGGCTAGCATTCCCAGAACCCTCCTGTCACAACCAAGCGGGGTCAAAGACTAAGGAGGGAGGTTGAGCCACTTTGTAATGTCTCTGACAAGGACAAGTAGGTCTTTAATGATATTTAAGAACATTTAAGACAAGACTGACTTCAAAACCCCAACATCAACATTTGATTGACTATCAACTACATTATTTAATATGCAGTTTCTCACATAACTGCTGTCCGAGGCCTAAGTGCCAGCTTTGTAGACCCTCCTAAATAGAGTCCCCTGGAACTCTGCCCAAGAAGCTGCCATGTCTCTTATAAATCTGGCTTGAACCAAATCCTCAACTTGAGTAGATTATCTTGCCCAAATGGCGGTAGATTTAATCCAGTGACTCACACAACAAGAGAGCTAGAGGTCTTCTTGCATGACATCCTCCAGATTGATACTCAAAATCACAAAAAGTGCAGCAAATATTTTTATTCATATAATCATTTTGAAATAACAGGATTATGCCAAAGGAAACAAGAAGCAAAAAAGATTTGGATAGATAGACCTCGTTCACACTTTGTGGCATGATTCATTTTCTGCTAGTCTGTCCCATCATGTTAAGATGATACCAACATGGAGGTCTCAAACTCCTAGAAAGGGAGGTCAGAATAAAAGTTTTCTGGTCAAACAAGAGGCCCAGATATTTATGTAAAACAATCTCTATGCAAACTCTGGTAGTTCCCTTTATTTTTGAGTACACAAGCCTGTATTAAAACAAACAGGGATATTATCAGAAGCCTATGTCTCAAACATCATCTCGACTTGTCATTCAGTATTATGTTTCGGCATCCAAAAGATCCCCCTGAAAGAGGTTCTAGGACCTGTGACAGGGCAAGTAAAGGCACCCCTACTGCATGTCCTAAGGTGCTAATTTGTATATGCAGGTAAGAGTAAGTTTTATCTTATCTTTCTTATTTTCCATGCATTCAAACCATAAGAGTAAGTGTTACACCTACTCAGTAAATTTTACTCTGTAAGCATAAAACTTACAGTCCATCCAACACAAAAGCAGTTGGGTGGACCTTGAGTTTGGAAGGGTACTCAATCATTGTTGCCACTGAGTACCTGTCTGGCAATCTCTAAATTGCCCCCAGATGCCTACCTAATACAAGTAAGTACTGACCCTGCTCCTCATGGGAACAGTTTCATACTAAAACCTAGCGATGTCACCCACCCACCCTGAGGCCCATTTCTTTTTTTATTGGGAAATTTGAGATTCACCCCTATCCCGGAACTCAGTGACTAAACTACACCCCTGGTAATGGTCACCAGGAAACTTACTCTAAAACAAAAAAGTTCAAGTCCACAAATTCTAAAGACTCAAAGGGAGGACCTTGCAATGCTTTAGGACTTGAAGAGAGATCCCAAAGTGGAAGGACAGGTTTAGAGATTTAAATCTTCTAAATACTTTAAAGACTTATGGCCCAGTTCTTATATTGGCGACAAGCATACGGAGCTTCAGCAGTGATGGAGTATGATTACTGCCAACAGAATGATCCACTCATCAAATTGTGCAGCAGCGAACCATAGTTTGGCCATAGCAGAAACTTTTTCATCTCCAATGTGGCCAAACTTTTCCAACAGCCCGAAAGATTAAGGGCTGCCAGAGATTTGGCTATATGTCCACCCACCCAATTTGGATGTGTGGAAATAAAGCAGATTTTTACTGCCTGTCCCCACCAGCTAAACCTTGGCCGTAAGGGGCAGTAAAAAACAAAAAATGCCCCCCTTGCCATGGGATATGACTCCTATGGTGAGGGAGTGTTGTTCATTTTATTTTCAAAAACAAAACCCACTTTTGAATTTGAGTTTCGAATTGTATGAATTAAATTATCCCAAAGACCATTTTTTAATAGATTCAACCTCCAAACAAGTAGATTTAGATTTTGAAAAAGAAGAGTAGAGAGAGTCCTGAGAGGGAAAGAAATAGGGAAATAATCCAAGGAGGATCCTTGGACATGGATTTCGATTTTGGGAACACTAATCTGTGAGGTCAAAAGGGGACACTAGGACTGCATCTGTTTTTTCTCTACTAGATCCTGGCAAGACCCCTTAGAGTTAAAAGAAACAGTGGGAACCATGGCACTGTCTTTCGATGAAAAGAAATCAAGGACCTGAGTGCCAAGTCTTTTGCATAACGTGAAGACAGTTCATGATAATGACAGGCTCTTGGATGACGGAAAGTCCCTGCTAAACAATTCTGTCTGTTATTTTGGCCATACTCCTGATGTGAACAGCTGACAAAATCTGAAGATTGATCTCTGCCCAGGAAATTAAAGCTGTCACCATCTAGTTCATGGATCTGGAACAAGTGTTTCCCTGGTGTTTGACATAAGCTACTGAGACTGTTTTCTCCGTTGTCAATAAAACATTTCTGAAGGATCAAAGTCTCCAAATGCAGCAGGGCTCTGTGAATCTCCAATAGCTCCCAACAATCCAATAGTGACGATTTGAATTGACACAATTGATGATTGATGGTAGCTCCCCATCCAGTTGACTGATAGCTGGTGTTAGAACTAAAGGTGGCTAAGTACGCATCTCAACACCCTTTCTAAATTATATGAGTTCCTCCACCATTCTAAATCCTACTTTACATCCAGAGAAAGAGGATTCGTGGTATTCAACGACGGGACGCTTGGGGAGAAAATGTCCGAAGATACCATAAGATTAGACAGAGGTGAACACGCGAGCACTGTACAGTATACACATATGCTGCATATGCCCTTAAATCTCTACGCAAAGTCTGGCTGGAACTCCTGCTTTTCTGAACAAAGGTCTGATTAGATTCTGTGGCTAAAATGTCTGGAAGGAAAGCTTTCCTCAAACCAATCCAAAACATCTCATCAATAGAAATGAGATCCTTGGATGGGAAAAATGGCACTTGGAGAGGTTCAATAAAAGTCATAGATTGCTGACTACTACATTTGTCTGTTACAGAAATTGTACTGTGATCTGTTCAGTAGGAGCATGCAGCACCCAGTCATTAAGACAGGAAAACTGGGACACCCTTGAGATGGAAATATGCAATAACTAATGCCATCATCTTTGTGAAATCTCTAAGAGCAGATTTTAGGCCAAATAGAGGACCATAATCTGCCTGTGTTGATTATCAACTGTAAATATCAGAATTTTCCAATGATTTCTGAATAAAATGAATCAGGTTCTTCAGATGTATCAATAGATAAAGCCCTTCTGCAGCCTTCTTTATCAGAAATACAATGTAGTAAATTACAATAAACCTCTACTTTAAAGGGAAAGGGCAAATTGCTTCCTGGTGAACTAGAGCTGTGATTTCCTTGAGAACAGCCTTCTTCTTGAGAGTGTTTCTCAGAACAGGCATATGATTGGTCTTCAATTCCTCTAATAGAGTCAGAAACTCAATCTGATATCTCTTTTTTACAATACTGAGTATCCATCTGTCTGATGTTATCTGTTGTCAAGTGGACAAAAATGTCTTTTTACCCTCCTCTAACCTCCAACTGACAGCAACTCCTGCGAACCATCACAGTGAGGAATGTTGCCCCTGGATCTTGTTTCTAGCTTCTGCTTTTGGAAAGAATGAAAGCAAGATTGTTTGCCATGACCGCTCGATGATCGCTTAAAAGATTGCTTTCCTGAAGGCTGTCTAAAGATTTCCACTTTGAAAACCTTGATGGTTTTAGAGGGCTCTTTCCAAAATGACAAAGAATGTTCACTTTTTTGAAGAGCCATGTAGTTTCCTTCTTAATCAGAATCAAATGACTTAGAGCCATCAAAGGGCATCTTTAAAGCAGGTAACCTCTGAGCCAAGTTTGTGTTCCAGTACATTACAAAAAGAGTGCTTATAATAGCTATAGATTGCCATCTTGCTAGAACTGAGGATTTTACAGCGTCAAACGTATTATCTGAAAGCAACTCCACCTGCCGCTCCATTGCTTCCAATAAATCTGAATATTCAATGTCATCTTGAATTTTTTTAAAGAAGGCTTTTAAATCAGTGATCATAGATTGGCAGTGTAGGTTCCAAATATGCCTGCTCTCACAGCTACACGAGAACCAGAAAAGACCTTTATCAGGTAAGAACTGACTTTCTTGTCAGTAGGATTCATCACAAAGGTTTTGCACTATTAAAGATCTACAAACCAGGCTAGCACCTATAGTAAACATGAATATCATCCAACACAAGAGTGTCCATTTTCAACAGAGGATACAAGGGTACATTTTGGATAGAGACATTGGAAGAGCAATCTTCTCTAGGTCTTTTCATTTTTGTTTAATGACTTCCATCCTAAACTGATGAATTCGAAGCCGAGTATTAATTAGCTTTTGAAATTGACATTATATAGATTCCTGAGAGGTAGATGGCTTCTTTATGAACCCAAACTCCATATTTCGTCTAACATGAGGGAAAATACCAGGCAAAGTCTCTTTTGAAATATATTTTCCCTTTTGCTCAGGAGTAGAGAAAGTATCATCTGAATCCGCCGAAACATCTGAAGCTGATAGTACATCTGTTGCTATTTTTAGAGAGATAGAATTAACTTTGTGAATTTTTTTCAGGGTATTCAAGATGATTCTCCTAATTTTCTCCACCTCTGTCTCACTTCTGTCCTTATCCTATCTTTTGGGCGAAAGAGAAAATATGCTGGGAGAGCAAGATTACTCTGGAGGGTGAACAAGAAAAATGTCTCCTTTTGGAAGAGTGCTTTCCTATTATAAGGCATCAGCAAGCTGGAGCGGTGCAAATAAACACAGATCCTCTAAGCTGGTTCTGCCACCATTCCAGTGATGCCAATTAGAAACAAGCAATCTCCAATCATAAAATATGCTTACTTTAGTGCTTCCTTTATAAATAAAATGGTACTCAGGGAAACGTTCCTTTTTGCTTTTCCGAAAACTGAAAGCCCGTGCATGTGCATGCTCCCTCCCCCAATCAACTGTGCATGAGTAAACTCAGCCTCAGCTTATCTGGCATCATACAGATGAAAAGAAAGGAGCCTTCCAATAAAATGAACTGAACATCATTGCCCCACGTGGTAAATTCACAAATCCCATGATAAAGGAATGGCCCTCTGCAGGCCCAGCAAGCAGAGTAACAGTTTCCTTGAATAGCGTTGATCCTCAGGCCAATAGTCCCATAACATTGACTGCCCTGGTCCTGGAGATAGGAAGAAAGAACGAGAGAATTCTAGAAGTGCAAGCCTATATATGGAACTCAGGAAGGTGGGTGGTTGGGGAATCATTCAAAAACCTTCCTGCCCCTCATTTCTGTCTAGGAGGTGGGATCAACTAAAATGTAATGATTAGGATGAGGATGAGGGACGTATAAGTAGTTTGGAGTTCAGACACTTTCTCAGCTTGGACACCTCATGTTGAAACCTAATTATATTTGTTTCACAAACAGACAGGCAAAAACAAGGCTGGAACTCACTCTGTTACCAGAAGTTAAAATTACATTAAATGTCTGTTTCCTAGATTTGTGCACAGACCAGGTGAAATTGATATAAATCTCCCCTTTATCCTCCCTCTCCCATGTTTACCACATTCATCCCATGTGTCCTAAATCTCTCTTGAAGCTATATGTATCATTGCATTCTCATCAACGCTCTTCATCCCTGTCCTAATGCTTGAGGCTCAGCCTTTCTGCCAGTGCCCCTGAACGCCCTTTAGTACATAGGGTAGTCGGATTTTCATTTCTGACTATCTTTAAAGCACCTCCTTGCCCCTAGGCACTTCCTGCTTGCTTGAAGTGAAAGCGTTCTGTCGTTCAAAACTAAAGCCTCCCGTTAGGGAAAGAGATGGTGACACAGATTGTTTAAAGTATTTCATAATGATTTTGTCTCTGTTTATTTAGTGCGGCCAGTGGGGCTGGTGGGTCATTCCCAGCAATACAAAGCCTTTCATGGTCCCCATTGGCATGCTAGGCTGGGGTGGGGATCTGTAACAAGTTGGGCCCTGGGGAAAGTGTGAGCCTGTTAGAAATGGGGTCTCCAGTTGGCAGTCAGTTTAAACCCTGTCCAAGTAGGGGCCCTCTATCTTGTCAGGGTAAGGGAGTCACACACGTAAGATAACCCCTGCCCACCCCCTTGGTACCTTGGCACAAGCAGTCAGGCTTATCTCAGAGGCAATGTGTAAAGTATTTGTAAATACACACACAGTAACACAGTGAAAACACCACAAAAGAACTCCACACCAGTTTAGAAAAACAGCAAATATGTATCAAAATCAAACAAAACCAAAATGGCAAAAATCCAACATACACAAGAAAAGATATTGCTTTTTAAATTTAAAAGAGTCTTTATCCCTCAAAGTCAATGGTTACGTTGTTTTAACAAAAAAGTACCTGGTAAGCGTCAAAAATAAAGCTGCAAGATAGGAGATGCATCAGAAAGACCAGTGAGGTGTCAATTCCTTACTTGCAAGTGAGGCCGTGCATCGATACTTTCTCTGCCGGGCAGGCGATGCATCATTTCTTTCCCCGCAGGAGGACGATGCATCGATTTCCAGATACGCAACCTCAAGTCCCTGCGGTGATGTTGAAGATTTGATGTCCAGGGATAATGCATGGAAAATTCCAACGTGCTGTGCGAAGGGTCCACATTGAGAACAGGCGCTCCGTTGATTCTCCACCTGTGAGGAGGGTGCTGCATTGAATTTTCAGCCGCAGTACAGGTGCTGCATCGATTTTTCTGATGTGCACAAATTGTTGTGTGGATTTTCCCCAGCAGGTTACAAGCTTTCACTTCTAAGGGCCCAAGGACTGGATTTGGTACCACTTAGCAAGTCAGGACTCTCAGCAGAAGAGCCCAGGCACTGGTAGATAAAGTCTTTGATGTCCCTGATACTTCACAACAGGAGGCAAGCTCAGTTCAAGCCTTTGGAGAACCTTCGAAAGTAGGATGTAGAAAGCAAAGTCCAGTCCTTTCACTCCCAGGGCAGAAGTAGCAGCAGCAGGCCAGCATAGGAAAACAACGGGCAGAATGGCGGGTCCTCCTCAAGCATCCAGCTCTTCTCCCTGGCAAAATGCCCTCAGTCCAGAACTGTTCTGAAGTGTGGGGTCAGCAGTCCAATACTTATTCTTATTTCTTCCTTTGAAGTAGGCCCATTTCAAAGGAAAGTCTTTGTAGTGCACAAGACCCTGCCTCCCCCTGTCCTGGCCCCAGATACACACTAAAGGGTTGGAGCCTTCTTTGTGTAGGGACAGGCACAGCCCTATTCAGGTGCAAGTGTAGCTTCCCCCTCCACTCTAGCCCAGGAAGACCCATCAGGATATGCAGGATTCACCTCAGCTCCCTTTGTGTGGCCATCTTGAGTGAATTCACAAACACCCCAACTGTCTGTCTGGCCCAGACCTGTATTCCACAGCCAAGCAGAGGCACAGAATGGTTAAGCAAGAAAATGCTAACTTTCTAAAAATGGCATTTTTAAACTTAAAATTTAAAAACCAACTTCACAAAAAGAGGTATGTTAAATTGTGAGTTCAGAGACCCCAAACTCCACATCTCTATCCGCTCCCAATGGGAAATATACTTACAAGATATTTCAAGGTAATCCTCATGTTACCATATGGAAGAGATAGGCCTTGCAATAGTGAAAACCAAATTTAGCAGTATTTCACTATCAGGACATGTAAAACACACTAGTACATGTCCTACCTTTTAAATACACTGCAGCCTGTACATGGGGCTACCTTGGGCCTACCTTAGGGGTGACGTACATGTAGAATAAGGGACAGTTTGGGCCTGGCAAGTAGGTGCACTTGCCAGGTTGACATGGCAGGTTAAAACTGCACACAGAGACGCTGCAGTGGCAGGTCTGAGACATGTTTGCAGGGCTACTCATGTGGGTGGCACAATCAGTGCTGCAGGCCCACTCATAGCATTTGATTTACAGGCCCTGGGCACACATAGTGCACTTTACTAGGGACTTACTAGTAAATCAAATATGCCAATCATAGATAAACCAATCACCAATACAATTTAGACAGAGAGCGTATGCACTTAGCACTGGTTAGCAGTGGGAAAGTTAGCAGAGTACTAAAGCCAACTGTTGGACCTGGCTTTTTGACAGGGTCATCCCAAACCTTTTGCCTCCTTCCTCCTATTGGTTCTGACCTGTTGTTGTTGGCTTTTGACCTCTGGGCACCTTACCACTGCTAACCAGTGCTAAAGTGCATATGCTCTCTGTGTAAATGATACTATTGATTGGTTTATCCATGATTGGCAATTTAATTTACTTATAAGTCCCTAGTAGAGTGCACTATATGTGCCTAGGGCCTGTAGATTAAATGCTGCTAGTGGGCCTGCAGCACTGGTTGTGCCACCCACTTCAGTAGCCCCTTAACCTTGTCTCAGGCCTGCCATGGCAAGGCCTGTGTGTGCAGTTTCACTGCCACTTCGACTTGGCATTTAAAAGTACTTGCCAAGCCTAGAACTCCCCTTTTTCTACATATAAGTCATCCCTAATGTGTGCCCTAGGTAACCCCTAGAGCAGGGTGCTGTGTAGGTAAAAGGCAGGACATGTACCTGTGTAGTTATATGTCCTGGTAGTGTAAAACTCCTAAATTCGTTTTTACACTACTGTGAGGCCTGCTCCCTTCATAGGCTAACATTGGGGCTGCCCTCATACACGGTTGAAGTGGCCGCTGCTGATCTGAAAGGAGCAGGAAGGTCATATTTAGTATGGCCAGAATGGTAATATAAAGTCCTGCTGACTGGTGAAGTCGGATTTAATATTACTATTCTAGAAATGCCACTTTTTAGAAAGTGAGCATTTCTTTGCACTAAAATCTTGTTGTGCCCTTCAATCCACGTCTGGCTAGGTTTAGTTGACAGCTCCTTGTGCATTCACTCAGACACACCCCAAACACAGGGTACTCAGCGTCACTTGCATACATCTGCATTTTGAATGGGTCTTCCTGGGCTGGGAGGGTGGAGGGTCTGCCCTCACACAAAGGACTGCCACCCCCCCTACTGGGACTCTGGCAGACAGGATTGAACTGAAAGGGGGCTTGGTGTATTTCTTAGACACTCTTTGAAGTCACCCCCACTTCAAAGGCACAACTTAGTATAAAACAGGGCCTCTGCCCTACCTCATCAGACACTTGCTGGAGAAGAAACCTGAACCAGAAAGTACATCCTACCAAGAAGAACTGCCTGGCTGCTCAAAGGACTCACCTGTCTGCTTTTCTACAAGGACTGCTGCCTTGCTGTTGGCCTGCTGCCTTGCTGAACTCTTGTCTGGCTGTAAAAGTGCTCTCCAAGGGCTTGGATAGAGCTTGCCTCCTGTTCCCTGAAGTCTCAGGACCAAAAAGACTTCCCTTTCTCACTTGGACGCTCCGTGCGGCGAAATTTTCGACGCACAGCTTGTTCCGCGGCAAGAAAAACGCCGCACACCTACGCTGATCAACGCGACGCCTTCGGGACGATCGAAACTTTGACGCACGGCTTCGCAAGGACAACGCCGCCCGACTTCCAAGGAGAAATCGACGCGACGCGACGCCTGCCGTGAGATCAAAACTTTGACGCACGGCCTCGCAAGGACAACGCCGCCCGACCTCTAGAGGAGAAATCGACGCGACACCTGCCGTGAGATCAAAACGTTGACGCACGGCCTCGCAAGGACAACGGCGCCTGACCTCTAGAGGAGAAATCGACGCAACGCCTGCCGTGAGATCGAAACTTTGACGCACGGCCTCGCAAGGACAACGCCGCCCGACCTCTAGAGAAGAAATCGACGCAACGCCTGCCGTGAGATCGTAATTTCGACGCGCAGCCCCGCAGAACGACACGCAGCCGGAAAACAAGCAGGAAAATCCACGCACAGACCCGGGACATCTGGTAATCCCCGCGACCCACAGAAAGAGACTGTCCGCGCGCCGGAAAACGACGCACAACTTCTCCGCGTGGAAAATAACGGCGCAAGTCCGTGTGTGTTGGGGAGAAATCGACGCACACACCCTTTTTCCACGCACCTCTTCCTTCGTGGCCCTCTGAGGAGATTTTTCCACTCCAAACCAGGTACTTGTGCTTGAAAGAGACTTTGTTTATATTCTAAAGACTTAAGACACTTTGGGGGTTATTCCAATTTTGGAGGAGGTGGTAATCCGTCCCAAATGTGACGGATTTACCACCAGCCGTATTACGAGTTCCATAGGATATAATGGACTCGTAATACGGCTGGTGGTATATCCGTCACTTTACCGTCACTTTTGGGACGGATTACCACTTCCTCCAAATTTGGAATAACCCCCTTTATATCACTTTTCAGTGATATCTTTACAAATTCATATTGCAACTTTGATCGTTTTGACCTGAAAATACCCAGATAAATATTATATATTTTTCTAAACACTGTGTGGTGTATTTTTGTGGTGTTATACTATGGTGTTGTATGATTTATTGCACAAATGCTTTACACATTGCCTTCTAAGTTAAGCCTGACTGCTCGTGCCAAGCTACCAGAGGGTGGGCACAGGCTGATTTTGGATTGTGTGTGACTTACCCTGACTAGAGTGAGGGTTCTTGCTTGGACAGAGGGCAACCTGACTGCCAACCAAAAAACCAATTTCTAACACTGGTGATCAGCGGTGAGGATAGGACTTGTGTTTGTGCAGTGACATACAGTAACTAAGTATTTCACTACCTACCCACAGTTGAAGGTCAACTTGATTTTTCATCTTTTTTTGCTTTTGGTTCTCTGATGTCCTCCTGGATATACTATTGATATTTTGGACGTTGGATTTTGGTTTTTGCCAGTAAGACTTTATCAGCAATGAGATTGCTTACCTACTCACTCTTTGTGCCTACTGACCACCTCACTAAGGCTGACCTAAGGAGGCTTTGCAGAAAATGGGGCCTTCCTGTATCAAGGAAATCTACTAAGATGGAAATGCTACATGCCTACATAGTCTGGGGGGAAGAAAGATGGGCAGAGAGAGAGGCAGAAAAAAAACAAATGACTAAGTACCCCTCAGATGAGGAGGGGGACTGCTCAAATGAGGAGGATGACTACTCAGATGAGGAAAGAGAACCAGTGAGAGATGAATGGCTCCTAGCTCTAGAGCGGTGTATGGAAGAGCTAGATGAGCAGCTTGAAAGGGATGAGGCAGCAAGTCTCTTAGCCCTGGAAGAAGAAAAGATTGCAGCTCAAGAGCTGAGCTGTAAAGAGCTGAAACTGGAAGCCGGAAGAGCTGAGTCCAGTTCAGATGGTGGCAGCAAAAATCTTGCATCTATTACTGCTGAAGAAGGGTACAAGCCCAGAGATGTGGTGCCCAACTTGAAGAAGGGAGTTGACACACCCCAGGCGGTTCAAGGGTATGAGGTAGTTCCCGTTATGCACAGGGTCCCTGAGAAGGATTGGGAAACTGGCACAGGGAGTCATATTTCTACTGGGGGGAGGGACACTTTACTGACTCTAGCAGAGAGTGACAGAGAAAAGGGTTCCCCCCTGGTGGACGTCCTGGATATAGAGTGTAGAGACATCCCAGAAGAGTATGGGTTGTGTGTCAGGGACAGACAGATCCTGTCTCACCAGTCTCAGGAGGGTGAGGTAGAGTGCTTTTCCAAGGTTGAGTTACTGGGTGGTTGGGTGAAGGGTACTGTGGTTAATACATGTGAAGGGCAGAGTGATGTAATTGCTGGAGAGCATATGTCTGGTCCTTATTTTCCAGAGCTACGCCAACACCAGGTGGAGTGTGAGTTCTCTGACCCCAGGGAACTTACAATGGAGGCAGACTTCTGGGTGAGTACCAGAGAGTCTGAAGAGGCATTTGGGGGTGCTCCTGAAGGGAGTGGTCTAGGTGGTTCCCAACCGAGTGAGGTGGGAAAGGATTGTAGTGTCCCAGGTAGGTCCCAGGTCCTAGAGGGTTCCATGAGGGAACACCAGGAGGGAAGCCTAGCCTGTACCGTAGGGCCACCTTTTGAGGGAAGCCCCGCAGTGTCAGAAGAACTTGGGGGGGTGACTGTAGCCAGCATCCCAACAGTTCTGGTGTCTGGCAGTACCCCTCCTAGTGAGGGGGTGCAGAAGTCCAGACATAGGGTTGAGAGGGGGTTGCAGACCCCAGTGGAGGACCTTGAGAGTCAGGGGTCAGCTCTGAGAGCAGAGCCCCCCAGGAATGACCCAGGTGAAACCGTTTCTGGTTTGGGGGAAACCCAGACTCTGCCGGATGGGCAGAGGTCGGGAGACCTGAGTCAACCAGACTCTTGTGTGGCCCTTGGGGACGGTGTGTCCCTTGTGGGGGGTGAGAGTGCCCCCCAGGAAGTCCTGGCATGCCAGGCAAAGATTCAACCTCAGGGTGGTGACTCTGGGTTGGATACCCAGGTTCAGAGGTTAAACTCTGACCTGGTGGGAGGTAGAGGTGCCTCCCAAGAAGTCCTGCTGTGCCAGGCAATTGTCCAACCTCAGGGTGTTGACTCTGGGTTGGATGGCCAGGTTCAGAGGTTAAACTCTGACCTGGTGGGGGTAGGTGTGCCCCCCAGAAAGTCCTGGCGTGCCAGGCAGTTGTCCAACCTCAGGGTGTTGACTCTGGGTTGGATGGCCAGGTTCAGAGGTTAAACTCTGACCTGGTGGGAGGTAGGTGTGCCTCCCAGAAAGTCCTGGCGTGCCAGGCAATTGCCCAACCTCAGGGTGGTGACCCTGGATTGGAGAACCAGGCTCAGAGGTTAAACTCTGACCTGGTGGGAGGTAGGTGTGCCTCCCTGGAAGTCCTGGCCTGCCAGGCAATGGTTCAACCTCGGGGTGGTGACTCTGGGTTGGCTAACCAGGTTCAGAGGATAAACTCTGACCTGTTGCGGGGTAGGTGTGCCCCCCAGAAAGTCCTGGTATGCCAGGCAATGGTTCAACCTCAGGGTGCTGACTCTGGGTTGGATAACCGGGTTCAGAGGTTAAACTCTGACCTGGTGGGGGGTAGGTGTGCCCCCCAGAAAGTCCTGGCGTGCCAGGCAATTGTTCAACCTCAGGGTGGTGACCCTGGGTTTGAGAACCAGGTTCAGAGGTTAAACTCTGACCTGGTGGAGGGTCAGTGTGCCCTCCAGGAAGTCCTGGCGTGCCAGGCAATTGTTCAACTTCAGGGTGGTGGCTCTGAGTTGAATGGTCAGGTGCAGAGGTTAAACTCTGACCTGGTGGGGGGTAGGTGTGCCTCCCAGAAAGTCCTGGTTTGCCAGGCAGTGATCCAGTCTGAGGGTACAGACCCTGGGCTGGAAGACCAGGTTCAGGGTGTCCCCCCGGACCTGGAGGGAGGGGCTACTGATAACAGTGCCCCTACCATGTTGTCTTCTGAGGAGACCACTCCTAGTTGGAGGGTGCTGGACCCGGAAGGGAGGGCAGGGGGAGGGAAGCCTCACCCCGGGCCCTAGTCCAACCTGAAGGTACAGACCCCAGGTTGGAGGGCCAGTTGCAGGTTAACAGCCCTGCACTGGTGGAGGAATGGTACAGGGCGACTGCTATAAGCACCCTGATAATGTTGGACTCTGGGGGTACCGCTCCAGGAGGGAGGGTACAGAACCCCAGAGGGGAGGACCAGGTTCAGGCTGTCATCCCTGACCTGGTGGAAGGGAGAGTGGTTAAAGGGTGTCCAGCACCTGGGGCTACCGCCCCCCACTCTCCACAGCCACAGTGGTGGGAGAGCTTTGAGAGGCCTGGGGCCTGGCTCTCATCCCTGGCAGCTGTCAGTAACCACTGTGGCTTGCTGTCTGGGTGGACAGAGTTATCCCGGGGGAGGGGACAAGTGTCACACCCCGGGGGTAGAGTGGGCAACACCACTGTGTTGGTCATGGTGGTACTATCCTGCTCCTGGGATACATCTGTGAGCAAAGTAAGGTTAGGTGCTGCACAGATGGGATCCGCAGGTAAGGAGAAAGGTTCCCCATGTGTTGGCTTAGTGGGCCCTGAGAGTATGGACAGAGGGATCCAATTGGAGTCAGGAAGGCGAAGAACTGGAGCATGCCCCTGCTGTTGTGGGCCTGGGTCCTTGTTCTGTCGCCTCAAACAGGGAAGTACATCAGGATAGTGATGGTTCTCCCCTGGCTTTAGGCTGGTAGGGGGTCATGTTGGACCTGGCTTTTTGACGGGTTCATCCCCAAACTTTTTGCCTCCTTCCTCCTATTGTTTCTGACCTGTTGTTGTTGGCTTTTGACCTCTGGCCACCTTACCACTGCTAACCAGTGCTAAAGTGCATATGCTCTCTGTGTAAATGATACTATTGATTGGTTTATCCATGATTGGCTATTTAATTTACTTATAAGTCCCTAGTAGAGTGCACTATATGTGCCTAGGGCCTGTAGATTAAATGCTGCTAGTGGGCCTGCAGCACTGGTTGTGCCACCCACTTCAGTAGCCCCTTAACCTTGTCTCAGGCCTGCCATGGCAAGGCCTGTGTGTGCAGTTTCACTTCCACTTCGAATTGGCATTTAAAAGTACTTGCCAAGCCTAGAACTCCCCTTTTTCTACATATAAGTCATCCCTAATGTGTGCCCTAGGTAACCCCTAGAGCAGGGTGCTGTGTAGGTAAAAGGCAGGACATGTACCTGTGTAGTTATATGTCCTGGTAGTGTAAAACTCCTAAATTCGTTTTTACACTACTGTGAGGCCTGCTCCCTTCATAGGCTAACATTGGGGCTGCCCTCATACACTGTTGAAGTGGCAGCTGCTGATCTGAAAGGAGCAGGAAGGTCATATTTAGTATGGCCAGAATGGTAATATAAAGTCCTGCTGACTGGTGAAGTCGGATTTAATATAACTATTCTAGAAATGCCACTTTTTAGAAAGTGAGCATTTCTTTGCACTAAAATCTTGTTGTGCCCTTCAATCCACGTCTGGCTAGGTTTAGTTGACAGCTCCTTGTGCATTCACTCAGACACACCCCAAACACAGGGTACTCAGCCTCACTTGCATACATCTGCATTTTGAATGGGTCTTCCTGGGCTGGGAGGGTGGAGGGCCTGCCCTCACACAAAGGACTGCCACACCCCCTACTGGGACTCTGGCAGACAGGATTGAACTGAAAGAGGGCTTGTTGCATTTCTTAGGCACTCTTTGAAGTCACCCCCACTTCAAAGGCACAACTTAGTATAAAACAGGGCCTCTGCCCTACCTCATCACTTGCTGGAGAAGAAACCTGAACCAGAAACTACATCCTACCAAGAAGAACTGCCTGGCTGCTCAAAGGACTCACCTGTCTGCTTTTCTACAAAGGACTGCTGCCTTGCTGTTGGCCTGCTGCCTTGCTGAACTCTTGTCTGGCTGTAAAAGTGCTCTCCAAGGGCTTGGAAAGAGCTTGCCTCCTGTTCCCTGAAGTCTCAGGACCAAAAAGACTTCCCTTTTTCATTTGGGCGCTCCGTGCGCCGAAATTTTCGACGCACAGCTTGTTCCGCAGCAAAAAAAAACAGCACACCTACGCTGATCAACGCGACGCCTTCGGGACGATTGAAACTTTGACGCACGGCCTCGCAAGGACAACGCCGCCCGACTTCCAAGGAGAAATCGACGCGACGCCTGCCGTGAGATCGAAACTTTGATGCACGGCCTCGCAAGGA
This sequence comes from Pleurodeles waltl, assembly GCF_031143425.1. Lineage (NCBI taxonomy): Eukaryota > Metazoa > Chordata > Amphibia > Caudata > Salamandridae > Pleurodeles > Pleurodeles waltl. The sequence continues at coordinate 934,941,430 of NC_090445.1, read as the reverse complement.
CAATGCCGCCTGACCTCTAGAGAAGAAATCGACGCAACGCCTGCCGTGAGATCGTAATTTCGACGCGCAGACCCGCAGAACGACGCGCAGCCGGAAAACAAGCAGGAAAATCCACGCACAGACCCGGGACATCTGGTAATCCCCGCGACCCACAGAAAGAGACTGTCCTCGCGCCGGAAAACGACGCACGACTTCCCCGCATGGAAAATAATGACGCAAGTCCGTGTGTGCTGGGGAGAAATCGACGCACACACCCTTTTTCCACGCACCTCTTCCTTCGTGGCCCTCTGAGGAGATTTTTCCACTCCAAACCAGGTACTTGTGCTTGAAAGAGACTTTGTTTATATTCTAAAGACTTAAGACACTTTATATCACTTTTCAGTGATATCTTTACAAATTCATATTGCAACTTTAATCGTTTTGACCTGAAAATACCCAGATAAATATTATATATTTTTCTAAACACTGTGTGGTGTAATTTTGTGGTGTTATACTATGGTGTTGTATGATTTATTGCACAAATGCTTTACACATTGCCTTCTAAATTAAGCCTGACTGCTCGTGCCAAGCTACCAGAGGGTGGGCACAGGCTGATTTTG